>NW_016812362.1:66074-118356 GCF_001698545.2 Rhinopithecus bieti | reverse complement strand
TTGCCCCCCCACCCCAACCCCAGCACACTGCAGCGAGCGGGCTAAGGTGCTTCCACTACACAGGCTTTACGTTCAGCCTCAAGGAAATGTTTACCAATTGGTGCTAAGGCATGAATGAATGGAAGTTACTGAACTCAGACTTTTAGCTTTTACCTCTTTCTCTTGCCAGCCTGACTGGCTCCCAGGAAGATTTAGGGTGGCTGATGAAGACAGGCACAAGAGAGTAAGATTAAGTGAACTGAAAACAAGAACAAGGCCAAGGACGACTGAAGGCAGGGAGGTGAGAAGGAGACTAGAAGGAAGACGTACAGGCAGCATCAGTTAGGAAGTTCCAGGAACCTACTAGAAGCAGGCCACTCATCTGGCTCTAAGCTTCCCAGCAGTTGGTGGTAAAAAGGAAATGTGACCAGGTGGCTGGTTCAACAGAATACGTGGGACAGAAACAAATAGGTGTTTAGGCAAAGCAGGGCTCCTCTGCATCTTAAGACTCTCGTCTGTCAAGGTTCTTTGTGTGATGTAATAGATAGTGTTCTCAACAATGTTCTTCCATCTACAGTCATGAGGCCAGACAACTGCTTCTTATGAACCCAGCAACCCAAGAAAGCCTTAACTGAAATCACTAACATACCTAGTAACAGCAGCAGCTCTCAACTTACTCAGTATTAATTACTGTAGGTACCACACAGCGCACCAAACACTGTACCTGCGTTCTGTCAACCAGAGCATCCACTGGTTCCGTAAGGGGCCAGCTGGCCAGCTTGAAGCCCACTGGCCTTTCATTCTGGGGACTCTCCCTTTCCTAGGAGCCCCACAACCCCACCTGCCTGCTTTCCACCTCCTGAAGCTAAGATACCTGGTGTGCCAAAACGTGACAAACTAAAACGCCTGCCCCTCCTGGTTTTTGCCCAGCCCTCCCCAAGCCTCAGGGGCATGTCAGCCTGTCCCAGTCCATACTGACATCTGCTCATAGCTCAGGCTAGCTGAAAAGAGCTGACCCTCCGCAGGTTGCAGTCTATGGCTGGAAACTGTTTTTTGCAGAAAAACTGTTTTTGTTGACCTCTGTGTGCAGCACTAAGCTACTGTCCACATCAAGGATTATGAAGTTGGCATCATGAGATTTTTGGTTGTTTTTTTTTATAGAGGCGGGGTCTCATCATGTTGCCCAGGCTGGTCTCAAACTCCTAGGCTCAAGTGATCCACCCACCTCAGCCTCCCAAAGTGCTGGGATTACAGACATGTGCCACCATGCCTAGCCAACATCATGAGATTTTTAAGTGTATTTGTGGTAGGGACCTATCAAGGACTCTGTCCCTTCTATCCCACAGTCCCATAGAAGGAAGCCTTTAAGTCTCAGGTATCACTGTGTGTTCCTCTGTAGCTTCCTTGCCTCTGTTGCATAGATACCATGATTCTTGTACCCAATGACTTGAAATAGCTCACTCTGCCCCAGCTGCTTGGATGCTCAGTGGCAAACTGCCCACCTCCGCACTGGGTTGCCTTGCCCACACCTGTGTGCCTACCTGCAGCAAGCTGCTTCCGGAAGCGGGGCAGAAGGAACGAAGGGTTCACAAGGACCAGCTTCCCAATGCACTCGGCCACCACCCCCCGGGTACCCTCCTCGGCGCCCTCACAGCGCCGGAACAGCAGGGCCCAGATGTCCTCAGCGTAGGGCTTCAGGCTGTCAGGCTGGGCGGCCCCCAGGGCCTCCCTAAGTGAGTGCAGCAGCAGGTACTGTCGTCGGGGCTCAGCCTCGATCTGCTCCAGCAGGAAGGGCAGGAAGTCGGGCAGGCTGCCAGCACCCACGCGGCCCAGTGCATAGGAGGCCGCAGCCCTCACATCCTCACTGGATGACCCCAAGGCTTCCAGGAGCACTGCCTTCAGCTCCCGCTGGGGGCCTGGCCCAGCCACCTGACCCACCTCAGCCAGCGACAGGAATTGCCCAGACCATAAATTCGAAACCCCTGTGCGTGAGAGATAAGGAGAGAGTGCAACCTGGCACTCCGTCCAGACCAGATGGTTGGCTGTGCGCTTGCCGCCTCCTTGGGACAGGCAGCTTATCGACGAGAGAGGCTGGCCCACACACCCGGGCCCAATGAGTGGAACACCTGCTTGTCAGCCAGGCCCACCATCCACAGCCTGCTCATAAACAGGAGCAGTATGAACAGGCTGCTGCATTTTGAAGCAATAGTCCACACATGGGGACGGGCGATCACACAACACCAGGCGCCAGCAGGAAGCCTCTCTAGACTGGGCCTCACCAGAACACCCAGGCATAGGCCAACAGGAGAGAACGGCAGCACCCAGCAGCTCTGAGAGCACAGGGCCACGACCTCCTACCCAACAGAGGCCCCTGGCTTGGCGCCTGGGTCACTGAGACCCGTGGCAAGGAAGTCAACAGCGCTCAGCTGGGCCCATGCATGTCACTCCCATTGACCAGGGCAGGCCAGCTCAGTCCAGTACGCCGCACGGCAGACGGTGGAGACCTGAGAGCCACTGGCTCTGGCCAGCCGGCCATCCCAAGGCTGCCAGTGTGGCCAGCATCAGCAAAGCCTTCGCTGATTCTTCCTGCAGTGAATGAGGCCAGATGGGCCCCAGGTGCCTCTTGGCTTAGGAGGGCTGTAGATTTCAAGCCCTGACAGATGGAGACAAAACCACGCCACCAAGCGTAAGGCGCCTTGACGGCCGCGGCAGTTTCCGGGTGATCATCACATTCACGCAGAGCAGCAGGAAATACCAGCGAGCGACGCAGTAATATAGGCTCCCAGCTCATCCCCAAGGCCGGTCAACCCAGGTGGCCCTACAAAAGGTGGCCCAACCCATCGCAGCCGAAATGGCCCCGCGCTCCTCTCACCTCCCTGGTCCCACGGTCAGCCCTGGCACAGGAGATCGCGGGCCAGGGTAAACCGCCAGACTCTCCTCCAACATTATCGGCTCATGGATCAATCCAGTATCCGACCCCTGTCCAGCCGGCCAGCAGGGGCCTAGCACCAACATCCCTGTAGCGACCACCTAGGTCCTTGCGGCTGCAATCTTATATGAAAAAGGGTCAGCCGCACAGGCCATCACAGGTGGCCAACAAGAGGGAGGGTGGGCAAGTGTGGGTGGAAGGCCTCAGCTGGTTCGGTGCCCAGCAGCCCCTGCAGAAAGGCCAGGGCATCCATCCGGATGGTGGAGGAGCTGGAGCGGTCGGCCAGCGAGAAGATGATGCCTGTAGGGTGAGTGCAAGGGTTATGAGGCCACCACCTCTGATGCAACGCGGCCCTCCCTGGAAGCAAGGCTGGGGTACCTACAGGTGCCTGAGCTGGACTGAAGCACCTAAACTCTTCTACAGAAGTTTCCAAGAAGTCAGCGCTGACCAGTGGCCAGGGTTGAGGGAAACATGTCCAGGGCACTCATTGGAACCAGCCTTGTTCTCACTGCCGGTAGTGGGAGGCCACTGGAGACTCTTGACCAGGGACTGAGCCTGGGACTGGGTCCCAGACTCTCTCAGAAATTGGAGGCTCAACTCAGGGGTGGGGTCTGGGTTCTGGAAGTGGCCCAGAACAGCAGATACCTGGTTGCAGTCCAGCCTACCTGATACCAGCACAGGCATGTGCTCAGCCAGGCTGCCGGGGAGGACGCCTGCCAGCTCGGTGAGGAGGCTGAAGCATCCCTGGCGCACTCTGATGCTCCGATCTTTAAGCTGCCGCTGCAGGGCCTTGACCACAAGGGGCACCTGTGGACAGGAGGGGGAAGTCAAGGTCAGGGACCACCAAAAAAACCTCCCAGGCTGCCCACTACCAGGAGGCTTTGCCAGACACATCCCCAGGGAGGATGTCGGCATCAAGGTATCTCCCAAGCACTCATCCTTCACTCTGTGCCAGGCTTTTGGTGACTGCACACAGACCCTTGGAGGGTAGGCATATTTCCCGCATCCATTTTACAGGTACAGAGAGACCAAGCAACTTGCTCAAGGTCACCCAGGCAGGTTGGCTGTCACTACCACACTCCAGAAGCCTGGCTGGCTCTCGTCCCCCACCCCGGGGACCCCTTCCCTTCCACAGCTGGATGTTCTCCCCAGGTGAGTTTCCAAGTCCAGGGACACTAACAGTGAGTGGCTGGGTGGGCAAATTGGGGGTAAAGGTGGAGGTGAAGGCACACCCACCTGTCCACGTAGCATGTGGAGGTTGCTGCCGGTCTGGGTGGGTTCCTCCATGGCCTCCAGCCATCCCTTTGGAGGCTGCGTTTGCCGCAGCAGTACGATGTAAGCGGTGAAGACATCAGCCTTGACATTCTCCTCGCGTTCTTTGAAGCGGCGGATGAGCACAGGTGCCAGGGTGCAGTGGAAATCAGGCAGCAGGTCAGGCCGCGAGCTGATCAAGGCTGCGATGCACTTGGCAGCTGCCCGGCGCACCTTCCAGCTCATGTCATCATCATCGCTGTATTCATCCTCACTCTCTAGGGCAGGAACAAGACACACGTGGAACCCTTGTCTCCCAGGACAGGTCTGCAGCTCGGGGGAGAAGGGATGGGGAGGAGAGGAAGCCGGGCACTGTGCTTCACCTTTTGCTGATCAGCTTTTATAGATACCCTATGGGGAACGTTCCCTACCTTTTAACGGGCATCTACTGTGTGCTACAGATGGGGCTAAGCATGTCAAACCCATAATCTTATTTTAGCTTCATGATGACCTTTTGAGACAGGGATTATTTCCCCATTATAGAGGTGAGGAAATTGGGGTTTAGAGAGAGGAAATGGATTGCTCCAAGTTAAGGAAATACTTGGAGTTAAACTAGAGTCCTCCCTGCCTCCAGACCCTTAATTGTCTGGACTGTACCAGGGAAAAAACAGACTTCCAAGTCGTCGTGTAGACTTGGAGAATCAATTTGGGGCACGAAACTCATCTTTTGGCATCAGGTTTCGCTATGTGATGCTTTGTTTACTGGGACTCCAGAAGGGAAAAGGGACAGAGCCTCCCTTTGGCCTCTTCTCTCGCCTGATCTCTGCCTCTCAAGGGTCCCGATTTCAAGGCTTCCAGGCAGGACTAATAAAGAGGAAATGCTGGGTTTGTGTGGCTTTCTACCCCACAATCTCCCTGAAAGTCAAGGGCTCATGCAGTCTTTACCATCACCTCAGAAGTGAAGGTAGTGCCGAGCCCCATTTTACAGATGACAAGACTAAGGCTCAGAGGGGGTGAGACTCTCAGGGCACACAGCGAGGAACAGCAGAGCTGAGATTCAGGCCCACGAGGCCCAGCCCTATCACCTGGGGAGGCACTCGGGAGGCTCAGAGGAGGAGAGTCTTGCCTGGGAGCGCCCCGAGGCACAGGCTCAGAGTCCAGCATGGCCTTGCCCATACCACTCTGTGGACCACTTGGACCTACAGGGTGGTGTCTGGGCAGCCACAGTGGGCCACAGCCACCGGGCAGCTCAGCAGCCATCCCCTCTGATGGACCACTGTCACCCCCACAGAAGGCCACCCATGAACACACATCTTTAGCTCCCTATTACTGACAAGTGTCCCACCTCCCTGGCTTGGCATTCAAGGCCCCCACATGCCTGTCCAATCTCATCTACCATCCCATCTTGTTCCAAGTACCCCATCAGGCTCTAAATCCATCGTCTCCATCTATGCCCTGCCTTCAGGCCTAGCGGCATCTCTGCCCTGGAAATCTATCTGAATGACAGACAGGACCACAGGCACAGGAGGAAAGAAGCTATCAAGTCCACCCCCATTGAGATATCTCACTCCTCTGCCAGTGCCTGCCATTCCACCATCAGGGCTTTCCTCTGCTGGGTTAAAGACATTATCTCCCGAAAGCCATTCATAAAAGGGTACACAGTGGCAGTGCAGAGGTGGGGGAGTCTGACAAACCTGGCTCCAAGGCCCAGCTATGCCAATTCCTAGTTGTGTTATCTCAGGCCACTCTCTTCTCAGTATGTGTCCTTGTCTGCAACACGGGGTAATAATATCTGTTTTTCTGGGGTTATTGTGAGGAACACAACCAGCAAATGCTCAATAAATGACAGCAATGACTACTATCATTACTGTGGTCTATGCAGTCACAGCAGGTGGGACTGGAGCTTGAGGAAGAGCTGGCATCAGGACAGGGGAATCAAATGTGACCACTGTCTTTGGCTGGAGGATCCCAGGAAGGCTGTGCTCACCTCCACCCTCCAACCCCAACGATGGGCTATCCACCAACCTTGCTCACTGAATTCACTATCCTCTGTCTCCATCTGCTCCTCATCCTCATCACTGTCGTAGTTGTAGTTGGGGTCATGTTTTATGTACTGGAGGCAGAGGCTGGTCACGTTGGGCACGTGAGGGCCCATTTCCTTGGGGCACCTGTGGGGTAGGATGAGGAATGCTTTGCTGGATCCAGTCAGGATGGGAGTAGGGGGTAGGGCCCAACGGGAGTCCTGAAATTTTACTGCTTTGAGGCCAGCATCCCCACCAACTTCCCAAAGAAGTCCCCAGGCAATCCCACCATACATACTTCCTCAAGAAGGCCTCAAAAGCCTGGAGGCAGGACTCCCGGAGCTCATCATCATCCAGGTTGCAGAAATCCTCCACCAGGGGCACCAGGCGGTCCAGGTGAGCCCCTGCAGGGCCAGGTGGGTCACTGAACCCAAGCCAGACACTCTCATGGAGTTCCCCGAGCCCGCAGCACTCAGCCTGTCCCCCCACACCTACAGCCTTGCCACACCTATAGCCCTGACCACTGCAGATTCAACTCAGAGGTTTCACAGTTCAGGGTTCTAGCCCTGACTCTGCCACCCAACTGCTATGGGACTTTGGGCAGGTCACAACATTTCTTTGACCTTAGCTGATTTTCACAACAAGGATAACAATGCCTCCTGGGCAGAGATTTTGTGAAGATAAATTATGTAAAGATAAATAGCTGGCTGGGCGCGGTGGCTCACGCCTGTAATCCCAGCACTTTGGGAGGCTGAGGCAGTCGGATCACAAGGTCAGGAGACTGAGACCACGGTGAAACCCCGTCTCTACTAAAAATACAAAAAATTAGCCAGGCGCGGTGGCGGGTGCCTATAGTCCCAGCTACTCAGGAGGCTGAGGCAGGAGAATGGTGTGAACCCAGGAGGCGGAGCTTGCAGTGAGCCGAGATTGCGCCACTGCACTCCAGCCTGGGTGACAGAGCGAGACTCCGTCTCAAAAAAAAAAAAAAAAAAAGATAAATAGCTTAGGCCAGGCGCGGTGGCTCATGCCTGTAATCCCAGCATTTTGGGAGTCCAAGGCAGGTGGATTACAAGGTCAGGAGATCGAGACCATCCTTGGCTAACATGGTGAAACCCTGTCTCTATTAAAAATACAAAGAATTAGCTGGGTGTGGTGGCACACACCTGTAGTTCCAGCTACTCAGGAGGCTGAGGCAGGAGGATTGCTTGAGCCTGGGAGGTGGAGGTTGCAGTGAGACAAGATAGCGTCATTGTACTCCAGCCTGCGGGACACAGTGAGATTCTATCTCAAAAAAATAAGTAAATAAAAATAAAAATAAATAGCTTAGGCCGGGCGTGGTGGCTCACACCTGTAAACCCAGCACTTTGGGAGGCCGAGGCAGATGGATCATCTGAGGTCAGGAGTTCGAGACCAGCTTGGCCAACATGGTGAAACTCCATCTCTACTAAAAATTCAAAAATTAGCTGCATGTGGTGGTGCGCCCCTATAATCCCAGCTATTTGGGAGACTGAGGCAGGAGAATCGCTTGAACCTGGGAGGTGGAGGTTACAGTGAGCAGAGATTGTGCCACTGCACTCCAGCCTGGGGAACAGAGCGAGACACGAGACTCAGTCTGAAAAAAAAAAAATAAAGTTAGAAAAGCTTAGTCCAAGGCTGGGCGCAGTGGCTTACCCCTGTAATCCTAGCACTTTGAGAGGCCTAGGCAGGCAGATCACGGGATCATGAGGTCAGGAGTTCAAGACCAACCTGGCCAACCAACATCGTGAAACCCCGTCTCTACTAAAAATACGAAAACTAGCCAGGTATCAGTAGCGTGCACCTGTAGTCCTAGCTACTCTGGAGGCTGAGACAGGAGAATCGCTTGAATCTGGGAGGTGGAGGTTGCGGTGAGCCGCGATTGCACCACTGCACTCCAGCCTGGGCAACAGAGTGAGACTCCGTCTCAAAAAAATAAATAAATAAGTTTAGTCTAGGTTCTGCACAAGCAATCATTCGATAGGTAGTATCTGTTATCAAAACCATTATTCATGTCCTGGCCTAATTTCCTTCACTAGGTTGTAAGTCCCTGGATATGAGAAATGGGAGGCAGGTACTGCCCTAATAGACCAGGCAAGAGGGGTTCCTGTTCCTGCCTGGTCTCTAGGTTTTAGAGCATCCCACTCATGCCCTTCTCCAGCCACATCCTTCCTCACAGTACAAGAAGAGACATGCTGACCTAGAGACCCCCAGCACTCCTAGACTCCATTCTGTCTGGGTGGGTATCTGGGGACCCCAGAGTTTCCCGCCCAACGGATCCTGACCCCTTGTCCGAGCCTGCACAGGCCTCTTTCCCGGGTCCATGCAACCAAGGATGGCTGAGGGCTGGCTGCTGTTTGGGAGAAATGGGACAGGGTGTGGCCATGTCAGCTGGGGTTGTCCCCATGTGTGCCTGCAAGGCCGCTTGCAGTGAGAGAGCCAGGGGTTAGGAGAGGCTGACCATAGGCCAATTCTATCCAAACTGTCTTGGTATAGTCAGAATTCCAAGGTGTCTGAGGATACAGTCAAACCTGACTGCAGCTTTCCATTTCTAAAAAACTAATCTATAGTGACAGAAAGCAGACCAGTGGCTGCCTGGACAAGGCAGAGAGACCTGGACTGCAAACGGACACAAGGAAGCTTTTGGGAGTGATGGAAATGTTTCACGGATATACACAAAGGTCAAAACACACTGAATTGTACACTTTAGTGCGGTTTATTGTATGCACATTAAATTGTTTCTTAAAAATTCAAACTTGGCTCACGGGCTGTTACTAAGATATCTTTGTCAAAGTGGGAGAACAGAATATTGTCTAACAGTTTAGTGGCATGACTTAAAATTGTAATTACCAGGCAGTCCCCAGGTCTCAGAAGTGGTTGATCCAACCTCCTTCTCTGAACCATCTGCACTAGGCAGGAGCTCAGGGCCCGCCCCGCACCTCTCAAGCCGTGCCCGGCCCCAACCTCTGCGTTCCAAGGGCTTCAGCCACACCAGCTAACCGAGGAAGCAGCGCGCCCCAGGCCCCACCCACCACGTCAGTCCAGGCCCCGCCCCATCCTCCCTACCAAGGAGGCGGTCCACTCTTACACCCGCGCTGCACGGCGCCCCAAGCTCCACCCCCTTATCGAGTCATTGGCTCGCCCCTAAGCTCCGCCCAACATGCCATCCCAGGCCCTGCCCCTCCCCGCCCCCTTACCGAGGCGGTGGCCGGCCTGGCGGCCGACGCTGCCCAAACATTGGATCAGGGTGCGGATGGCAGCTGGGCTGGTGGGCGCCCGTGGGCCGGGTAGCCGGTCCAGTAGGTGGTCAGCGAGTTCGACGAAGAGGTCAGTGCTGCAGGCGGCCGCCAGGTGGCCAAGCGCTCCGACCGCCCGCTTGCGCACCGCCAGGCGCGGGCTGCTCAGCTGTGGCAGCAGACAGTGCAGGAGGCTAGCGTGGAAGGCGCCCAGCGGGGCACCCAGCCTGGGGAACACGAGGTGGCATCAGGCCGGTCGCACCCCGCGGGCAGCCTGGGCCAGGCTCCGCCCCTCTCCCCATTCTCTCCCGGCCTCCTTCCCAGGATTATGGCAACTCAATGGTCCTTGCAAAAGAGGTGCCCTGCAACTGTGAGGAGGAATTATTTTAATTACTTTTGTTACATGAGAGAAAGCGGAGAGAGAAAGGTACTTCTCAGCAGTGCAAAGCCTGGCTCCCAGACCAGGGAGAAGGACCTGATGGGGGAAGCATAGGCGATCGAGTAAGGCTGTCCCTATTTCTTGTAAGTCCAGGCCTTGCCTCAATACCATCCCCCTCTGTCCATCCTCCTCGCTGAGACCAGAGCAGTATAAAATCTACTTCTCACCTGGTCACTCCTCTGCTTAACTCCTTCCATGGCTCCCTAGTGCCTTTGGAGACGCTGAGCTCTGGGCTCAAGAGGCACCACCTGAGAATAGCTTCCGCACACACAGCACAGCCCCTGCCTGCCTCAGCAGCTTCTATCCACAACTTCAAACGAGGCCCGTGCATTTTCTGTCCCATAAACATCCTGAGACCTTTTCTCACTTTACACAAACACACTGACCTCACCCTCCCTTATATCTATGCCCTACCCAACCCTCTCTCCTGGATTTCATTTGTCTATTCACCTGCTAAGTGACAGGGACTGTACTGGAAGCCAGGGTGAACAAGACAGACTGTTCCCGGGACCTGCCCTTATGGAGTGTGTGGTTGAGTGGGTGCCTCCCAGGAACCTCAAGTTCAACACGCCCCAGCTTGAATCCATCACTTTCCTCCCCACACACCTGCTCCTGGCTCCGAGTGCACCCCATCACAGCACCTCTGTCTGCCCCCGCCAATTACTAAAGGCAGAACACTAGGGGTCAGCCTCCAGTCCCCGCCTCTCTTGCCTACTCCAAGTCCTGTGGAGTCTACCTCCTGAATACAACCCGAATTGCTTTCCCTATAGTAGCCTTTTAACCAGTCCCCTGCCTGTTCAATCCCCTCCCATCTACTCTCCACTGCAGAGAGAAAGATCAGAGTGGAACACACAAATACTCACCCCCACCCCATGGCTCCTGGTCAGCCCTCCACCTCATCTCTCCATACCCACCTCTCCACATTACAGCCTGCCCCACGACCCCTGGCAGACTCTGGGACCCCAAGTCTTCCCCTGTCTCTGCCTTCCGGACTGGGGGCAGTCTCCCCTCTAGCATCCTCCTTATACCTGCCCAAACTCAGCTAAGTCCTGCCCCTCCTCGAAGGCTCAACTCTAGCAGCACCCTCTTTTAGAAGGCTCCTCGTTCCCAGCTGGGCTGGGGGCTCCTCTGAGCTCCTATCAGCCCTGTTCTTATCCTTAACTGTTGTGCTTACTCCATTCACAGTTTTATACATGTCTGTGAACTCCTCCCTAGGAACAACCAAGACTGATCTAACCGCATGTTCCGAACACTAGGCCAGCACTTGACATTTTTCTGGTTAGAGCAGGTGTTCAAGTCGTGGGAGGTTTTACTGACCATGTGACCACATCACCTCTCAGAGCCTGTAAAGTTGTGACAATTGAGTTCTCCTTTACGAGGCTGCTGGGATGATTAAGGAGCCCCGAGCACAGGGCTTGGTGTGCAGTAGGTGCTAGCTCTGTGATTTGAGTCCCTTCCTGTCCCCTTTTACCCACTCTTCCTCAATACCCAGGGTGGCCTCCCACACCTGCTCAGCATGTCAGAGAGGATGTCCAGGGCTTCCAGCTGCACGGCCACATCCTCCTGCTGGGCAATGGCACTGGTGAGCTGGCCCGTGATCTTCCGGCACACGTTGGTGGCCAGCCCGGAGCCTGCACAGGGAACAAGGTGGGCACAGTGAGGCCCTGGCCTGGGGGAAAGGCAGCCTTTACCACTGGTCTGCCTCTGCTCTGGCTGTGTTCCTGAGCCCAGATCCCCGGGAATCTTGCCAGGGCTCCAGAGGTCCCAGGTTTGACCCAGAGTCTGGCCAAAGTAAAGGAGACAGCTAGGGGAGCTGCAGAGCCAATGGCCGAACTGCTGGGTGGCACTCACACACCCAAGCCCTTCTTCCTTTTCCCCATTCCTCTAGGGAGGCAGGGAAAGTTAAACACTTCCTTTCCTGCCTCCCTTGCTGCTGGGAGTGGCTGGGTGATCCAGCTCTTGCCAGTGAGATATAAGTGGAAGTCGTCTGGGGGCTTCTGGGAAAACGTCTGCTTTCCCTATAAAGGGAGGGGACATGGGGCAAGACCTGAACCCTGTCAATATTGAGCTACTAAATGAATTGCTACAAAAATGGTGTGGCTGATTCCTCCAGGATTGCCATGTGAGGAAAAACCACCCCTGATTTCTTTAAACTGCTGTTGGTTAGATTTCATCACTTGAGCTAAAAGCATTCCTGACTGACACAGAACCATGAACTTAAACAGAGCTGGGCCTGAATTCTTTGCCCTGCTTACCAGCTGAGTGACCTCAGGTATGTCTCTTCAACTCTCTGTGCCTCAATGTTTTTTTGTTTTTTACCATTAACTAGGACAAATACTAACAGTACCTAGTCCTGGGGACCTGGGTACCTGTGGCTGCAGGGGGGAGCTCCGAGAGGACGGTCTTGAGGCCAATGCCGGCGATGTCTCGCAGCTGCTCCTTGTCTGACCGCATGTTGGCGCACAGGGTGTCCACGATGGTCTCCACCTGGTACTCCTTCACTTTGCCCACCAGAGGACCCAGGCTGAGCAGGGAGTGGGAAGGTGAGTCCAAGGTCCCAAGGTTCAGCCTGAGTCAGGCTGCCCCTTTATGTCCCTTCATGCTCCTGGGACCACATGTGCTGAGGAAAAGGCCTCAGATCACCAGGGGAGCCCGTTTGGCCAGAAAGAGGTACTCTCTGGCTATGCCAAAATTGTTCCTGGCACCTCCCAAACCTACATTTCTTCTTGTTTTACATCTCAGGAAATGCCCAAATAGTGTCCCAGAACAAGGGTGGTCAAACTTGAGTGTGCATCTGAATCCCCTGGAGGGCTTGTTAAAACAGATTGCTGGGCCCCAGCCCTAGAGTTTCAGAGTCAGGAGGGCTTTCTCGGTGGGGCCTAACAGGGTGCATTTCTAGCAAGCTCCCAGTTGAGGCTGATAGTGTAGGTGGTCCAGGGAGCACACTTGGAGAACCTCTGCCTTAGAGGCTTGCTTCTGAAAGTTTGGTGGTGGTTTAGCATTGGCAACACCACTCGGAAGCTTGTTCAGGATGTGGAATCTCAGGCCGTATAGATCCACTGAGCTAGGATCTGTAGCGCCACAAGGTCCCCAGGTGATTCCAATGCACAGGAAAGTGTAAAGACAGCTGCACTAGATGCCCGGGTTCTCAGTCTTAGTTGCCATCACCTGGGCCTCTGAAAAATGCCCTCAGAGAGTCTGAGTTAATTGGTTTCACGTGCGGCCTGGAGGAGGGCGGGCTTTTAAAATTCCCCAGGTGATTCTAACATGCAGTAGAGGTTGACAACCTCTGCCCTACCTGAGTAGTTCTCAGATATTGGTTGCATCAGAATGCAGATTCCAGGGTGCTATAGTCTCATCCTCTGCCCCAGCTCCCTCCCTGCTCCATCCCCTGAATCTGAATCCCTGGGCAGGGAATACAGAGTTTCAACAAGGGCTTCAGGTGACTGCAGTGCACAATGGTTTTCTTTTTTCTTGATTTTTTTTTTTTTGAGATGAGGTCTTGCTCTGTTGCCCAGGGTGGAATACAATGGCGTGATCATAGCCCATGGCAGCCTCGAACTCCTGGGCTCAAGCAATCCTCCTACATAGATGAGATTACATATTCAAGCCACCACGCTTGGCTAATTTCTTTTTTTAGTGTCTCGCTATGTTGCCCAGGCTGGTCTTAAACTGTTGGGCTCAAGTGATCCTCTTGCCTCAGCCTCCAGAATAGCTAGGACTACAGGCATGCGCACCATGCTTTTCAAACCTTGGCTCTCTCAGCTTCCTTCTCCATAGCTCCTCTATCCACATAATGATGGAATCCTCCAACCTACCTCCTATAGCACTGGTTCCCACTAGGAGTAATACCGCCTTGGCAATTTATGGGTGTCCTTGGTCATCATAACTATTGAGTTAGTACTTCTGGCCTTTAAGGGAGTGGGGAGCAGGAACCACAGAAAGACAACAATGCAAAACAAAGCGTTGCCCATGCCCCGCAAGAGATTCTAACATCCCAGTGGGCATTTGTATAGGCAAAAGGCCTTTAATTATCTGAGTCTAACATTTCAGTTTATACATAGACACAAAATATTTTTACATTCTTTTAATATACCGCATTCTAGATTTTCTAAGAATGCAATTTTCAGGTAAATAGAAGGAAAAGTA
The DNA here is from genome assembly GCF_001698545.2 of Rhinopithecus bieti. Taxonomy (NCBI): domain Eukaryota; kingdom Metazoa; phylum Chordata; class Mammalia; order Primates; family Cercopithecidae; genus Rhinopithecus; species Rhinopithecus bieti. The sequence continues at coordinate 104,337 of NW_016812362.1, read as the reverse complement.
TACTTTGTTTTCTGGGAAACTTTATTGGGAGATGGTCACTCACTTTAGAAAATCCTGGCTGGGCGCGGTGGCTCACGCCTGTAATCCCACCACTTTGGGAGGCCAAGGCAGGCAGATCACTTGAGGTCAGGAGTTCAAGACCAGCCTGGCCAACATGGTGAAACCCCCGCATCTACTAAAAATACAAAAATTAGCCAGGCGTGGTAGTGTGTGCCTGTAATGCCAGCTACTCAGGAGGCTGAGACATGGGAATTGCTTGAACCTGGGAAGAGAAGGTCACAGTGTCCTGAGATTGTGCCATTGTACTCCAGCCTGAGTGACAAAGTGAGACTCTGTCTCAAAAAAAAAAAAAAAAAAAAAAAAAAAAGAGAAAATCTTGCCACTAAGAGCAGTGCCTCCAATTCTGAAACCTAAGTCCCAACACCCCCTGTCTGTATCTGGTATCTGTACTCATGATGAGTACTCATGATGAGTTTACATGCAGGTGCAGGCTTCTCGTGACTTCATCACTTCTACCATCACAGTGCCCCAGCACGCATACACGGAAACACACACTACTTTACTATAAGCTACATTCCTTCTAGTTTGCCTTTATGGTTAAGGTTAGGGCATTATGTGTAGCCGTAGGTTTTATAATGTACGAATTTCATTTCCTAATAGGAAAACAGTATTACAAATGATTTGTTATAAAAAGGTATTGGTTCTGCTGGTGGGAAACCACACTCCATCCTAAGTCTACTCCATGACCAGAAAGACACTCCCAACTCATAAACTTGTCCATGTCACCTTCCTACAGAAAACCCTTTACTGAATTCCCTCTGCTCTTGGGATCACGTTGCAATTCTTTAACATCTTCTGGGGAAACTCAAGACTAAGGTACCATTCAACAAGAGCTGCTCAGCAGGTCCCCTCTGCGAGGCTGTACCCCAAAGGGACAAGGGTCCCCAGAATGCTCCCACACCAGGTAGGGCCCCTTCTCCTGCTCCACCGGGGCAATTCTTTAACATGCCCCAGAAGAATGCCTGGACCCAGCTCACAGACAGTGGTTTGAAGAGACAGCGCCCAATTCTCTCACCCTGTTGATCCTTGATCCCTGGCATTCTATTTAAAATTACTCAGGTGATGCTAACCTGCAGTCAAGGTTGACAACCTCTGCCCTACACGAGTGGTTCTCAGGTGTGGGTGTGAGAATGACCCTACCACCCAAGCATCCCCACGTGCTCTGCACATGCCCTTGTCTTGTTTTTTTCTACTCTGGAGATAAGTTGCCAACATCTCAGGATCACAGCCTCACAGTGATCTAAGGCTGGGGCTTTTAGGGCCTCTCCCAATCCCGTGTGCCCTAAGCCTTTTTTGTTTTTTATTTTTGAGATGGAGTTTTTGCTCTTGTTGCCCAGGCTGGAGTGCAATGACACAATCTCGACTCACTGCAATCTCTGCCTCCTGAGTTCAAGCGATTCTCCTTACTCAGCCTCCCAAGTAGCTGGGATTACAGGCATGCGCCACCATGCCCAGCAAATTTTTTAAAAAATTATTATTTAGTAGAGACAGGGTTTCACCATGTTGGTCAGGCTGGTCTCGAACTCCTGACCTCAGGTGAGCCACCCACCTTGGCCTCTCAAAGTGCTGGGATTACAGGCATGAGCCACCGTGCCCAGCCTTTAAGCCTTTACCACCTTGATGTGTATCAGCTTGACCTTCCCAGCATTTACATCTGTCTGAGGGCTTTCTCTGGCTGGAGGTGGCAGAAAGTGGACAACCCTGTCCCACCCCAGAAGCAGCCCTTAACCAATGACTACCAGGGAGCTGGTGGACTAATACCCCAGCTCCCTCATCCTTTAAGTGGGAAAAGTCCAAGGGGCATGTCCTATACTGTGTCCCGGAGGTCCCCATGGGGTTAAGTTCATCGGGCCCACTGTGGTCACTTGCTTTGTACCGTACCCTTGATTGGTCCTCTTCCCTCTCCTGCCTCACTTCCCTACTCCTCCACCATGTTTCCTGGGATCACCTCCCAAATAAACGTAGATTTGAATCCTTGTCTCAGCATCTTCTTCTGGGGAAACTCAAGACTAAGGTACCATTCAACAAGAGCTGCTCAGCAGGTCCCCTCTGCGAGGTTGTACCCCAAAGGGACAGGGGTCCCCAGAATGCTCCCACACCAGGTAGGGCCCCTTCTCCTGCTCCACCAAGGCTGACACTCACCACTTGACAGCCAGGTTTTGCACCTCACCATTCTTGTCCTCCAGGAGCCGGAGCAGCATCTTCACCACCTTGCGCTCGCTGTCCTCGTCCAGCTGAATGGAGTCCTTCTGCAACTCTGACATCAGGTCGCTGGTGGCCATGAACCTGTGCAGGGAGGGCAGAGGAGGACTACTGAGCAGCTCCTGGGCCCTGGTGGATTTGGGCAGTACCTCAGGGTTCCCCTAGAAGTAGACCTTAATACAAAGATTCGAGGTCAAATGCAGTCCTGTGTCACATGATGATGTTTTGGTAAATGAGAGGCAACATATATGATGGTTGTCCCGTAAGATTATAGTGAGGCTGCCGTATATAGGCACGCCATTTTAATCTTTTCTACCTTATTTTTACTGTACCTTTTCTATGTTTAGACACACAGATACCACTCTGTTACAACTGCCTACAGTACTCAATACAGGTGCGTAGCCTGGGAGCAACAGGCCGCACCATATAGCCTGGGGGTGTAGTAGGCTCTACCATCTAGGCTGTGTAAGCACACTCTATGAGGTTCACACAAGGACAAAACCGCCTAACGATGCACTTCTCAGAATGTCTCCCTGTCGTTAAGTGCCACATGACAGTGGATTATTTGGGCAGTGGGTATGGTTGGGCTACAAGGAGACCCACATGTGTGACACCAACTGCCACATGGTGGCAGACTAGCAATGGCCCAGCATGCTGGCTAAATGCATAATGCTTCAGGGTCGGTGGCTCCTGACCATTTATGCAGTGTGAACTTGGGCAAGTCATTTCACCTCTCCAAGCCTTAGCTTACCTGTCTGAAAACGGGGATGAGACTAGTATCTGCCTCATGGGGTTTTAAGTGCATATGGTGAGCGCTCAGTAAATGGCACTGCCATTATTATAATGACATCATCCACATCCCACAACAGCTGACAAAGGGATGCCAGAAGGTTGTTGTGTTTTGGTTTTTGAGATGAAGTCTTGCTCTGTTGCCCAGGCTAGAGTGCAGTGGCGCAATCTCGGCTCACTGCAAGCTCCGCCTCCCAGGTTTATGCCATTCTCCTGCCTCAGCCTCCTGAGTAGCTGGGACTACTGGCACCTGCCACCATGCCCGGCTAATTTTTTGTATTTTTAGTAGAGATGGGGTTTCACCATGTTAGCCAGGATGGTCTTGATCTCCTGACATCGTGATCCGCCCACCTTGGCCTCCCAAAGTTCTGCGATTACAGGCGTGAGCCACCGCGCCCGGCCAAGGGATGCCAGAAGGTTGAACAGATACCTTGTGTCCAACTCAGAGCTAGAGGCCTACCAAACAGATGGAGGAAGGCGAGCCCTGTCCACTCCCACCTCAGAGAACTGGCTCAGTCCCTGCCCTTAGAGCAGTGGATCTCCAGCTATAGTCAGCATCAGAATCACCAGCAGGGCTTATTAAACAATACTAGGCCCCATTCCCAGAGTTTCTGAATCAGCAGGTCTGAGTTGGGGCCCAGGAATCCGCATTTCTAACAAATTCCTGGATGAGGCTGAGGGTCAGGGACCACCGTTTGAAAACCACTGCCCTACACCATGCTGATGGGCATGGGCATATTTTGGAAACCAGCACCAATAGCTGACTGGCTCACTGACCTAGGGTGGGCATCAGAGGCAAGGGCTACCCACCCAGAAAAATCAGGCTTTTGGTGTCAGGCCCCACAAATCCTGATGCCGTTCCACGCATTTGAAACTGCAGTGGGAGTCTAAGCTGGAAGCCATGGAAAGTTGAGGCTGGGGCCATTATTAGGCACCATTCCTGCCAAAATTAAGAGGGTAGGAGCAGAGGTCTGAAACTAGTAGCCCTCAGCTATGTCCAGCTTGCAAACGTGTTTTCAAAAATTTAAATTACTTGTCAACATTTGAACACTGGGAGAGTTCACATAAAAATACTGACTTTGGCTTGGCATGGTGGCTCACACCTGTAATCCCAGCACTTTAGGAGGCTGAGGCATGTGGATCACCTGAGGTCAAAAGTTCTAGATCAGCCTGGCCAATATCGTGAAACCCTGTCTCTATTAAAAATACAAAAATTAGCCGAGCATGGCGGTGAGCACCTGTAATCCTAGCTACTGGGAAGGCTGAGGCAGGTGAATCACTTGAACTTGGGAGGCGAAGGTTGCAGTGAGCTGAGATCGCACCACTGCACTCCAGCCTGGGTGACAGTGCGAGAGACTGTCTCAAAATAAAATAAAATGCTGACTTCCAGGCTAGGCACAGCAGCTCATGCCTGTAAAATCCCAGCACTTTGGGAGGCCAAGGTCGGTGGATCACTTAAGGTCAGGAATTTGAGACCAGCCTGGCCAACATGGGGAAACCCTATCTCTACTAAAAATAGGAAAATTAGCCAGGTGTGGTGGTGCACGCCTGTAGTCCCAGCTACTTGGGAGGCTGAGGCAGGAGAATCACTCGAACCTGGGAGGCAGAGATTGCAGTGAGCCAAGATCGTGCCACAGCACTCCAGCCTGGGTGACAGAGTGAGACTCCAACAAACAAACAAACAAAAAACCTGACTTCCAGATTATCTTGAAAACATAGTATTTGAGTACAACGGGGCCTACAATCCCTGGTGACAATACCTGACTATAGTCAGGTTGTGGTTGCCCTCTCCCCAGTTTACCTGGTCCCCACTAGGGCCACTTCACCCACTGACTGGCTCCTGCAGGCACGTGAGCGGAGTCTCAGAAGAAAACAGGACAGAGCAGCGAGGAGATACCATGAGGCTGCCTCGGAGAGAGCCTCCAGCTTTTGCTGGCCCTGCTGGGCCACTCCGCTGCCCCACACTGGCCCTGCTTTCCAGCATGGTTGAGCAAATCAACCAAGAGCCCTGACCCCAGCCTCCTGTGGCAAAAACTATCACAGCTGGGATTCTGGCTCTCATCTGTGCAGACTCAGACCTGCTCCTGGATGTCACCGCAGCCCACAGTGCTCTGTTACCAGGGGTGGACTGGTCGATGTCCTATTTATTTTTAACAGGTAGATTAGCCACCAGTTGCTAGGAGAGAGAAGGAGGATGGGCTGGCAGCACGGGCAGGATGGCAGGACTGTGCCCACCTCTGGGCAAAGGTAAAGTGAAGGAGGAGGTTTGGATTTGAGCCAGGCCAAGGCCTGAGGTGGGCACATGCACCCCCATGTCTGCTCAGCTGAGGGGACATTCTGAGATGGCATGCAGGGTCTCCAAGTTGTGTTTCTGCTGCAGTCCATGGGGGCCCAGCTCAGCCTGGCAACCCAGGTGATGTGCCTCTTTGCCCAAGATAGGCCTCCTGCCCCCGCTCCTCTTCTCCACTTGTTCAGCTCCTCCTATTCAGCCATCAAGAGCCCAGCTCAAATGTCCCAGCTCAGGGATGACTGACCACCCTGCCCTACCCCCACATTCACAGCCCCTAAACACAATGTTCTGACAGGATCCTTTCAGAGCACTCTGCATCCCTCCTTTATAGCACTTTTCACACTGCAATACAAGTCTGGCCACCAGAGCATCTTCTCCATTGGACTGTACACTCACTGAGGGCAGAGGCCCATCAGGTTTATCTCTGGGACTCCAGGCTCAACAAAGAACAGGTCTGCAGGGGGCTTTGTCGGGGAGGGTGAGGGCAGGAGGAGAGGTAGTAAGAGAGCTAGCCCTTAACAGAATTTACAGCCAGATAGCCCGAACTCAGAAACCAACTCTTCTGAAGCACGCCTCAGCGTTTCAGACACCCCTGGTTCCTGCAGACACTAGCTCTCAGAGAAAGCAAGCCATATTTTATACGTGTTATGTGTGCAGGGATGGGAGAGGGAAGGAAAAGTATATAATTTGGTGGATAAGAGCTTGAGCACCGAAGTTTGGCTTTAAGTGAGTGTACTGGTCTTGCCATTTATCAATTAGGTGACATTGGGCAACTACCTCCTTTTCTCTGGGCCTCATATTTTCTATATACAAAATGGGAACTTTTCTTTGCCCTACCTCATAGTATCCTTGGGAGGTTTCAATAGGACAACCAGCTCTTAGCATGAGGTAGTAAGAAAACTAGGCTCAGGGAGGCTGCACAAACTGCCTAAGGTAACAGCAAACTGGGCAGAAAACCAGCCCACCACACGTCTCCTGGCTTCTCAATCACTACTACTGTGTTTTCAAGAATAAGACCCGCAAGTGTACTCATTTTGACTGTTGGAGCCTCTGTGGTAAAGGGGCACCTCCTGCCCATAAAGCCAGGGCCCAGGAAGAACAGGAATCAAAGTCTCCTCCACCCAACCTGGGACCCTCATTTGCAGTCACTGCCCCCCTCCAGGAACCAGAGGACATAGTCTCAGTTTCATTACAGAGAAACCCTAGAGGCAACTCAGCTGAAACCCTTGGCCACACGGGTGCCTGGACAGCTGGTCTGCAGGACCCAGCACCCTGGTATTCGGACTTTAAAAATAGACACCATTCTCACATGCTTGGGGTGGTTTTAAGTGTTCTCCAGGTCACTGGCAGAGACAGGCTGAAAGGACTTCTCGGGCTCTAGCTGGCAGGGCCAACTCCCTCTCCCAGAGACTGGACCTGAGGCCTGAGACAGTAGCACAAATCCCCTAGGCCACTAGCCAGCTATGTGACCTTGGGCAAGTCACTGCACTCCTCCAAGCCTCCGGAAAACAGGAAGAACAATCACTACCACCCATGGGTGGACTGAGATTACATGTGGAGTGCACAGTAGGGAGCCTGGGACCCAGTGAACATTCACTAAGTACCTACTGTATACCCAGCACAGGTGCTGGGGCACTAAGAGAAAGTGCATAGTCCCAGTGGCCCAGGAGCTCAGGGTCTCCCAGGGCTGAAGTGATCTAGCAGAAACATGAGGGGAGGCATGATGGGAGCTGAGGAGAGGTGCCTAATCTTGCCTGGGGTCAAGAGGCATCCCAGAAAATTATAGGAGCTGTCAGATGAAGGGAGGAGGTCAAGGGAGAGCAAAGAATCCCCCTAGTGAAGGTTTAGAGAGGGGACAGGGCATGGCAGATTTTGAATGTGCACAGAATCATAGCAGTGTCCATTTATTAAGCACTGACCCCGTGCCTGCCATGAACCTGAGCATTTCACATGTACTATCTTTTTCATCCTTACCCCAATCCTCAGAGATGGGTTCCGTTACCCCCGTTTTATAGAAACAAAAGCACAGGGAAACTCATGGGGGTTAAGTTACTTGTCCTTGGTCACACAGCCAGTGAGTGATGGCAGCTGGGATCTGAAGCCAAGACCTTGGATCCCAGGCTCTATTCATGTGGGGGACTCTTGAGGGGTACTGAGGAATGGGCTGCAGGAGAAGAGTAGGAGTCAGACTACCAGAGCAGGTCTCAGTCTCCTAACCTGTCAGGGGGCTGGAATCAGAGGGCCTCACTAAGATCTTGGCATCTGTATTAGACTGGCCTGGATTTGGACTAAGTCTCCCACTTCCTGGCTTTGTGACTGAACCTACACCCTTCATGCCTCTGAGACTCAGTTTCCCTATCTCTAAAATGGGAACAAAGTGAAAAAGTGTTCACTGAGTCTCCAAGGTCTTCTTTCAGCTGGAGGGGCCAGAACTGGCCATGAGACCACTGGCCAATCCCTTTTCCTCCCTGGGCCTCAGTTTCCCCGGAGAATGCAGGTGGAAACTCATTGGACCAGATGTTTCCACCATTCTTTTCAGCCCTATTCCTGTAGTTCTGTGATGCTGTGAGAGGGGGAAAGACGGAAAAAGGGAGTGGGGAAGCGGAGTGGCACACAAAACCTAGAAGGTCCCACCCCAGCCATCACCTACCTGTGACTGGAAAGCCAGACTCAGCCCAGCCCCCTCCTTGAGGCTGGGTCTGAACAATCCCCAGGAGGGGAGGGAGAGTGGGAGGGAGGGGTCCGGGTGATGTTGAGAAGCGGGCATCACTGACGGTGCCAGTGAGAAAGTCAGCAGGGGATAGCGGTCCCGGGAAGGGTCCGGTTTCAATGCGGAGGAGAGGGAGGTGCTGGGGTCCCCAGAGAGAGGCGGAGGGCTTCACTGTGGACTTGCTGAAGGTGGCGGGGGATGGGGGCGCTGGGGCATCAGTTGCAGGGGAAGAAGGGGGCCGGACATACAGAGGGAGGAGAGGCCGAGGCAGGGTACAGAGGGGCGGAGCTGGGGCTCTGATGGGGGATGAGAGGCAGGGCTGAAGCCTGCACGGTGGGAGACGAAGCAGGCACTGGAGTCGCGGAGGGGCAGGACCGCCACTAGGGGAGAACGGCCGGAGCTTCAGTGGGGACCACGAGGCAGGAGTGGGTCTGTGGGGAGGGGGCGCAGCTTAATGCAGGGAGAAGAGAGAAGAGGCAGGGGCTGCATGGTCATGGGGATGGGCTGGCACTTCGGGAGGGGAAGAAGGCCCCCAGCTTCACAGCGGGAAGGAGAGGCGGGGGACCAGAGGCGGGGTGCACCTGAAGTCCTTGTCGCTGGATGTCATCTTCTCCAGGAGGCTGGAGATGTGGAAGGCGGCGGTGCTCATGGTGGCTGCGCGCCGCGGGGCTGGCCGGCGGGAGGGAATATGGCGGCGCGGGCGCCCCCTCCCTCGCCAGCTGCGCGGGCTGTGCTCACCAGACAGAAATAGCAGCTCCCGCCCCGCCCCGCCCCGTGCTCACGCCTTGGCCATGGCGGCTGCGGGAGGCGGGCGGGCCTGGGCCTGACTCGGTGGTCTTGGCCCCGGCCCCAGCCCCTGCCCAGCTGACAGTGCAGCGCCGGCTTGCACATCCCCCAGAGATGGGGAGCTCACTACCTGGCCACCACCTCGTTGTTATTCCCCTAAGTGCCAGCTCTGTCTTGCGGCAAGGACATGATATCAGAGAGTCCCAGGTTCGAATCCCAGTTCTGCCTCTTCTGCTGTGTAGCCTTGGCCAAGTTACTTTACCTCTCTGAGCCTCAGCTTTCTCATCTGTGGGCATTCAAGAAACAGGAGCTATCAACCAAAGTTGGTCAGGCCAACCAAAGGACCCCTCACCCAATTCCCTCGCCCACGATGCTTGCCTGCCCCTGAGCCAGACAGGATCTGGGGAATGAACTCAGTCACACAAGGCTCCCTGCCTGCCATCCCCAACCCTCAGGATGGCAGGGTCAGTTTCTTCATTTTTTTAAAGCAATGCAACTGAGGCCAAAAGCAAAGGGATTTGCTGAGGGTCGCACAGCTAATGAATCTGGGATGGAGTCAGGATTGACTGCAGATCCCTTAATATCCTGGGCAACAGTCCTTAAAAAAGGATTCTGTGTTTCAGAACCAGACAAGCCTGGCTTCAAATCTCGGCTAGGCTGCTTCCTGGCTGTGTGATCTTGGGAAAATGAAACAACCTCTTTGGGCTATGTTTTTCTCACTCATAAGGATAAAATAAATCTTTATTAAATTGACACCCCCCTTGAACACCTGTTATTATGAGGTGCCTAGGTTCTAGACCAAAGCTAACAGAACACTGCAATGTTGAAAATGTTCTACATCTGCAGTATAGTATCTAATATGATAGCCACTAGCCACATGTGGCTATTGAGCACTTGAAATGGAATTAGTGTGACTGGGGAACCAAATTCTTAATTATATTTATTTTTCATTAATTTAACTTTAAATAGCTCACTATGGGTAGTGGCTATCATAATGGACAGTGCAGATCTATACAATAGGGATGCAATGCGGCAGGGTGTTAGACACAAACGGCCCCTGCCCTCTGGGGACTTTACACTTTAGTGGAGGAAATAAGCATGAAGGAAGAAAGTGATTAGATAAGGAAAATAAGAGCTCTTCAGAAAATAAAATAGACAGTTCCTGGAGCGTGGAGGGGCAACTTTAGCAAAGGTCAGGAAGGGCACTTTTTGAGGAGGAGACATTTGGGCTAAAACCTCAACAGATGAAGCAGCTGGGCAAAGGTTTGAGGGAAGAGCTTCCCAGACAGAGGGAGCAGCAGGTGCAAAGGTCCCAAGGTGGTGGCCGGGCGCGGTGGCTCAGGCCTGTAATCCCAGCACTTTGGGAGGCCAAGGTGGGTAGATCATGAGGTGAGGAGATCGAGACCATCCTGGCTAACAAGGTGAAACCCTGTCTCTACTAAAAATACAAAAATTAACTGGGCGTGGTGCCGGGCACCTGTAGTCCCAGCTACTCTGGAGGCTGAGGCAGGAGAATGGCCTGAACCCGGGAGGCGGAGCTTGCAGTGAGCCGAGATTGCGCCATTGCACTCCAACCTGGCTGACAGAATCCATCTCAGAAAAAAAAAGAAAGAAAGAAAAAGATAAGGCTGTGGCTGACTGGGCGCATTGGCTCATGCCTGTAATCCCAGCATTTTGGGAGGTTGAGGTGGGTGGATCGCTTGAGCTCCGGAGTTCAAGACCAGCCTGGGCAACATGGTGAAATCCTGTTTCTACAAAAAATGCAAAAATCAGCCGGGTGTGGTGGCACATGCCTGTAGTCCCAGCTACTTGGGGGGCTGAGGTAGAAGAATTGCTTGAGCCTGGGAGGCAGAGGTTGCAGTAAGCTGTGATCGCACCACTGTACTCCAACCTGGGTGACAAAGTAGACTCTGTTTCAAAAAAAAGGAAGGGAAGGTCCGGGCGCGGTGGCTCACGCCTGTAATCCCAGCACTTTGGAAGGCCAAGGCGGGTAGATCATGAGGTTAGGAGATGGAGACCATGCTGGCCAACATGGTGAAAACCCGTCTCTACTAAAAATACAAAAAAAAAAAAAAAAAAAAAATTAGCCAGGTGTGGTGGCGGGCGCTTGCAGTCCCAGCTACTCGGGAAGCTGAGGCAGGAGAATGGCGTGAACCCAGGAGGCGGAACTTGCAGTGAGCTGAGATCATACCACTGCACTCCAGCCTGGGCGACAGAGCGAGACTCCACCTCAAAAAAATAAATAAATAAAAGGTAGGGAAGGAGGGAGGGAGGAAGGAAGGGTAGGCTATGGCTGGAATGGAATGAGATCAGTCTTCAACTGAGGAAATGAGGACAGAGAGGCAGACAGGGGCCAGATTACTTGAAACCTCTCAGGCCAAGGCAAGGAGTTCATATTTTATGTGGGAGCACTAAATAGACACTGGAGGGCATAAAGCAAGAAGGTAACTTGATCAGTTTTTGTTGTTGTTGTTGTTGTTTTTTGAGACAGAGTATCGCTCTGTCACCCAGGCTGGAGTGCAGTCAGTGGTGTGATCTCGGCTCACTGCAACCTCTGCCTTCTGGATTCAAGCAATTCTCCTGCCTCAGCCTCCCGAGTAGCTGGGACTACAGGCACGCACCACCACGTCCGGCAGAATTTTGTATTTTTAGTAGAGACGGGGTTTCACCGTGTTGGCCAGGATAGTCTTGAACTCCTGACCTCAGGTGATCCACCCGCCTCGGCCTACCAAAGTGCTGGGATTACAGGCGTGAGCCACTGCGCCCAACCAGATCAGTTTATTTTATTTATTTAATTAATTTAGTTATTTATTGAGATGGAGTCTCGCTCTATTGCCCAGGCTGGAGTGCAGTGGCACAATCTCAGCTCACTGCAACCCCTGCCTCCTGGGCTCAAGCGATTCTCCTGCCTCAGCCTCCTGAGTATCTTGGATTATAGGCACGTGCCACCACACCCAGCTAATTTTTGTATTTTTAGTAGAGACAGGGTTTCACCATGTTGGCCAGGAGGCTGGTCTTGAACTCCTGACCTCAGGCCTCCCAAAGCGTTGGGATTACAAGCGTGAGCCACTGCACCCAGCCTGGTTTTTTAGAAAGATCTCTTTGGTGCTGAACAGTCCACACAATCAAGAATCAGGGTGGTTTGGGCCAGGCGTGGTGGCTCATGCCTGTAATCCCAGCACTTTGGGAGGCCGAGGCGGGCAGATCACCTGAGGTCAGGAGTTCAAGACCAACCTGGCCAGGCATGGTGGTGTGTGCCTGTAGTCCCAGCTACTCAGGAGGCTGAGACAGGAGAATGCCGTGAACCCGGGAGGCAGAGCTTGCAGTGAGCCAAGATCCCTCACCACTGCACTCCAGCCTGGGCGACAGAGCGAGACTCCATCTCAAAGAAAAAAAAAAAAAGAATGAGGATGGTTTGCATTGAGGGAATGGTGGTGAAGATGGGAAGATTCAGGTTATGTCGTGGAAATAGAATATAGCAGTTTCATTTGAGGATTGAATTCACTTTTTTTTTTTTTTTTTTTTTTGACACAGGGTATCACTCTATTGCCCAGGCTAGAGTGCAGTGGCATGATCACTGGTCACTGCAGCCTCCACTTCCCGGGCTCAAGCCATCCTCCCGCCTCAGCTACCTGAATAGCTGGGACTACAGGCACACACCACCATGCCTGGCTAATTGAATCCACACTGTTGAATGGGGTGATGATTACAGGTATATATTTGTAAAAATTAATCAAGCTATACTTTGCTATATGTAACTGTTGCCTCAATAAAAAGGAGGGAAATAGGCCGGGCTTGGTAGCTCTAGCCTGTAATACCAGCACTTTGGGAGGCTGAGGTGGGTGGATCACTTGAGGTCAGGAGTTTGAGACCAGCCTGGATAACATGGTGAAACCCCATCTCTACTAAAAAATACAAAATTAGCCAGGTGTGGTGGCACGCGCCTGTAATCCCAGTTACTCGGGAGGCCGAGGCAGGAGAATTGCTGGGAGGTGGAGATTGCAGTGAGCCAAGATCATGCCACTGCACTTCAGCCTGGGCAAGAGAACCAGACAAAAAACTGAGCAAAAAAAAAAAAAAAAAAAAAAAAAAAAGAAAGAAAAAAGAAAAGAAAAGAAAATGAAATAAATACGTAGTTTAATAGGTCTTTTCCTATTTCATAATATTTTTGTAATAATTTTATGAGTCAGTGCATATGTTTTACAAGTCATATATTTTATGGGTAAGGAAAAGGGAGGAATTATGAGTTTTTAGTTGGAGCGGTTGAGTAGATGGTGGTGCTTTTTATGGGGATGAGGAAGTCAAGACAAGAAACCTTTTGATGGGAAGGAGGACTTGAAAACTGCATTGATCTGTTAACTTGAAATTACCTACTAGACATCCAAGGAAAATGCCATGTTGACAACTGAATGCATTAGTTTCATCAGGGGAGAATTCCTGGTTGGAGATATAGACGGGGGAAGGTCTCCACACAGAGGAAGTATTTAAAGCAATAAAAGTGTACAGGCTGGGCACGGTGGCTCACGCCTGTAATCCCAGCACTTTGGGAGGCCGAGGAGGGCAGATCACGAGGTCAGGAGATCGAGACTATCCTGGCTAACACAGTGAAATCCCATCTCTACTAAAAACACAAAAAAAAAAAAAATTAGCCAGGTGTGGTTGCAGGTGCCTGTAGTCCCAGCTACTCGGGAGGCTGAGGCAGGAGAATGGCCTGAACCCAGGAGGCGGAGCTTGCAGTGAGCCGAGATCCCACCACTGCACTCCAGACTGGGTAACAGAGCGAGACTCTTTTTCAAAAAAATAAATAAATAAAAGTGTACAAGGTTATCAAGGATGCAGGACAAACAGAACTCTTTTGTTATTTGTTTTGTTTTGAGACAGGGTCTCATTCCACCCAGGCTGGAGTGCAGTGGTGTGATCTCAGATCACTGCAGCCTTGACCTCCCAGGTTCAACCGATCTTCCTATTCAAGCCTCACAAGTGGCTAGAACTACAGGTGTGAGCCACCACACCTGGCTAATTTTTGTAAGGACAGGTTTTGCCATGTTGCCCAGGCTGGTCTCAAACTCCTGAGCTCAAGCAATCCACCTGCCTCAGCCTCCCAAAGTTCTGGGATTACAGGAGTGCGCCACCACACCTGGCCCCAGAACTCTCTTATATGATGGTAGTGGGAGCTTTAAATGGGTAAAACTACATTGGTACAAACTGTTTGTCCATATTTACAAAAGCTAAGCATGTATCTACCTTGATGTATTCAGATAAGCACTTTCACTCTGGGGCATATATTCAAGATATATGAATGTATATGTGTTCATCAATAGAATGTTCAGGCCAGGCACGGTGACTAACACCGGTAATCCCAGCACTTTGGGAGGCCAATGTGGGTGGATCACCTAAGGTTAGGAGTTCGAGACCAGCTTGGCCAACATGGTGAACCCTCATCTATACTAAAACTACAAAACTTAGCCATGCGTAGTGGCAGACACCTGTAATCCCAGCTTCTCCAGAGGCTGAGGCAGGAGAATCACTTGAACCCCGGAGGCGGAGGTTGCAGTGAGTCAACATCCCGCCATGGCACTCCAGCCTGGGTGACAAGAGTGAGACTTCCATCTCAAAAAAAAAAAGTTCAGACAAGCCTTCTTCTGAATAGCCAAAAATTGGAAAACAACCCACGTACTTGTTCATCAACAGGTGAATGAATAAACAAACTATGGTAGTTCATAAAATGGATTATATAGCAATGAAAATTAATGAACTACTGCCATGTGCAATGACATGAATGAATCTCAAAGATATTGTATTGGCCAAAAGAAACCAGATGCAGGAGTGCATACTATATGTGGTTCCATTTGTGTGAAGTTCAAAAACAAACAAGGCGCAGTGGTGCATCCCTGTAATCCCAGCACTTTGGGAGGCTAGATGGGAGGGTTGCTTGAACCCAAGAGTTCAAGACCAGCCTGGACGATAACATAGTGAGACCGCATCACTACAAAAATATTTTTAAAAGATCAGCCAGGTGTGGGCTGGGTGTGGTGACTCATGCCTGTAATCCCAGCACTTTGGGAGGCTGAGGCAGGCGGATCACCTGAGGTCAGGAGTTTAAGACCAGCCTGACCAATATGGCGAAACCCCATCTCTACTAAAAATATAAAAATTAGCCAGGCGTGGTGGCAGGCATCTGTAATCCCAGCTACTCAGGAGGGTGAGGCAGGAGAATCACTTGAACCTGGGAGGCGGAGATTGCAGTGAGCCGAGATCGTGCCATTGCACTCCAGCCTGGGGGATAGAGCGAGACTGCCTCCANATTTTACAGAATGTCCCTCAGTTTGGGTTTGTCTAAGGCTTTTCTCGTGATTAGGTTGAAGTTACGCATTTTTTGGCTAGAATACAGCATAAGCAGTGTTATGCTTTCTTCAGTGCATCAGAGCAGGGGCTTTGTGATGTCACTAAGTCTTCTTACTGCTGGTGTTAATCTTGATCACTTAGCTAAACTGCGTCTGGGTTGAGTTTCTCTACTATAAAGTTGCTCTGTTTCGCTTTGTAATTAATAATTTTATACTTTTTGTAAATTTGTATTTAAATTTTATTAACTTAAGAAACTGCACCGAATAAATATCTTGGAGGAGATTTTTTGAGATGACCAAAATATCCTATTTCTCCTCAAAATTCCACCTACTAATTTTAGCATCCATTGGTGGATCTTTCTTTTATGAATATTACTCTTGAATGGTGATTTTCTATTTCCCTGTTTCTCTCTTTTTGAGACAGGGTCTTGCTCTGTTACCCAGGCTAGAGTGCAGTAATGCGATCTCAGTTCACTGTAGTCTTGACCTCCTGGACTTAAGTGATCCTCCCACCTCAGCTTCCTAAGTAGCTGGGAGTACAGACTTGTGCCACCATGCCTGGCTAATTTTTTGTAGAGATAGGGTTTCACTGTGTTGCCCAAGCTGGTCTCAAACTCCTGAGCTCAAGCGATCCTCCCATCTCAGCCTCCCAAAGTGCTGGGATTATAGGAGTGCACCATTGCATCCAGTCTCCTTCTACATTTATTAATTAAAACTTCTGGAAGGAAGATATGGTCATTTCTCCCCCATTTATTTATTTTTCAATTATTTATTTAAATCTGTGGTCTCTGGCCAGGCACAGTGGCTCATGCCTGTAGTCCCAGCACTTTGGGAGGTCGAGGCAGGAGGATCACTTGAGCTCAAGAGTTCAAGACCAGCTTGGACAACATGACAAAACCCCATCTCTATTAAAAAATAATAATAGGCCAGGCGCGGTGGCTCAAGCCTGTAATCCCAGCACTTTGGGAGGCTGAGACGGGCGGATCACGAGGTCAGGAGATCGAGACCATCCTGGCTAACATGGTGAAACCCCGTCTCTACTAAAAAAATACAAAAAACTAGTGGGTGAGGTGGCGGGCGCCTGTAGTCCCAGCTACTCGGGAGGCTGAGGCAGGAGAATGGCGTAAACCCAGGAGGTGGAGCTTGCAGTGAGCTGAGATCCAGCCACTGCACTCCAGCCTGGGTGACAGAGCGAGACTCCGCTCAAAAAAATATATATGTATATATACATATATATAAATAATAATAATAGGTAGTCGGCAAAGCTGAGTCCTGTCCTCTCGTCCTCCTCCCCAAACAGCATGAGCTTCAGCAATCACTCCACCTTCTCCACCAACTACCGTTCCCCGGGCTCTGTCCAGGTGCCCAGCTATGGCGCCCAGCTGGTCAGCAGCATGGTCAGCGTCTGTGCAGGCACTGGGGGCTCTGGTTCCTGGATCTCTGTGTCCCGCTCCACCAGCTTCCAGGGCAGCATAGGGTCCGGGGGCCTGGCCGCAGGTTTGGCTGGGGATCTGGCAGGAATGGGAGGCATCCAGAACAAGAAGGAGACCATGCAAAGCCTGAACAACCACCTGGCCTCCTACCTGGACAGAGCCTGGAGACCGAGAACCAGAGGCTGGAGAGCAAAATCCGGGAGCACCTGGAGAAGAAGGGACCCCAGGTCAGAGACTTGGAGCCATTACTTCAAGACCATCGAGGATCTGAGAGCTCAGATCTTCGCAAATACTGTGGATAATGCCCGCATCGTTCTGCAGATCGACAATGCCCGTCTTGCTGCTGATGACTTTAGAGTCAAGTATGAGACAGAGCTGGCCATGCGCCAGTCTGTGGAGAACAACATCCATGGGCTCTGCAAGGTCACTGATGACACCAATGTCACTCAGCTGCAGCTGGAGACAGAGATCAAGGCTCTCAAGGAGGAACTGCTCTTCATGAAGAAGAACAACGAGGCGGAAGTAAAAGGCCTACAAGCCCAGATTGCCAGCTCTGGGCTGACCGTGGAGGTAGATGCCCCCAAATCTCAAGACCTCACCAAGATCATGGCAGATATCCAAGCCCAATATGACAAGCTGTCTCAGAAGAACCGAGAGGAGCTGGACAAGTACTGGTCTCAGCAGATTGAGGAGAGCACCACAGTGGTCACCACGTAGTCTGCCGAGGTTGGAGCTGCTGAGATGATGCTCACAGAGCTGAGATGTACAGTCCAGTCCTTGGGGATTGAGCTGGACTCCATGAGAAATCTGAAGTCCAGCTTGGAGAACAGCCTGAGGGAGGTGGAGGCCCGCTACACCCTGCAGATAGAGCAGCTCAGTGGGATCTTGCTGCACCTGGAGTCAGAGCTGGCACTGACTTGGGCAGAGGGACAGCCAGACCCAGGAGTACGAGGCCCTGCTGAACATCAAGATCAAGCTGGTGGCTGAGTTTGCCACCTACTGCTGCCTGCTGGAAGATGGTGAGGACTTCAATCTTGATGCCCTGGACAGCAGCAACTCCATGCAAACCATCCAGAAAACCACCACCCACCAGATAGTTAATGACAAAGTGGTGTCTGAGACCAACGACGCCAAAATTCTGAAACATTAAGCCAGCAGAAGCAGGGTACTCTTTGGGGAGCAGGAGGCCAATAAAAAGTTCAGAGGTAAAATAATAATAATAAATTAAAAATCCACAAATAAACATGTGGTCTCCTGTATATTCATTCTGTATTTTGGGTTACAATCCAATAACATTACTATTTATTTTGTTCCTCAAATTGCTCTTGGTTTGCCCATTGAGAGCTCCTTCAAGTTGGCTCCTATGTTCCTTTGACAAGCCCCCATTCTTTTTGGAGCATTTCCTTTCTTTCTTTTATTTAATTTTTTTATAACAAAATATATTCTAGGCTTATCTTGTATTTCCCCTGTTCTAACCCTATAATCACCATCCACTTTTCTAAGGAGCACTGGTTCCTTTTATTGGAAAGTGATACTTAGAAACCAATATCTGGGTTCTGGCTATGCTCATTGCTACTGAGATGTCATTTCTTCTAGGTCCTCTCAGAGGACAAAGCTATAAAACATGTATGTGTACACTAACTCTCATACACATACATCTCTATCTATAAAAAAACCCACAAGTTCATACTGAGATCTCTGATTTCAACCCAACACCAAAGGGTTCATTCTATCCCTCTATCTTTTCTTGTTTGTAACTTTTTTTTTCCTTTTGAGATAGAGTCTTGCTCTGTTGCCCAAGCTGGAGTATAGTGGCACGATCTCAGCTCACTGCAACCTCTGCTTCCCAAGTTCAAGTGATCCTCCTGCCTCAGCCCCCGCAGAAGCTGAGATTACAGGCACACGCCACCACGCCCGGCTAATTTTTGTATTTTTAGTAGAGGCAGGGTTTCACCATGTTGGCCAGGCTGGTCTTGAACTCCTGACCTCAGGTGATCCACCCACCTCAGCCTCCCAAAGTGCTGGGATTACAGGCATGAGCCACTGCGCCCGGCCATTTGTAACTATTTTTTTTTTTTTACAGTAATAAATCTTGTTCTCATTATCTATATTTACTTATTTGTTCAATCCTAGTATACATATACACTACTTGCAGAATTGCTAACCCATACCCCAGTGAGAAACAAATTTGCTAACCAGAGTGCAGTATTTATATGCAGTTCTTTTTGTCTGTAGCCTTACAGAATCCAGCTCAAATTATATATTCCACAGTTACTTAAGTTAGGTCTTTTCTGTCCCTTTGGTATGGTCTGTTAGTCATTTGGAATCAAGTTAGGTTTATTTGCTAGTGTTTGTATTCCAGCTTGGGTTTCCCCAACGTTCTGGTTGGTTTTAATTGTTTCTTTATCTGGGAAGTATGTGAAACATTACTATTGTACCTGGAGTCAAGGCTAACCAAAAAGGTATACTCAGTAAAGTGTCACTTCCATACCTTCCTTCTTGTCACCCCATTCCAACATACCCCCTGTAGGTAGCCACTCTCTTTAATTTCTGGTTTACCTTTCCTAGATTTCTTTTGCACAAATGAGCAGAAATGTGTATTTTCCTATAACCTCTTCTTTCTTACACGACCAGTAGCATGCTATGGATACTTTTTTGCACTTTGCTTTCTTTCCCCCTTAACTGTATATATGGAAATCACCCCATATCAACTCATAGAGATCTCCTCCATTTTTTCAACTATATAGTACTCCATTGCTGGAGATGTCATAGTTTATTCAACCACTCTTCTATCTATGGACATTTAAGTTTTTTTCCAATATTTTGTAATTATAAATAATGCTGCAATGAATACCCTTATAAACATGCATTTTCTTTCTTTTCTTCTGAGACAGGGTCTCATTTTGTCACCCAGGCCGGAGTGCAGTGGCATGATCATAGCTCACTGCACACTTGACCTCCCAAGCAATTCTCCTGCCTCAGCCTCCCAAAGTGCTGGGATTACAGGTGTGACCCACTGTACCCGGCCTCATGTTTTTTATCTTCAGGTAGATTCCAAGGGGAGAGATTACTGAGTCAAAAGGTAAATGCGTTTGTAGCTTTCTTAGCTACTGCCAAATTCTCCTCCACAAGGGCTGCACCAGTTTGCATTCTCACCAGCAATGTAGGAAAACGTCTGTTTCCCCACAGCCTATGTGTTATGCAAATGCATGTGTTGTCATGCATTTTAGTCTTTGTCAATCTTATGGGTGAGAAATGGTATCTCAGTGTTGTTTTAATTTGCATTTCTCTAATTATGAGTGTGATTTTTTTCAAATGTATGGAGGCCCTTTTATATCTTTTGTGAATTATCTATTAATATCTTTCTCCCATTTTCTATCCAGTTTTAGTTCTTTGTTCCTCACATTTCTTAAAATAATCTTTTAATTTTAGAACAGTTTTAGAATTATGGAAAAATTGTGAACACAATAGAAAGATTCCTGTATCTCCACATCCAGTTCCCCATATTATTAACAATTTTACATTGACATGGTATATTTGTCACAATTAATGAACCACTGTTGATACATTATTATTGACTAAAAGACTATATTTCTTTCAGGTTGCCTTGGTTTTTACCTAATGTCCTTTTTTTGTCTGTTTTTTGGGGTTTTTTTTTTTTTTTTGAGACAGAGTCTTACCCAGGCTGGAGTGCAGTGGCACAGTCTTGCCTCACTGCAACCTCTACCTCCTGGGTTCAAGTGATTCTCCTGCCTCAGCCTCCTGAGTAGCTGGGACTACAGGCATGCGCCACCATGCCTGGCTAATTTTTGTATTTTTAGTAGAGATGGGGTTTTGCCATGTTGGCTAGGCTGGTCTCTAACTCCTGACCTCAAGTGATCTGCCCTCCTCAGCCTCCCAAAATGCTGGGATTACAGGCATGAACAACCGCGCCTGGCTACCTAATGTTCTTTTTTGGTTCCAGGATACCACCTTTAGTTGTCATGTCTCCTTAGGCTCATCTTGGTTATGACAGTTTGTATTAGACTGTTCTCACACTGTTATGAAGAAATACCCAAGACTGAATAATTTATAAAGGAAACAGGTTTAGTTGACTCACAGTTCTGCATTGCTGGGAAGGCCTCAGAAACTTATACAGCATGGTAGAAGGCAAAGAGAAGCAGGCACCTTCTTGACAGAGTGGCAGGATGGAGTGACTGCAAGCAGGGGAAATGCGAGACGCTTATGAAACCATCAGATCTCGTGAGAACTCACTCACTATCACGAGAATAGCATGAGGGAAACCGCCCCCATGATCCAATTACCTCCACCTGGTCCCACCCTTGACATGTGGGAATTATGGGAATTACAATTGGAGATGAGATTCGGCTGGGGACACAAAACCAAACCATATCACAGTTTCTCAGACTCTCCCTGTTCTTGATGATGCTGACAGTTTTGAGGAGTACTGTTATAGTATTTTATAGAATGACCTTCAGCTGGGATTTGTCTGATGTTTTTATTATAGTTAGCCTGGGGTAATGAGCTCCTGCAAGGAAGGCCACAGAGGTAAAGCATCATTCTCATCACATAGCTGGGGTGCATAATATCAGCATGAATTATCACTGTTGATGTTAACCTTCACCACCTAGCTTGAGGTAGTGTTTGTCAGGTTTCTTCACTATAATGTTATTCCTTTCCCCCACCTCCCTTTCCATACTCTACTTTTCAAAAGAAAGTCACTACGTGCAGCCCACATCTAAGGAGTGGGGTGTTATGCTCCACTTCCTTAAGGGAGGATTATCTACATAAATTATTTGAAATTGTTCTGCACCAGATATTCATCTATTCTCCCACATTTATTTATTTAACCATCTATTTATATAAGTATGGACTTATGGATATTTTATACTTCGAGTTCTAATCCAATACTACTTTACTTTTTTTTTTTTTTTAATTGCTCCAGTTTTGGCCATTGGGAACTCTTTCAGTTGGTTCCTGTGTTCCTTTGACATACCCTGATCTCATGTGTGCATGTGAGTGTGTGTGTGTTTGAGCACTTCCTTATTTACTGGCATTAGAAGATGCTTCAGGCTCATCTTGCATATTTCCTGAAAATCAGCCATTTCTCCAAGTATCCCTGGTTCCTTTTACTGGAGAATGGTATTAGAAATCAAGTTTTGGCTGCTAGATATAATTGTTCCTACTGGGGTGTCATTGCTTGTAGACTCTCTCAGCTGATAGACAAAGAGATAGATGTATGTATACTAATCCATGCATATCCACATATCTATATATATTTCTATATGTAATTATTTGTATCTCTATTAAGCTAAACACAAATTTATACTGATGTGTCCAATTTGAATCCATTATCCAATGGATAATTCTAGCTTCCTCCCCTTGTTTCACTATAACTCCTACTCCAACAACGAGAATATATAGTGATATCACAATGGCTAACCTGTACCCCATGGGAAACAACTTCACAGACTAGAGGATAGTGCTTGTGTATATCTTCTTGTGTCTTTAGTTTTGCAGATTCCATTCATTTCCAAAGTTACTTATGAGGTAGGAGGTCAACAGGACATCTTTTCACAACCCTCCTTATCTAAACAGGATTTACAAAGAAGGCAGCCCAAACCAATTAGGACCAAGATGGCCATGAAAACAACCTCTAGTTACCCTCACTGCTTATTTCCATTGGCATGTCACTTCCACCAGTGCCACGACTGTTTACAAATGCTGCCATGGCAACGACCCAGAAGTTACCTTATATGATTCTGGGGATGCCCTGCCCCTTTTCCAGAAAGTTTGTGAATAACCCACCCCTTATTTCACATATAATTGAGTGTGGGTATAAATAGAGCTAGCCAGCAATCCAGGAGTGCTACTCTAGGCCACTCTGCCTATAAGATAGCCCTGTTAGGGGCCGGGCACGGTGGCTCAAGCCTGTAATCCCAGCACTTTGGGAGGCCGAGACGCGCAGATCACGAGGTCAGGAGATCGAGACCATCCTGGCTAACACGGTGAAACCCCGTCTCTACTAAAATACAAAAAACTAGCCAGGTGCGGTGGCGGGCGCCTGTAGTCCCAACTACACGGGAGGCTGAGGCAGGAGAATGGCGTGAACCCGGGAGGCGGAGCTTGCAGTGAGCCGAGATAGCACCACTGCAGCCTGGGCGACAGAGTGAGACTCCATCTAAAAAAAAAAAAAAAGGATAGCCCTGTTCTGTCTGTGGAGCAGCCATTTTGCTGTACAACATTGCTCGAATAAACTTGCTTTCTTCACTGTTGGCTCCCTCTTGAAATCTTTCCTGAGTGAAGCTAAGAACCCTCCCAGACTGAGCCCCGGTTTTGGGATCTGCCTGAATCACTTAGGTCAGCACCTTTCTCCCACCCTGCATTCAGTGAGGTTGTTGCATACATTTATAATACAGTTGCATTGTTTCATCACATTCTACTTTCCACCCCGAAATCCCCTGACCTCCTAAATGATTTTAGAAACTTTGCAGATGTTAAGATTCATCCTTTGTGCTGTAAAGTTCTATAGGTTTTGACAAATACATAGTGTTGTGAATTCACTATTAGAGTATTATATATAGTTACTGTATATACCTTCATCATCCTAAAAAATCCCCTCTGCTTTACCTAGTCACCTCTCCCTCCTTCTTCTGGAGCCCCTGGCAACAACTGACCTTTTTACTGTCTCTATAATTTTGCCTTTTTTTTTTTTTTTTTGAGATGGAGTCTCATTCTATCGCCTGGGCTGGAGTGCAGTGGCACGATCTTGGCTTACTGCAAACTCCGCCTCCTGGGTTCATGCCATTCTCCTGCCTCAGCCTCCTGAGTAACTGGGACTACAGGCACCCGCCACCGCACCTGGCTAATTTTTTGTATTGTTAGTAGAGACGGAGTTTCACTGTATTAGCCAGGATGGTCTTGATCTCCTGACCTCATGATCCGCCCGCCTTGGCCTCCCAAAGTGCTGGGATTACAGGCGTGAGCCACCACGCCCGGCCTATAATTTTGCCTTTTACAGAATGTCGTATAGTTGGAAGCATACAGTATATAGCCTTTTCGGACTGACACCTTTTACTTAGTAATATGCATTTAAGATTCATCTATGTCTTTCCACGAGAACTGCAGAACTTAGCCAGGCGCAGTGGTTCATGCTTATAATCCCAGCACTTTGCGAGGCTGAGGCAGGCGGATCAGCTGAGATCAGGAGTCCAAACCAGCCTGACCGATATGGTGAAACCCTATCTCTACTAAACTACAAAATTAGCTGAGCATGGTGGCAGACACCTGTAATCCCAGCTACTAGGGAGGCTGAGGCAAGAGAATCGCTTGAACCCTGGAGGTGGAGGTTGCAGTGAGCCAAGATCATGCCATTGCACTCCAGCCTGGGCAACACAGAGACACTCGGTCTGAAAAGAAAAGAAAAAAGGGAAGGGAAGGGAAGGGGAGGGGAGGGGAGGTAGACAGAACTCTTGGCATATAACAATCCATCTAAACCCCTGCACTAAGAGATTTGACCATAAGAACATATCCCTAGAATGACTCCAGACCTTGTTAAAATGCCTGAGAAAGTTCAAGTTGCCTGGAGAACTTACCGTCTATTCTAGGCAATATCTCATGATAAGCCTCTGACCTCCCTTTCTTAAAGCATGTACTAGAAACAGCTTACAATTGCGAATATGTTACTCTTATATCTCAGAAGAGTTTTTCTCAAGGACCTGAAAGCCATTCCTTTGAAATGTAATCATCAGTAACATTTCATGATGTTAGGGCCTCTGTCTCCCACTCTCTGAGGGAGGATAGAACAAACAGAGCTGGCCTAATTGCACTGACCAACCCTTTGTAATTTTTCACTTCTCTGATTCTAGAGACCCACTCTCCTGGCTCCCTCATTCTCCCTTTAAAACATCCAAATCACCTCTGCACAAATTGGAACGGAGCTCAGCTCTTTCCCCTGCTGTCAGTAGTTACTGAATAAAATCTGTTTTCACTGCTCTAACTAATGTCTGGCTGTGTTTATCATCAACAATAGTGCATTTCTTTTTATTGCTGAAGAATATTCCATTTTATGGATGTACTGTAGTTTGTTTACCCATTCACCAATCAAAGGACATCTTGGTTGCTTCCAGTGTTTAGCTGTTATGAATAAAGCTGCTATAAACATTCATGTGCGGGCTTTTGTGTGGAGGTAAGTTTCAGATCAGTTGCATAATCACCTAGGAATGCGATTGCTGGCTGGAAGTTATGGTAAAGCTATATATATGGTAAGCTTACAAGAAACTGCCAAAACTGTATTCCAAAGTGACCGTACCATTTTGCATTCCCACTAACAATGAATCCAGTTGCTTCACATCCTTACCAGCATTTGGTGGTGTCAGTTTTTTGGATTTTAGCTATTAGAGTAAGTGTGTAGTGATCGCTCATTGTTGTTTTAATTTGCAATTCCCTAAAAACAAATGAGGTTGGCTGGGCACAGTGGCTCACACCTGTAATCCCAGCACTTTGGAAGGCTGAGGTGGGTGGATCACCTGGGGTCAGGAGTTCATAACCAGCCTGACCAATATGGTGAAACCCCATCTCTACTAAAAATACAAAAATTAGATGGGCGTGGTGGCATGTGCCTGCAGTCCCAGCTGAGGCTGAGACAGGAGAACTGCTTGAACCCAGGAGGCAGAGCTTCCTGTGAGGCAAGATCGCGCCACTGCACTCCAGCCGGGGGAACAGAGCGAGACTCCATCTCAAAAAAAAAAAAAAAAAAAAAAATGAGGTTAAGTATTATTATGTGCGTATTTGCTATCTGTATATCTTCTTTGGCGAGCTATCTGTTAAGATCTTTGTCCATTATTAAATGGGTTGTTTGTTTTCTTGTTGTTGAATTTTAAGAGTTATTTGTATATTTTTTGATATAAGTCCTTTACCAGAAATGTAATTTGCAATTATTGCTTCTCAGTCTGTGCCTTCTTTTTTTATTGAGGACCACGCTGGGGGTGGTGAAGAATGAACAGACACAAGAGACAAAGACAAACAGAGAACACGGCGGCCTCGCCTAGAGCCTCCGCCTTACTTTATTTATATTCCATAAACCCCAAGTCAGCAAAAATAACACAATGTAAAACAAACTTTCTGCACCCAGATGTAACCTTCTGTTTAGTTCCTTGTCTCTAAGCTCTTTCTTATTTGTCTGCCTTCTTGGCGCCTACTAGAGTTCATTAAAAGTTTAACTAGAGATACTGTCCTTGACTACTGGAGTTTAGTAAAAGTGTAACTAGCTAGAGATACTGTCCTTGAGCCTTATCTATTCTTAGCATATTGTTTTCAATGGCCCCTGCATTTTTTTATTCTCTTAGCAGTGTCTTTGGTATAGCAGTAAGTGTTACTTTTAATAAAGTCCAACTTGGGCCGAGTGCAGTGGCTCACGCCTGTAATCCCAGCACTTTGGGAGGCCAAGGCAGGCAGATCACGAGGTCAACAGGTCGAGACCAACTTGGCCAACATGGTGAAACCCCGTCTCTACTAAAAATACAAAAATTAGCTGGACGTGATGGTGCATGCCTGTAGTCCCAGCTACTCAGAAGGCTAAGGCAGGAGAATCGCTTGATCTCAGGAGGCAGAGGTTGCAGTGAGCCAAGATCCTGCCACTGCACTCCAACCTGGCAACAGAGCGAGACTCCATCTCAATAAATAAATAAATAAATAAATAAAAGAAATAAAGTCCAACTTTTTTCTTTCATGAATCATGCTTTTAATGTTGTATCTAAAAACTCATCGCCAAACCCAAGCTCACACTGATTTTCTCTTATATTTTCCTCTACGCATTTTATAGTTTTATGTTTTGCATTTAGGTCTATGATTTTTATTTCTTCTTTTTGAGATAGGGTCTCACTCTGTTGCCCAGGCTGGAGTGCAGTGGTGCGATCTCAGCTTACTGCAACCTCCGCCTTCCAGACTCCAGCAAGCCTCCCACCTCAGCCTCCTGAATAGCTGGGACCAGAGGCGCATGCATTTTTGTATTTTTAGCAGAGGTGGGGTTTCACAATATTGGCCAGGCTGGTCTCGAACTCCTGGACTCAAGCAATCCACCTGCCTTAGCCTTCCCAAAATGCTGGGATTATGGGCATGAGCCACTGTGCCAGGCCCTGTGATTCATTTTGAGTTAATTTTTTGGAAGGTGTAAGATCTGTGTGTAGTTTTCTTTTTTTTTTTGCAGAAAAGTACAACTTTTCTTTTCTTTCTTTTCTTTTTTTTTTTTTTTTTTTTTGAGACGGAGTCTCGCTCTGTCACCCAGGCTGGAGTGCAGTGGTGCGATTCTGGCTCACTGTAAGCTCAGCCTCCCAGGTTTATGCTATTCTCCTGCCTTAGCCTCCCAAATACTGGGACTACAGGCGCCTGCCACTGCACCCGGCAAATTTTTTGTATTTTTTAGTAGAGATGGGGTTTCACCGTGTTAGCCAGGATGGTCTCCATCTCCTGACCTTGTGATCTGCCAGCCTCGGCCTCCCAAAGTGCTGGGATTACAGGCATGAGCCACCGTGCCTGGCCAGTCGACTATATTTTTTTCTAATATTTTTAGAAATCAGAGGAGCTTATTTTGTTGCCCAGGCTGGTCTTGAACTCCTGCCTCAAGCAATCCTCCTGCTTCGATCTCCCAAAGTGCTGGGATTACAGGAGTGAGCCACTATGCCCAACTTTGACTATATTTTTGTAGATGTTTCTGGGTTCTCTATTCTTTCCCATTTACCTATTCATTTCTTTTGTCAATACCACACTGTCTTGATTACTATAACTTTATAGCAAGCCTTGAAATCAGCTAGCGTAAGTTCTCTGACTTTGCTCTTCTTCAGTATTGTGCTAGCTACTCTAGGGTTTTTGCCTTTTCATGGAAGTTTTAGAATCGGTTTGTTAATATCTACAAAATACTTTGCTGGGATTTTATTAGGATTGTGTTGAACCAATAGAACCAATAGATCAAACTGGGAAGAACTGACATCTTAACAATATTAAGTCTTTACAACCTATGAACACAGACTATCTCCCCATTTATCTAGATCTTCTTTGATTTCTTTCATCAGGGTGTTTTCCATATACAGATCTTATACACATTTTGTAAGGCTTATTCCTAAGTATTTCTTTTTATAGGTGATGTTATACATTATATATATGACGGGAACAGTGGCTCATATCTGTAATCTCAGCACTTTGGGAGGCCGAGGCAGGCAGATCACTTGAGGTCAGGCGTTCAAGATAAGCCTGGCCAATATGGTGAAACCCCATCTCTACCAAAAATACAAAACTAGCCAGGTGTAGTGGCAGGTGACTGTAATCCCAGCTATGAGAGAGGCTGAGGCAGGAGAATCGCTTGAACCCTGGAAGGTAGAGGCTGCAGTAAGCTGAGATTGCATGCCTGCACTCCAGCCTGGGCAACAGAGTGAGACTTTGTCTCAAATAAATAAATAACATATATATACATACACATATATACTTTACAATTATACACTACTGGTATATAAGAATGCAACTCACCGGGCATGGTGGCTCACACCTGTAATTCCAGCACTTTGGTGAGAGGTGAAGCCGCCTGGGCTTCTGGGTCCGGTGGGGACTTGAAGAACTTTTCTGTCTAGCTAAAGGATTTTAAACACACCAATCAGTGCTCTGTGTCTAGCTAAAGGTTTGTAAATACAGCAATCAGCACTCTGTAAAAACGGACCAATCAGCATTCTGTAAAATGGGCCAATCAGCAGGACGTGGGCAGGGGCTAAGGGAATAAAAGCTGGCCACCCCAGCCAGCCCCCGTAACGGGTTCGGGTTTCTTCCACACTGAGGAAGCTCTATCCTTTTGCTCTTTGGGATAAGTCTTGCTGCTGGTCAGAGTTGGGGTGCGCACTACCTTTATGAGCTGTAACAGTCACTGGGAAGGTCTGGGGTTTCACTCCTGAAGTCAGCGAGACCACCAACCCACCAGAAGGAAAAATCTCTGGACACATCTGAACATCTGAAGGAACAAACTTGGGAGGCATCATCTTTTAAGAGCTGTAACACTCCCTGCGAGGGTCTGAGGCTTCATTCTTGAAGTCAGCGAGACCAAGAACCCACCGGAAGGAACCAATTCCGGACACGTTGGGAGGCTGAGGCGGATGGATTATGAAGTCGGGAGTTCAAAACCAGCCTGGCCAACAGGGTAAAACCCTGTCTTTACTAAAAATAACAAAAAAAATAGCCGGGCATTGTGGGGGGCACCTATAATCCCAGTTATTTGGGAGGCTGAGGCAGGAGAAAGGCGTGAACCTGGGAGGCGGAGCTTGCAGTGAGCCGAGGTCGCGCCACTGCACTCCAGCCTGGGCGGCAGAGCGATAGTCGGTCTCAAAAAACAAAACAAAAAAAAGGAATACAACTGACTTTCATATAATAACCTTGCATTCTGTGAGCTCTCTATACTAGCTTCCAGCTAGTTGGACTGAGGAAGAGCAAAAAGGGACAAAGATCATATGCCAGATGTGTTTTAAACAACATTGTCAGAAGCTGTCACTAGATAATTCAGTTACAATCCACTGGCCATACTGGAAAATGTAGTGTATATTCCGGCACTGGAAAGTGTAGTCTATATTCTAGTAGCCATGTGCCCAGCTATTACTATGGAGAAGGGGAAACAGTTTCTGCCACAAGGAATTAATACCACCTAGTTCTTTAGTGGACATCAATGGGTCTCTCTTTGCTTCCTGCTCTACATACATACTGCAGAGTATATTTTTGTACTTTCTCATGTTCTATTCCCCAACACATCCTGCTCTTTCCCACCTTTGTTGTAGTTCATGGTTTGGCAAACTGTGACCCACCGCTCAAACTTAGCCTGCCACCTGTTTTTGGAATACAGCCACACATTTAGAATTTGCTATTAATGTTGTCAAAGTCGAAATAAAAATGCAGAAACAAATATCTGAAATTAAACTGTCTTAGTTGTGAAGAAAGAACTGCAATTTGGGGCATACACACAGCCTGGGTAGTCTTTGGAGGTGTTTTTTAAAAGGAGAATCGTATTGCTCTTTGAAAAAGTTCATTGGCACCAGTAAGGTTCTGGGGAACCGCTGGCAAGCTCTGGCTGGTGAGCAATAGTGGTGGGCAAAGTTAGTCCTAGAGTTATGACAAGTTCAGTACTTACAGATAAAACTGTTATCAAGTTACCACAAGCAGTTTCAGCAACGGACTTGCAGAGAATTAGGTTTCTGGAACAATGTTGTGTGTCCGGAATGCTTCCCTGCCGCCACCACGCTGCCACAGACACTGCCTGGCCTGCAAAGCTCAAAACACTTTATCTCTGGTCACTTACACAAAGGGTTTGCCAAGCCTTGAGCCTAGCTGCTCCGCACAGCCCTTCTAACTCCCATCTTTCACACAGATTAACAGGATTAATTTTATTTCAAAAGACTGAGGAGAAAGCCTGGATGTCCACACTTGGGAATGGTCAAGTGAACTATGACGCAGCTATATAAAGCCGCCATTTAAAAGTTGTTAAGAAAACTGACTAAAATGTCAAATTCTTTATACTATTTGGTGATTTCAATTTAGGGTGTTAATAAACAACAGCCCCTTTCCCTTTCACAATGTGGAATGAATTGAGAAACAGAGACAAGCAGACAGATGGAGAGGAGGGTGATTAGAGAAAGTGGTTTTAGACACCCGCTCCATGAGTCTTACTAATTCAGCACTCCCGGATTAGAGAACATGTCTGGTCTACCAGATGTTGGAGGGCAGAAAGCAATCCCCACCCAAGTGAATGGTCTGAGTATGTGTGGTTCCTTCACATATCCCCCCTCCATCAGATGCTCCATCCTTCTCCCTTAGGAAGAAACTGCAAGAAGGCTTAGCCTGCCGGCTTTCTGGGGGAAACCTGAACTAGAACCTCATAAAGCAGACTGTACAGCCTGAGCTTGCATTCGTAACAAAGTAAGTATTTGTGGATAGAAAAAAGATGAAGGGATATATACACCTATATCAACAGTGGTTATTTCTGGATGGTGGGAATTCCAGGAAATTTTTGTTTTGATTTCTTTGTTTACCAGTATTTTACTCAAGTTGCTGTAAGGAATTGATGCTGCTTCTGTTAGGGGGTGGGAGAAGTTACTAAAAACAAAACAAAACAAAAAACAACCCCCAACCAACCTTCAAAACCAACTGTCACAGCCTCCTGGAGGCCTTCGTGGATTTCTCCTCTCATTCACTGTATTAGTCTGTTTTCACACTGTTGATAAAGACATACCTGAGACTGGGCAATTTACAAAAGAAATAGTTTTATTGGACTTATAGTTCCATGTGGCTGGGGAGGCCTCATAATCATGGTGGAAGGTGAAAGGCACGTCTCACATGGCAGCAGACGAGAAAGAATGAGAGCCAAGCAAAACAGTCTTCCCCTTGCCATCAGATCTTGTGAGACTTACTACCACGAGAACAGTATGGGGGAAACTGCCCTCATGATTCAATTATCTCCCACCAGGTCCCTCCACAACATGTGGGAATTATGGGAGTACAATTCAAGATGAGATTTGGGGGGGACACAGAGCCAAACCATATCACTCCCCTTTCCTGTGTCTCCTCTGTCTCACTCTCAATTTCCCTTCCTGCTGTGTTTTCTGTCTCCATGGCTGACTGAGAAATCCTTCTTTGGGTGGAAGACAGTTAGTAATAAGAAGAAGTGGGGTTTTAAGAGCAGAGTCCCTGCATTCAACTTCTGGCCTCACTGCTTGGCCCCTTGCTGTTAAATGCAATGGTACTTACCCTCCCTGCAACCTAGCACCTGGTACAGTGCCTGGCACAGTGTAGACGCTCGAGCAAGTGACTGAACTGAGAGATGTGGTGAGGAGCAAGGAATACAAGAAAGCTATGGCTGTGACAGTGTTTTGTAGACTTTGGGAATAAAGGTTCATTTCTATCATCTCCCACCCCTACCGTGAGGGGCAGGGCTGGCTCACTCCCAGAGCCTCCAGCTGGTAGGTATCCTGCAGGTGTCTGAAGGTGGATTTGGCTAACAAACCATCCTCCTCATTTATACTGGCCCATGGTCAGGGCTTCAGGTGTTGCCTGAAGAGAATCCCCCCAGATGCAGCCCCTTGCTCCAGAAGTCAATCTGTTTGGCCCTGTGGGGGAACCAGGCTGCTCCCTCTGGGCCCCACTTCTTCCTCCTGGGTCTCAGCAGAGGCTTCTGTCCAGGTCTTGGCAGAGGCTTCTGCCCAGGGCCTGGTGCTGTGTGTGTGACACTGCAGCCTACCTCAGCAGGATGCCAAAAGAATTCTTTAACCCTCCTGGAGAACTGAAAAAGGAACATTTGCTGAGTACTGTCAGATGCCTTCCCCTAAGGGACAAGGGGTTTCTCCATTTGCCCTGCAAAGAAACCCAAGCTCATGGAGGTTGTGTGATTTTGTGAAGATCACACAGCCAGAGCCAGAGCTCAAAATGGGGTCTCTCAGTTCCCAGCTTAGGGCTATTTATAAGACTGAGCCACTTCTCTCTGGGATGGAGAAAGATGTTTGTAGCTTGACATGAGCAAGGTGCAACTCTCGTTCCATCACACCTTTTGGGAGTGAATGAGGCAGGCAAGTTGCTGGGGGAGGGTGGCAGGCTCCCCAGACTGGGAGGGAAGTCAAGAGTCAGAGAGGTGAGTGTTTCTTCAAACGTTTACCAAAGAGCCAGCCATTCGCTAGGCACAGTGGGAGCTAGAGGCAAGCTGGTTAGAAATGTGGTTAAGAACAACTGCTTTGTGAGAAAGAGCTGGGCAAGCCTGCTATGAATGGTAGCTGTTAGTTGTTATTTTTATTACTGTTATGCCCAGTAGGGCAGACATTAACTGACCGATAATTACCACAGTGCAGTGTGTGCTATGGCTGAGGGAAGAATCATAGAGATAGTGATGGCTAATTTGATGTGTCAACTTGACTAGGCTAAGAGATGCCCAGATTGCTGGTAAAACTATTTCTGGGTGTGTCTGTTTCCAGAAGAGATCAGCATTTAAAGCAGTAGACTGAGTAAGGAAATCTGCCCTCACCAGTGCAGGTAAGTATCGTTCAATCTGCTGAGGGCCTAATAGAACCAAAAGGTGGAGGAAGGGTAAATTTGCTGCCTGTGCTTGTGCTGGGATACACACCTTCCCTTGTCCTCTGATGTCAGAGGTCCTGGTACCGGAACTTACTCCACTGACTTTCCTGGACCCCCAGCTTGCAGATGGCAGATTATGGAACTTCTCAGCATTCATAATTGTGGAGCTAATCCCTCACAATAAATCTCTTCCTGTATATCTACATAAAGTCTATTGGTTCTGTTTCTCTTGGAACCTTGACTAATACAGGAACACAGAAGAGGGAAGGGGGAGAGGGGACTCATGAACCAAGCCTTGAGGAGGAGCTGCTTTCTCCAGGCAGAGGAGTGGATAGGGGTCCCGCCGCACATGCTTGCATCTGCACATCCTCAGGCTCCTGTCATTGGGTGGGTGGGACAAATGTGTCCTGTGACATCTGCCTGGGCTTGAGCTCAGCTCAGACTGCTCAGAGGAGTTACTTCCCAGAGTTCTTGGGAGAGTTCCTAGACTGAAGGCACTGTCTCCTTCCAACAGAATTGAGCCCATTCCAAACACTTAGGGCTTAGGTCTCAAGATGATCTCAAGAGCCTTCTTTTTATCTTCTTTCCTTCCTCCTGCTCCTTTTCTTCCTTCTCAAAGGGGCCCAAGAATCCCATAGACAGTTGTTTTTGGATAAACATATAAATTGACCATTCTGCTGTTAAAATTTGCAACTTACATTTGTTTTATCTGAGTTCCTTCCTCAGGAAAGGACCTTCAGGCCTCTCACAAAAAGTATCAAAGAACTGAAACCAGGTGACTGCACTAGGTGCCTGACCCCTCATTCACCATGATTGCTTCCTTGCCCCTCCCAAGTTCCTGTTTTCTTACACATTGTTACATTTCTTGCCTACTATACCAACCCCTGGTTTTAGTCAGTCAGGAAAATAGATTTCAGACTGAGCCTCCATCTCCTCAGCTGTAGCACCTGATTAAAGGCTTCTTCCTTGGCAATACTTGTCTCAGTAATTGGCTTTCTGTGCAGCAAGCAGCAGGACCTAGACCAAACCCCTGGTGTTTTGGTAACACTTCCTTCTTCCCTCTCCCCTCCTCTTTTCTTGCTTCCTCTCCTCTTCCCTCTCTTCCTCCTTCCCTCTCTCCCTTCCTCCTTCCTGTCTCCCTCTCTCTCCTTCCCTCCCTCCCTTCCTGTATTTGTCATAAAGGTCAACAACCCCCACTTATTTATTGCCAGAGACTGCTGAACCCTCCTAAAGAAGAGAACTATATTGGTAGATCCGACAGCTCTAGAAAGGGATCACCAGGCCCAAAGGAAATCACAACCGGAGATTCCATAACCTTTATAGCAAGGAGTATCCTGGTGTCCAGTCACTAAGTGCTTTCATTCTGGGTTTAAACAAAGATATGGAATTCACAGTCCTGACATTTCTGAAAACAGTGCTGCCTCTCTGATGCCATGGAACATGGATCCAGTGATGTACTGCATCCTTGGAAACTTTTATTATGGAAACTTTCATATATACCCAGTTAGACACAATAATATAGCGAATCACCCAGCTTCCACTGTTACCAACATTAGCCAGTCTTGCTTCATCTCTCCCTCTTCCACATTTTTCTGCTGCTCAAGTGCTTCAAAACAAATCCTAGACACAAGTAATCACTTCAGCCTGCATTACCAATTTATGACATTGTTTGTTTGTTTTGAGACAAAGTTTCATTCTTAACTCCCAGGCTGGAGTGCAGTGACACAATCTCAGCTCACTGCAACCTCTGCCTGCCGGGTTCAAGTGATTCTCGTGCCTCAGTCTCCTCAGTAGCTGGGACCATAGGCATGCTCCACCACACCTGGCTAATTTGTGTATTTTTAGTAGAGATGGAGTTTCACCATGTTGGCCAGGCTGGTCTTGAACTCCTGACCTCAGGTGATCCGCTCACCTTGGCCTCTCAAAAGTGATGGGATTATAGGCATGGGCCACCACGCCCAGTCTGTTTTTTACATACCACCATGCCATTTTCATACCTAACAAAAATAATTCCTCAAATAACTCAATGCCCTATATTCGAAGTGTTCAGACTGTGTCAAAGATGTCTATTTGCAATTTGTTTGAAAGATGAGTATTCACAAAATTTCCTGAATTTCCCCCTCCCTTCTGTCCCTGGCCCATCTCAGCCCCAGGCAGGACAGAGGACTGTCTGCCTCCTGTCTCTGTTTTAGAGTAGGCTGGGCCCCACTTGAGTCAGGCCTCCTTTAGTGCAGCTCTTTTCTGAGTGTTCCTGCTCAAACCTCCACAGGGATTCTCCAGGATTTCTCTCAACAACAAAGCTCCCAAACTTCATTCATTCACATACCACTTCCAGAACTTTTGCCACATCTATAACCACCTGTATTATTTATTACATATTTTAATATTTAAAGGTTTTTGTTTGTTTGTTTTGAGACAGAGTCTCACTCTATCACCCAGTCTGGAGGGCAGCAGTGTGATCTCAGCTTGCCGCAACCTCCACCTCCCAGGTTCAAGCGAGTCTCCTGCCTTAGCCTCCCAAGTAGCTGGGATTACAAGCATGCACTACCATGCCCAGCTAATCTTTGTATTTTTAGTAGAGACAGGGTTTTACCATTTTGGCCAGGCTAGTCTCAAACTCCTGACCTCAGGTAATCCACCCACCTCGGCCTCCCAAAGTGCTGGGATTACAGGCGTGAGCCACTGCACCCGGGAATATTTAAGGTTTTAATATTACATTGTAACTTTTAAACTCACATCTTTACTTAAAATAATTTCTTTTCTTTTTTAATAATTACTATTTTATCTTCAACTTTTATTTTAAGTTCAGGGGTACATGTGCAGGATGTGCAAGTTAAATGTGTACCATGGTGGTTTGCTGCACAGATCATCCCATCACCTAGGTATTAAGCCCAGCATCCATTAGCTATTCTTCCTGATGCTCTCCCTCCCCATGCCAACAGGGAAAATAATGTATTTTTAAAGGAAACTTTATGTTACTATCCAAGACAGAAAGCCAGTATTATCTGCCGTAAATTGAAAATAACTATAAAAAAAGACAAAATATCAGGAA
Organism: Rhinopithecus bieti; assembly: GCF_001698545.2. Classification (NCBI taxonomy): domain Eukaryota; kingdom Metazoa; phylum Chordata; class Mammalia; order Primates; family Cercopithecidae; genus Rhinopithecus; species Rhinopithecus bieti. The sequence goes on along the minus strand of NW_016812362.1, from coordinate 68,588 downwards.
AGTGGAACAAGGTTATTATTACATTCTAATCTGATACTAGCCTGCTGAAATTTAGAGTGTATCTCCACAGAGATACATTCTAATACTTTACTAAAAGTGAGCGTGGGCTCAAAATGGGCAAAGCGTGTTAAAAACACTTTTAACAGTACACAAAGACTTTCTCCTAGATATAATAGTCACCAATATGCCGTTTAAGTGACCTAAGTTAATATAACAACCCAATAAGGTAGGTACAATTGCTATCCCCATTTTATGGATGAGGAAACCAGAGCTCAGAGAGGTTAAGTAACTTTCTTGAGGTCAAACAGCTGGTAAGTCACAGTTAGGATCCAAATCCATGCTGTCTGGTTCCAGAGTCATAAACACCATGTTATTCTTAATCAGAAGGGCCCAGACACGTTGAAAATGGAAATTCTTTCTGATTATGTGATTCAGTATTATTGGTACTAGCTATGATTATCTCTTGAACCACCAGGAATTAGAGGGGCTGGCTTGGGGACACCCATGCCTACGGGGTAACCTCTAAGTCCCTTTCATAAGCAACTCCTCCTGCCTCAGCTTCCCATCTCAGCTGGGACTACAGGTACACACCACCACTCCAGGCTAATGCTTTTTGAATTTTTTGTAGAGGCAGTGTCTTGCTATGTTGCCCAGGATGGTCTTGAACTCTTGGCCAGAATCAATCCTTCTGCCTTGGCCTCCCAAAGTGTTGGGATTACAGGTGTGAGCCCCTCCACCCTGCTGCAGCCTCACCCTCATTTTATTACCCCTCCACTCTCACCTCTTGCTCCAGAAGGTAGAGCTTTTTTAACTTGTTTAACTACGGGTGGCTCCTGTGGTGTCTGGCTGAGGGGCAATGATGGTCTTTAGTGTTCCATTTGGCTCTTGAGTCTGTAATTATGACACTTCCACAAGTTTTGCTTCCTGGACAAGCTGTAAGGGGTGTGGAGACAGGAGCTGCACCATATTCCTCCCTAAAAGCTCCAACTGTATGCTGGACACAAACTAGCTCACAGTAGATCCTCAAGATGAGACCAGACCTTTGACCCTCCTCGCCTCTCTGTTAAGTCCAAAAGTGTGGGTGGGGTATCAGCCCTAGTCGCCCTGTTTTCCCATGCCTTTGGAGACCACCTTCTGGGGCCCCTGCTCAGAGAGGGGAGTTCAGAGGAGTCTTGCCCATGCTTCTTTTGCCCTGTGAATGGAGAACATTTCTATCTAGCCAGGCCTGTAGGGACCTAGGGCTCAGATAAACTCCCATCTGATGAGGACGTTACTTCATTTCTCTTTTCACCGCAATTCTCTGATCTGCAGGTAAAACAAACCCTAAGGACCTCAGAGCTCATATTTGACTGTAGAGAAGTGGACCAAAGCTCCTGACCTGCTGCTTCTTCCCATCTCTTCCATCGATGCCACAGTCCCCCGGGAAAGAGGACATCTCCCACCCTCACCATCATTGTCCCCACCTGCTCTTCTCCAAGGAGAGCCTTTTCCCCCTGCTGTCCTGGAGGCCAAATTTTTATTCCTCTGACCCATTGATTACATCTGATGACTCTATTTTCCTTCCCCTATAGAACCCAGTATCAGGGCTGACAGGAAGGCACTGCAAAAATTTGGTAACTGACCCCCCAACTTTTATCACTTAATCACTGTGTGACCTCAAGCAAGTTACTTAACCTCCCCAGCCTCAAGGTGTCCCACAAAACTCATTCTGTAGTAGCTGCTCCAGGGTCAGATCTTCCCTCACCTGGAGGAAAGTGCCTATTTTCTGGACATAGGGTCCTTTTGGAAGACTGGCCCTTCCCCAGGAGCAGACATCCCTCTCCTTTGTCTGGCTTCAGCAAGCTCAACTAGAGCTGTGGCTGTGTGGTGAGCATCCATTCAGGATGAGAGGGGAGGGAAAGGGAGGACATCTCGTTCCACAAGTTGGTCTGATCACGAGGCTGAGGGTCAGGAGATCTGGGTTCTGGTCCCACCTCTGCCCCTAACCTTGTGCATTTGTGAGAAAGTCCTTTTATCCTCTAGACCTGTGTTTCTGCATCTGCGAACTGTCCTCAAGAATGCCTGTTCAGCTGGCATCTCAGAGTCCTGTGAACTAGGTAAGAGAATGACTGTTCAGCATTGTCAAAGGGTGGCCCATGGACTGGAGAAAATATTTGCAAACCACATACCTGACAAAAGATTACTATCTGCTATATATAAATAACTCTTAACACTCAACAGCAAAAATACAAACAATCCAATTAGAAAAAGGGCAAAAGATATGAGCAGACATTTCATCAAAGACGACATGTATAGATAGATGGTGAATAAGAACATGAAAAGATGTCAAGTATCATTAGCCATTAGCAAAATGCACAATGACACCAATCAGAATGATTAAAATAAAAAATAGTGACAACACCAAATGCTGGCAAGGATGTGGAGAAACTAAATGACTCATACATTGCTGGTAGGAATACAGAAGGGTACAGACACTGGAGAAAAAGAGTATGGCCCTTCCCTCCCCTCCCTCCC
>NW_016812362.1:52628-62221 GCF_001698545.2 Rhinopithecus bieti | reverse complement strand
TTTTTTTTTTTTTTTTTTTTTTGAGACAGAGTCTTGCTTTGTTGCCCAGGCTGGAATGCAGTGGCGCGATCTTGGCTCACTGCAGGCTCCGCCTCACAGGTTCACGCCATTCTCCTGCCTCAGCCTCCTGAGTAGCTGGGACTACAGGCGCCTGCCACTACGCCCAGCTAGTTTTCTGTATTTTTAGTAGAGACAAGGTTTCACCGTGTTAGCCAGGATGGTCTCGATCACCTGACCTCGTGATCCACCTTCCTCGGCCTCCCAAAGTGCTGGGATTACAGGTGCGAGCCACTGTGCCTGGCTGCATTTAAACCTTTAAGTGGCAGGAAACGTCACCTAGTCCAGTGGGGTTTGTTTAAATACAGATTCTAGGTCCCACTCCTGGAGTTTCTGATTCAGGCCTGGGATAGGGTCTGAGAATTTGCATTTCTAAAAGGTTTCCAGGCCAGCACGGTGGCTCACGCCTGTAATACCAGCACTTTGGGAGGCCAAGGCAGGTGGATCACGAGGTCAGGAGATCGAGACCATCCTGGCTAACACAGTGAAACCCTGTCTCTACTAAAATACAAAACATTAGCTGGGCGTGGTGGCGGGCACCTGTAGTCCCAGCTACTCGGGAGGCAGAGGCAGGAGAATGGCTTAAACCCGGGAGGTGGAGCTTGCAGTGAGCAGAGATGGCGCCACTGCACTCCAGCCTGGGCAACAGAGCAAGACTCAGTCTCAAAAAATAAAAAAATAAAAATAAAAGGTTTCCAGGGGATGTTGTAGCAACTGGCCCAGGGACAATATTTTGAAAATATCTAGTTCAGCCTCCTTTTCCTCTACTTAATGGTGGTGCTTAATTTTCTTCTTACATACCACCAGAGACAGAGAACTCACTGTCTATTCAGTCAGCCTATTTCATGTCTAGATAGATCTTACTTTGAAGATATGAGTGTGTGTGCTTATGCTGAACTGAACACTCAGTCTGTAGGCTCTCCCCTGTGGCCTCTGGACCACAGTGGTCTCATTAGAAAGGAGAAACTGGAGAAGAGAGATTTACAATTAGACCCGGGGTCCCCTTCACCCTCACAGTACTCCAGCCTCCAAACCCTGCCAGTTCTACCTCTAAATCAGCACCATCCAATATAGAAGTTCTGTGGCTACTGAAAACTTAAAATTTTAAAATCTTCAGTATGTTAAAAATAGTAAAATGAAGCAGGTGAAACTAATTTTAATATATCCAGACTAGGTGCAGTGGCTCATACCTATAATCCCAGCACTTTGGGAGCCCAAGGCTGGAGAATCACTTGAGCCCAGAAATTCAAGACCAACCTGGGCAACACAGCAGATCCTTTCTCTACAAAAAAAATTTTAAAAAAATAAAAGTTAGCCAGGCATGGTGGTTCACACCTGTAGTCTCAGCTACTTGGGAGGCTGAGGTAGGGGGATCACTTGAGCCCATTTCAAGGGTACCATGAGCTATGATTGTACCACTGTACTCCAGCCTGGGCAACAAAACAAGATCCTGTCTCTACAAAATAGTAATAATAATATATCCAAATATCATTTTAACAGATAATACAAAAAAAAAATTTTTTTTTTTTTTGAGACGGAGTCTCGCTCTGTCGCCCAGGCCGGAGTGCAGTGGCCGGATCTCAGCTCTGCAAGCTCCACCTCCCGGGTTTACGCCATTCTCCTGCCTCAGCCTCCCGAGTAGCTGGGACTACAGGCGCCCAGGCGCCCGCCACCTCACCTGGCTAGTTTTTTGTATTTTTTTAAATAGAGACGGGGTTTCACCGTGTTAGCCAGGATGGTTTTGATCTCCTGACGTCGTATTCCACCTGTCTCGGCCTCCCAAAGTGCTGGGATTACAAGCTTGAGCCACCACGCCCGGCCAATACAAAAATTTTTAATGAGCTATTATACATATATGTGTATGTGTATATATACACATATATTTTTCATACCACGTCTTTAAATCTAGTGTTATTTTACACTAACAGCACATCTCAATCCTGTCCAACCGTGTGTCAAGGGCTCCATAACCACATGTGTCTGGTGGCTACTGTTTTGGACAGCGGAGCTGTAAACTTCCCATGACCCTGTCCTTAGTCCCTATCTCCTCTGCATGGCTCATGCTCACCCACATGCTGAATCCTCACAGTTTCTCCACCAGTCCACAGTGCAGCTGCCAAATCCTTAACTTTTATTTTTTTTGAGATGAGATCTCACTCTGTTGTCCTGGCTGGAGTGCAGTGGTGTGATCTCTGCTCATTGAAACCTCCACCTCCCAGGCTCAAGTGATCCTCCCACCTCAGCCTCCCGAGTAGCTGGGACCACAAGCATGCACCACCACACCCAGCTAATATTTTGTATTTTCAGTAGAGATGGAGTTTCACCATGTTGGCCAGACTGGTCTTGAACTCCTCCTGGACTCAAGTGATTCGCCTGCCTTGGCATCCCAAAGTGCTGGGATTATAGGCGTGAGCCACGGCACCCAGGCAAAATTCTTATCTTAAACGCAGGTTTGGTCATGTCCCTCTCAGGTGGCACCCCATCCCTCTCTGGATGTCTGGCTGCTGAGGCCCTGCCTCTCTTGCTTCCTCCTCTCCCCTCTCCATCCCTAAGGCCCCCACTCTCTGGCTGTGCAGAATTATTTACAGATCCTCAACACAATAGTGCTCCTCACCTCTAAGCCCTCACACACATGGCTCCCTCTGCATGGAATGTCCTTGGAACACTTCTTGGGCTAACCTTTCAGGTCACTCATTCATTCAACAAAGGTATTGAGGGCCAGATGCAGTGGCTTATGCCTGTAATCCTTAGGGGGCCAAGGCCGGAGGATCGCTTGAGGCTAGGAGTTCAAGACCAGCCTAACATAGCAAGATCTTGTTTCTACAAAACTATAAAATCAGTTAGCTGTGGGGGTGCATGCCTATAGTCCCATCTACTCAGCAGGCTGAGGTGAGAGGATGGCTTGAGCCCAGGAGTTTGAGGGTGCAATAAGCGATGATCGTACCACTGCACACCAGCCTGGGCAACAGAGTGAGACCCTGACTCAAAAAAAAAAAAAAAAAAAATTAGGCTGGGCACGGTGGCTCACGCCTGTAATTGCAGCACTTTGGGAGGCCAAGGCGGGTGGATCATGAGGTCAGGAGATCGAGACCATCCTGGCAAACACGGTGAAACCCCGTCTCTACTAAAATACAAAAAAATTAGCTGGGCATGGTGGTGGGTGCCTGTAGTCCCAGCTACTCGGGAGGCTGAGGCAGGAGAATGGCTTGAACCCAGGAGGTGGAGCTTGCAGTGAGCCGAGATCACGCTACTGCACTCCAGCCTGGGTGACAGAGCGAGACTCCGTCTCAAAAAAAAAAAATTAGTGAGCACCTACTATGTGTCAGACATGATCCTAGGTCCTACAGCAAAGCAATGCATAAAGAGGAAATAGGCATAACAAGAAAATACACAGTACAGCAGATGGTGAGCAGTGACACAGGCAGAGGGAAAGCTGGTGTGGGGTTGGTTACTACTTTAAGCAGGATGGTCAGAGAAGGCTTCATGGAGAAGGTGGCTTTTGAGTGGACAGCTGAAGTGAGGGAGGGGTCAGGTGGCTTTCTAGGGGGAGAGCACTCAAGGCAGAGGGAACAGCCAGGGAAAAGGCCCTGAGGAGGGAGCCTACCCAGGGGAACTGGGACATGTTCCAGTGTTACTGGAGCAGAATGAGGGAGGAAGTCATGGGAACCAAGCCCAGAGAGGGACAGAGGTGTGGGGCAGATCTCACAAGAGCCTGTAAGACCTTGGGTTTTACCCTGAGTGCGATGGGAGTGTGGCAGCTGCTGAGCGGGGAGGGGTGTGAGCTGCCTTGGGTTTGAACAGGACCCCCTGGCTGCCTGGCTAATGAGAGTAGTCAGGGGTGAGGGCGGGAGCTGGGAGCCCAGTGATGACGCTGGCTGGATCAAGGTGACAGGTGAGGAGTGGAGAGAAGGGGCTGAATTCAGGCTATATTGAAGGCAGGACCAACAGGATTTTCCAGATGGGTCAGATACAGAGTGTTAGAAAGCAAAGTGTCAAGTATGACTCCAAGATTTGGGGCCTGAACTTAGGGTATGGATGACCCCTCTTCAGGAAGTCCTCCTGGGGAGCCCACAGCTCGCGGGACCTTGCCTGTTTCCCTCCAAGCCTGGGGCCCCCCGTGGTAGGACTTGTTTCCTGTCCTGCTGCCACAGTGCTGGATAAGTGAGAGGTGAGAGGCGGAGACAGGCTGAGCTGGGGCCCTGCCCTCGGCTGTGTGAGGTCTGACACTGCTCCTCTCACCTCTCTAGGGACCTGTGTTTTCCCACTTGCACAAGGCGAGTGGGTGCTCTCCAAAAGTTCCTCTAGCTGTAACCCAGTTTCCTACCTAGGAGTGGGCACTGCCAGCCTCCTGAGTCCCCGGGCCTTCTCTCCTGCTCCCTGCCCAACCTCAGCCTCCTGGGAGCATCGGAGTATCTTCCTTCCCCTCTGGGATGCACAGGGCAGGTTGGGACACATGGCTAGGGCCTGAGTCAGCCTCACCAATGTGGGTGGAGGGGGTACCTGGGACACGTCCCCTCCTCCCTTCTCAGAGCTTGGTACAGCCAAGGGTGGCACAGCTGCCCCCATTTCACTGGCTCCTGGAGTCCGAGGGCATGGCTGTGGCCCTGAGGCAGGGCCAGGCATGTAGCTGCCCCACCTGCCCCTCCTGCAGTGCTGTAGGGAAGAGTCAAGTCAGACAGGAAGGCCTGGGGCAGATAGCACCAGCAGGAAGGAATGCCATCCCAGTGAGTGAGTGGGGCCCAGGGGCAACGTCACGGTAGTCCCGCCCTCCTTGCTGTCACAGGTGCAGCCTGTCTTGTCCTTCCCCTGACCAACCCAGCATCCACACAGTCTACACAGAGTTCCTCTTGCTGCCCAGACAAGCTAAAGGACCACAGGTAATGGGACATGGGGCTGGGTGAGCAGTGGGGTGGAGGGTCAGCTTTTAAGGAAATTGAGAGAAACAGTGTCCTCAATAGGCTTGATATTGTGTGGTTCTTTGGTGGACCTGGGTTTGAGTCCCAGCTCTGCATCTTCCTAGCTGGGTGAGAACTTGTCTCTACCTCAGGGGAAGATGACAAATATTCACCTCCCTGGGTTGTGTTGAGGCTCCACCCGCCTATACTTGGCCATGTTAGGTGACTAGCTCCCAATTCTGTCACCAACTTGCTGCAAGACTTTCAGAAAAACCCTTCACCTCTCTGAGCCTCAGTTTCCCTACTTGTGAAATGAAGGGTCCAACTAGATCTCTGAAGGCCCCTCACACCCTCGCTGTTATGGAACCTAACAGCTTAGTAGGGGAGGGGTGTTCCCGCAAATATCTCAGCCTCTGCACCACCATCAGTGACTGCAGGCAGCTGCCCCTCTCTCTGCCCCTCCTGGAGGAAGCCACCCTGAGCTGCAGCTCAGGTTTGGGAGATTTGGGAGGAAGAAGCCAGCTGTCCCCCTGCTTCCAGCTCAAAGGCACCCCGGGGAGGATATGCCAAACAGAAAGCTGGGCCATGGGGAGGGGGCCCTGCTGTTTGTCAGAGCCTCAGGCGCAGGTGGTGTGGCCCAAGGGGAGGGGGCTTGGCAGACCTCTCAGAGCTCCCCCCACCCATCCCCGTAGGCTGTCATCCTCGTCCTAGAGCTGCCTCTGTTCAAAGCACCCTGGCTCTCACTCTTCAAGCCAACCTAGTTTCCTTTTAAGGGAGATGAGAATGATTATGGTTTTGTGCTTATTATTTTCTTCTGTTTTGTTAAGAAACTGCCCAGAAGAGTTCAGAGCCCTAACTAACGAGTTGGGAGTGTGTGTTAGGGGGAGTGGTGGGGAGTGAACTCAGGCTAGTGTAGCCCTAGAGCACCAGGTTACTTGTGCTGGGAAATCCTCCTTGTGAAAAGGATCAGAGAGCGAGAGCTCAAGTGCTGGCTGCACACCAAGGACCATGCTGGGCCTGCCCTGCTCCCCGCCTTATTTCACTTTCACAACAACCCTGTGGGTGGTCTTTCCTTTTTCTTTTTCTTTCTTCTTCTTCTTCTTTTTTTTAATAACAGATTTACTGAGATGTAATTCACTACTATAAAATTCACCCTTTAAAAGTGTATAATTCAGGGCCAGGCGGCGTGGCCCACCTGTGTAATCCCAGTACTTTGGGAGGCCAGGGCAGGCAGATCACTTGAGGTCAGGAGTTCGAGACCAACCTGGCCAACATGGCAAAACCCCATCTCTACTAAAAATACAAAAATTAGCCAGGCATGGTGCGCACCTGTAATTCCAGCTACTCAGGAGGCTGAGGCGTGAGAATTACTTGAACCCAGGAGGCAGAGGTTGCAGTGAGCCAAGATTGCACCACTGTGCTCCAGCCTGGGTGAGAGGGAGACTCTATCTCAAAATAAATAGACAGATAGATAGATAAAAATGAAGTGTACAATTCAGTGTTTTTGTGCATTCAGAGTTCTGCAGCCAGCGCCACTATCTGATTTTTTTTAATCATCTCCAAGGTGAACCCTGTACCATTTAGCCATCACTCCCCACTTCCTCTTCCCTCTGGCAACAACAAACCTACTTTCCATCTCTATGGATTTGTGTATTCTGGACATTTCATCTGGATGGAATCATATGGTGTGTGGTCCTTTCAGAGTGGCTTCTTTCGCTTAGCCCAATGTCGTCAAGGCTCATCCGCATTGCAGTGAGTGTCCATCCTTCCTTCCTCCCACTGGTTGGATGAGGTTGCATTGTATGATGATCTCAAACTTTGTGTCTCCATTTACCAGGGGATGGACATTTGGGTTGTTTCCATTTTTGGCTGTTAAGTGTAATGCTGCTATAAACATTCATTACAAGTCTTTGTTCGGATATAGGTTTTCAATTATCTCGCGAATATACTAGGGATTGGAATTGCTGGGTCATGTAGTAAATCTTTTTTAACTTTTGAGGAGCTGCCAAACTGTTTTCCAAAGTGACCTCCATTTTACAATCTGACCAGCAATGTATGAGGGCTCGGGTGTCTTCACACCATCACCAATACTTGTTACTGTCTGTATATCTCATCGTAAGCCACCCTAGTGGGTGTAAAGGGGTATCTCATGGTGGTTTTGATTTGCGCTTCCCTAATGACTAATGATGTGGAGCATCCTCTTTTTTTTTTTTTTTTTTGAGACGGAGTTTCACTCTTGTTGCCCAGGTTGGAGTGCAATGATACGATCTCAGCTCATTGCAACCTTTGCCTCCCAGGTTCAAGTGATTCTCCTGCCTCAGCCTCCCGAGTAGCTGGGATTACAGGCACCCGCCACCATGCCTGGCTAATTTTGTATTTTTAGAGGAGATGGGGTTACTCCATGTTGGTCAGGCTGGTCTTGAACTCCCGACCTCAGGTGATCTGCCTGCCTCGGCCTCCCAAATTGCTGGGATTACAGGTGTGAGCCACTGTACCCAGCGATGTGGAGCATCTTTCTATGTGCTATTGACTATTTCTGCATCTTGTTTCGAGCAATGTCTATTCGAGTCCCTTGCCCGTTTTTAAACTGGATTATTTGTCACTGTCTGTTGAGTTGTAGGCATGCCCATTTTTCCAGCTAAGGATTCTGAAGCTCTGAGAATGGATGTGACACACTCCAGGTCACAGAGTCAGTGAGGGATCGAGGCGGGAACTGAATATCTAGGTCTGTCTGATGTTCGAGAGAACTAACAAGCTCTTGTACTGGATGCCACCTTTCTGTTTCTTATTGTCAGTTGTGTGTGTGTGCGTGTGTGTGTGTGAGTGTGTGTGTGTGTGTAGTGTGTGTTGTGAGAGAGAGAGAGTGTGTGTTGTGTGTGAGTGAGAGAGAGGGAGAGAGAAAGAGAGAGAGTAGGTAGAAACAGAGAGAGAAAGATGGGAAAGAGAGAGAAACAGAGACTGAGATTCCAGGCTGTGGGAGAAGGGACCCGCCTGGCTCTGTCTAGCTAGGCACCCACCTTGGTGCCTTGGTGTTTGACTCAACACTACACCAAGTTAGGACGATCAGAGCCAGAAAAAGCCTTTAATGAGTTTTAGGTTTCTTCTTATTAATCTTCAAATGTGTCAGTGGAGCCTCAAAAATGTTTTATGGAGTGTATACTCCCCTTCTAGTTTTCCTTGTCCCTAAATCTGAAACAAATTATCCGGTTAGACCCAAAAACCCCAAACCAGGACTAGCATCCCCTAGTGTCTAGCTAGGTCTGAGGATCTAGAGCAGCACTCATCTAACTTTTTGATTGCACAATCTTCTCAAGAAGAATGCTCTGGGCACCCCCAGCATATACATATGCATAGATATATACATGTATATACAAGTATAGTGGCCATTAGCTGATGTCTCGGGACCAGTGTACATTCACAGTGAATTTCATCACCAGTGATAGTGCATGGAAATCCACCTTTCAAATCGTTTCTCATTATTATTTCAGGAACTCAAATACAATTGTATTTGAGTTTGAGTTTGTATTTGTTTCTCGTTATTATTTTGTATTTTGAGTTTGTATTTGTTTCTCATTATTTCAGGAACTCAAATACACAGGAAAGAATTGTTTTGTGTGTGAGATTCCTTTCCATTGCTCTTTCCAACGTGGTAATGCAGCTAAACTAAGAGCAAGGACAAGTCTGTCCCACACTTTTCCTGTTGCTTGTTTGTACTTTCATGATTAGGGTTATCTCCATCCACAGTTTCTTTGCAGACTCTTTGAAGTCACTTGTCAACAATAAGGGGGCTGATTCAGTGAAAGCTATTTCATTTGAGCCTCAAATTAACCCAACTGGGCTCCTGCACACCACAATATATGGCAATAGTCTGAATGTAGAGAAAAGGAAGACGTGGCCACAGTCAACCTGTCTGCCTTGTGGGGCTCCACACTGGCCTCTGGGAGCTCCACTTAATGGACATGACATGTGGTGGTACACATCAGGGCTAAACTATATACTATTAACTAATTTTTAGTTAAAAGTTACATAGAAATTGATAAAGTAATATTTTCCTCCTGTACTTTGGAGAGAATTGCTTGAGAGACTAATAGGTTCTGAGCTAAGAACATCTAAGCCAACCCCTGCCACTCCTCAACTTGCCACCTCACATGGCAGCGTGCTCAGGACAACCCCAAAGCTGTTGTCATTTTTAGAATATTATTTTATATATTGAGGCCAGGTGCAGTGGCTCAGCACAACACTTTGGAAGGCCAATCCCAACACTTTGGGAGGCCGAGGCAGGAGAATTGCCCAAGGTCAACAGTTCAAGGCTGCAGTGAGCCATGATTGCCTCACCGCACTTGAGCCTGGGTGACAAAGTGAGACCCGGTCTCTAGAAAAGAAGAAAGAAAGAGAGAAAGAGAGAAAGAGAGACAGAGAGAGAGAGAGAAAGAGAAAGAGAGGGAAGGAAGGAAGGAAGGAAGGAAGGGAGGGAGGGAGGGAGGGAGGGAAGGAAGGAAAGAAAGAAAAAGGAAGAAAGAAAAAAAGAAAGGAAGGAAGGAAGGAGGGAGGGAGGGAGGAGGGAAGGAGAGAGAAGAAGGAAGAGAAAGAAGGAAAAAAAAGGAAGGAAGGAAAGAAAGAAAGAAAGAGAAAAGGAAGAAA
>NW_016812362.1:44121-51123 GCF_001698545.2 Rhinopithecus bieti | reverse complement strand
GGAGAGTAGTGAGAGAGAAGAAGGGGTATAAACAAGTGGAAGATGCTATAAAGGGAGAGGGAGATACAAAGAATCTTTGTAGTCCTAATATTATTTCTTTTTCTATTGTTTGTTTGTTTATTTATTTATTTATTTATTTATTTATTTATTTATTTATTTTGAGATGGAGTCTTGCTTTGTCGCCCAGGCTGGAGTACAGTGGTGTGATCTCAGCTCACTGCAAGCTCTGCCTCCTGGGTTCATGTCATTCTCCCGCCTCAGCCTCCCGAGTAGCTGGAACTACAGGCACCTGCCAGCACACCTGGCTAATTTTTTTTTTTTTTTGTATTTTTTAGTAGAGATGGCGTTTCACAGTGTTAAGATGGTCTCGATCTCCTGACCTCGTGATCCGCCCGCCTCGGCCTCCCAAAGTGCTGGGATTACAGGCATGAGCCACTGCGCCCAGCCTCCTAATATTATTTCTTTAAGCTCTTAAATTCAGCACTTTGTGACTTCTTTTAATTAAGCATTTTGTCTAAGCCAGGGGCTAGAATGTAGCCGGGAGCCAGAAAAACATGGTTTCTACTTCCAGGGAGCACAGAATCTAAGTCCTTTTAATCTCAATCCTCACAGCAACCCTGCAAGGCAGTGACACTATCCGTAATTTACAGATGAGATAACAGAGGCCTGGAGACGTAAAGTAATTTTCCAAAATCAGGAGCTGGGAAGTGAAGTGCTTAAGCCTGTCTTCTTAAGTGCTAAAGTAGGTGCTACCAGACCCCGTTGTCCCAGTGGCTTCATCAGGGCATCTCTCAGTATCGCCCCCTGGGTAAGGACATGATATTGCGTCCTGTGCTATCCAAAACCCCATCTGAGCTCCAGAGCCCTTAGTGTGTGACGTTGTTCCCTGTTTGATGGATGAGGTAAAGGGCTTAGAGGAGCGAATTGAAGGAGAAGCAGCTGCACTAGCAGCAGCAGCAGCAGACTTTCCACTCGAACCTCCAAAAAGGGACACAGCTCTGTCAACACCTTGATTTTATCCCAGTGAGGCCTACGTTGGACTTCTGACCTGAAGAACTGTGAGATAATTTGTGTGGTTTTAAGCCACTAAGTTGGTGGGTGTTGTTATCACAGTGATAGAAAAACCACTGAGGTGCTGAACCAGGTCCAAGAGGTGCACCTTCAGCAGGGGGACAGGTCTCTAGGGCAGGATCATCAGGGCTGCTGCTGCTTTGGGGATCATAGTGCTGGAAGATGAGGAAAAGGAGGGGTCTGGGGAAACCCGGGAGGTCCCCAACCCAGCCTGAAGTTCAGCCCCAGCTCCTCATATGGGGGCTCAGGGACCCTGCCAAGCCTCAGCCTGGAGGCTGAAGTGAAGTCTGTGGAGCCAGTCTGCCATGAGCCCTGTTGAGCTCTGCAGGAAGCTGGAGCCCTCCCGAGACATTTGTCTCAACTACAGTGCTTTGGTTGCAAGTTACAAAGCCACCTCAGGCTACCAAAAAAGACTTTCCCAGGAAGATAAGGAGGTGGGGGTGGGTCTCACAGAACAGAGGGAAAGGGTAAAAAACAAGACTGCAGAAGAGGCTGTGACCAGGAGGCAGAATAGAGAGCATCAGCCTCCTCAGGGCTCTGTCTCAGGGCAAACCACCTATGCCAGCCTTTAGGGCTCTGGGTCACTCATGTCACAAGTCAGATTCCTGCGGAAAGAGAGGCTGATGTTCTAACCTGGGTAATGGGAGTGACCACTCCACAGATTCCACGTAAAAGGGGCTTAGGGAGGGAGTGCAATTATTTTGGGGAGTACTTATTTTGGAGCTGTGATTGCATAACAAAGATCTGTTTGAGGCTGGGCGCGATGGCTGATGCCTGTAATCTCAACACCCTGTCTCAAAAAAACAAAAGAAAAACGAAAAAGGATCTGTTTGAAATCAGAGTGCATGCTTGTCTGGGGTGGCTTGGGAAACTGAAGGAGATTACTGAGAACACTGTTGTACCCTTGGCTCTGCCCTTGGCCTTGTCCCCACCCCTCAGCCAGGAAGGGCTTGACACATCGAGGGCCAGCCCCAAGCTGTTGTCCAGTGGGGGCTGGATTTCCTCAAAGAGAAATCCTGTGTAATCATCAGAAGATGGGGGCTTTCACGCCAGGTGGGCAAAAGCAGCAAACGTCCATTCCTCTGTCCACTCTGTTCCCCTCCCAGCTGCTGTTTCTGCTTCCAGAGCTCCCACCCCATTTCCCACACTGGGCTTGTTTAGCTGAGCTTGCCCCGCATTTCTGGTCCACAGACACGTTCCTCGGTCTACCCTCAGGAAAAGTTGGCCATCTTTAGCTTGGCATTCAAGGCCCAGACTGATCTTCTCCACCCTTTCTGGCTCTTAACCCTTCAACTGCCTGCTACCCCCAACCTCCTCCACTGAAACTTTTATCCTACTCTGCCTTTCTCTTCCTGTTGAAATCCAATTCCGTTTCAGTCACCTCAGCCCCCTCATCCAATATGGGACACCAGGAATACAAGCAATCCCTGAATCAAGAAGCAGGGTTCTGGAGCTGTTACCACACAATCAATGGGTTCACCGCCCAATGCACATAGAGGCCAATACCATGGCACTGGCTTTTGAGAAAAGAAAAGCTTTATTACAAGTCCAGTGGCAAGGAGATAGGAGGAAACACTCAAATCTGTCTCACCAAGCTTGGAGCTGGTCAGGTTTTATAAGCATAGGGTAATGAGGTATGATCTGATTGGATCTTGCAATGAAGTGATGTGGGAGGCATGATCTGATTGGATCCTGCCATGGGGCGATGCCAGAGCTTGATCTTATTGGATACTGAATCCTGGCATGTGCTATCCGCTTCTTAATTCAGTCCCCACTCCTCAGTCTGAGCACTTAGGTTCCCCTGTAGTTGCACGCATAGTAACCTGGCATGCTCAGGTTATGTGGCTGTCAACCTGCGGGTCCATGGCAACTGAAAAACAACTCACAATTTGTTACATAAAAGTTGAGCCAAATTGATTTGATGTGATGAAAGAGCCAGCCTTGCGCCTGTGTGGCTCCATGACCTGTGCAAGTTCATCTCCATTTCAGGGCCTTGGTTTCCTCTTCTGTAAAATATGACAATAATCTCCACCCTGCCTCCCTCCTGGTTGTATGAGAGTCAAGAGAGCTGGGAGAGGAGAGTGCTGTGAGGCTGTCATGACTCAGTGTGCTCTGTCAGCCCTCCTGCCCTGGGCCCAGGCTCTGTGACAGCAGGAGCTCAGGAAATTTGGGCTCACCTGAAGGGGAAATCCAGTTTAGCAGGACCCGTGGGTACAGAGGCCCCGGCACCACCCCTGATTCAGCAGGGCTGGGCTTTTTGGAGAAAAGTACCAGAAAGTCAGGCATTCCATTTCCTTGTAGGATCAGCCTTGGATGTGGGGACCGCCTGAGGTGGTGCTAGAGGCCTCTAATCGGGGGGTAGCTGGGGCATGAAGCTTCTCTGTTGGGGTAGGAGTGAGATTTGAATCCATCTATAAACTGAAAGACCTTGAACAAGTCTCTTCCTCTACCTGAGCCTCAGTCCTTCCCTATGTTAAATAAGACCTGTGTGGAGGCCGGGGGTGGTGGCTCATGCCTGTAATCTCAGGACTTTGGGAGGCCAAAGTGGGAGGATCACTTGAGCCCAGGAGTTCAAGAGCAGCCTGGGCAACATAGTGAGATCACATCTCTACAAAAATATAAAAATAAAAAAATTAGCTGGCTGTGGTGGCAAATGCCTGTAGTCCTAGCTACTTGGGAGGCTGAGGTGGGAAGATCACTGGAACCCAGGAGGCTGAAGCTGCAGAGCCGTGATCATGCCACTGCATTCCAGCCTGGGTAATAGAGTGAGACCCTGTCTCAAAAAAAAAAAAAAAAAGAGAAAGAAAGGAAAGAAAGGAAAGAAAGGAAGAAAGGAAAGAAAGGAAGAAAGGAAAGAAAGGAAGAAAGGAAAGAAAGGAAGAAAAGAAAGAAAGAAAAGAAGAAAGAAAGAAAACAGAAAATGGGTGGAGGAAAAACAGACAAAGACATTAAAAGGAGAAACAGAGCCATGTCAGGTCTTCCCTCTGTGATGGTTCCATTCCTCCCCTTCAGTGTGCTAAAGACCTGCCCAAGGAAGTTCCCTTGGCTATGGGAACAATTACTCAAGGCTCCATCAGTAGCTAAATATAAGCCAGGTCAGCATATTTGCATAACACTCTGATGACTGTTAGTGTGTCCTCTTTCCTGGTGCCAATGTTAGGGTCCTAAAAAGAGGGCCACCGTCACTCCTTTAGTCTCCCAGCATGGACTGAGCAACTACCCTTACTTAACCGCTTACCATGTCGTCCTGGGCAAGTTTCTTTCTTTCTTTTTTTTTTTTTTTGAGACAGAGTCTCGCCCTGTCACCCAGGTTGGAATGCAATTGCGTGATCTCAGTTCACTGCAACCTCTGCCTCCCGGGTTCAAGTGATTCTCCCGCCTCAGCCTCCTGAGTAGCTGGGATTACAGGCTTGCAACCACCACGCCCAGCTAATTTTGTATTTTAGTAGAGACTGGGTTTCACCATGTTGGCCAGGATGGTCTCAATCTCCTGACCTCGTGATCCACCCGCCTCAGCCTCCCAAAGTCCTGGGATTACAAGCGTGAACCACCATGCCCGGCCGGTCCTGGGCAAGTTTCTTATCCTCTCTGTGCCCCAATATTCTGACCTATAAAATGGGCACAGCCCTAGTGAGCCTTCATAGGTTTGTGGTGAGGAATAGATTAGTTAACACAAGTTAACTGTTAGAACCTTGCCTGGCAGATAGTAGGCACTTATAGCTGCTTGTTATCATTTTTCCTTTGTTCCCGGCTCTGTACAGGGTATGGGTGACACAGAGATGAATCAGCCTTAGTCCGTACTTAGGCTGCATTCATGATCTAGTGAAGGAGACAAACCCTGGATGGTGGTACATGCCTGTAGTCCTACCTACTCAGAAGGCTGAGGCAGGAGGATCGCTTGAGTCCAGGAGTTCAAGGCTGCAGTGAGCTGTGATTGCACCACTGCACTCCAGCCTGGGTGATAGAGAGAGACTGTGTCAAAAAAAAAAGCTAGGGATAGTGGAGGGAGTAATGTTAGGGGAGTGGGGAATAGAGTTGGTGGGTATCGTTTAGACAACTGAAAGAGTACTTCATGAGAGAAGTGGGTTTTGACCTGTGCTTGGAAGGTCAGATGCAATTTTGACATTAGGAAAGAATGGACTAAGCCAAAAGCGCTGTGTGTGACCAGGACACAGAGCAGGATGGAGATGAGACTGGAAAAAGAGTTCATCACTTTGTAAACTTCAGTCTATCTGACATCAGCCAGCAGCTCTCTTTCCCCCATGTGGCTCTACAACTCTTCCTCCACTCTAGCTGAAATGCCTTCATTAGAGATGATCTCAGCCAATGAATATGTACTAGTCACCTGTTGCGTGCAAAGAACACTATTCAAAATAGAAATATGCCCTGGAGGCTTCTGTTGTCAGTCATTCCATCTTGATATCGATGCATTTTTAATGGCTAGTGACTTCCTAATGCCTAGCTGAATTCTGCTCTGAGAAATGGGAAGTTTTATTCTAGAAAAGGGTAGGCCGGGCTCGGTGGCTCACGCCTGTAGTCCCAGCACTTTGGGAGGTCAAGGCGGGCAGATCACAAGGTCAGGAGTTCAAGACCAGCCTGGCCAATATGGTGAAACCCCGTCTCTACTAAAAACACAAAAATTAGCTGGGCGTGGTGGCGGCGCCTGTAATCCCAGCTACTCAGGAGACTGAGGCAGAAGAATCACTTGAATCCTGGAGGCGGAGGTTGCAGTGAGCTGAGATCGTGCCACTGCCCTCTAGCCTGGGTGACAGAGCAAGCAAGACTCCATCTCAAAAAAAAAAAAAAAAAACCGTAATGGAGTCTGAGGTCTAGGAGATGGGGGATGAGTCGGGATGGGACTGGACACCGGATGTCCAAGGGTAAGAGGAGGCCTGTAGAGGAGGAAACACACATTCCCAACGGCCCTGCTAAGGACTGTCCTGCCATTTTCACATACTATGAGGTAAGCACTATTACTGTCTCCATTTTACAGATGAGAAACCCAGGGCACAATGAGGGATTAAGTAACTTGCCCATGCTTCCATCGCTAGAAGAGGCAGAGACAGGATTTCAGCCCAGGCAATCTGGCTGTAAGACACAGGAGAGGAGGCTTCCTGCCAAAGTCTTGTGGTAGATTCTCTAGACCATTCTCAAATGGGGGATGATGTTTGCCCCACAAAATGGGTCATTTGGCAATGTCTGGAAACATTTTTTATTGTCACAGCTGAACAGGAAAGTGCTACTGGCATCTGGGAGGGAGGAGGCTGCTAAACATCTCACAATGTGTTACCCAGTCCCAAATGTCAGTCGTGTTGAGGCTGAGAAACTATGGTTTAAATTAGTCAGAGGCTGGGCACAGTGACACGTCTGTAGTCCCAGCTACAGGCTATGGTGGGAGGATTGCTTGAGCCCAGGAGTTCAAGACTAGACTGGGCGATATAGCAAGACCTCTGTCTCAGATAAAAAAGTAAAAAATAAATGAGTCAGAGACTAGTAAATCTACCTCCTCTCAGATTTGAGGTCTCAGCTTCAGAGCTGAGAGTAGAAGAAATGGGGCAAGGAATCAAAAGGAAGCCTGCACTTCCTGGCTCAGCTGCTATAACAGAGACTCAGCACAGCGGCTCCATTAAAAGAAACTTCTTGGGCCGGGTGCGGTGGCTCAAGCCTGTAATCCCAGCACTTTGGGAGGCCGAGACGGGCGGATCACCAGGTCAGGAGATCAAGACCATCCTGGCTAACACGGTGAAACCCCGTCTCTACTAAAATATACAAAAAACTAGCCGGGCGAGGTGGCGGGCGCCTGTAGTCCCAGCTACTAGGGAGGCTGAGGCAGGAGAATAGTGTAAACCTGGGAGGCGGAGCTTGCAGTGAGCTGAGATCCGGCCACTGCACTCCAGCCTGGGCGACAGAGCGAGACTCTGTCTCAAAAAA
>NW_016812362.1:31780-42142 GCF_001698545.2 Rhinopithecus bieti | reverse complement strand
TTATTTATTTATTTATTTATTTATTTTTTGAGACGGAGTCTTGCTCAGTCGCCCAGGCTGGAGTGCAGTGGCGCAGTCTCGGCTCACTGCAAGCTCTGCCTCCCGGGTTCACGCCATTCTCCTGCCTCAGCCTCCCAAGTAGCTGGGACTACAGGCGCCCGCCGCCACGCCCAGCTAATTTTTTGCATTTTTAGTAGAGACTGGGTTTCACTGTGTTAGCCAGGATGGTCTTGATCTCCTGACCTCGTGATCCACCACCTCGGCCTCCCAAAGTGCTGGGATTACAGGCGTGAACCACTGCTCCCGGCCTCTGCAGTTATTTTTAATGTTTACCGAACAGCCCCTCAAGTGGCTGCATTTCATGTAAAGTAACATTTAGGTTTATTAGGAGCACCCCAGTGCCATAGTCAAAGCGTGTGTTACAGGTTCAAATCCTGTCTATACCACTAACAGCTACATGTCCTCGGGTAAACTGCTCAACCCCTGGCTGCCTCAGTGCCCTCATCTGTAAGATGGGGATGATAGCAATACATAATACCTCATGGGATTCTTGTGAGGATTAAATTCGTTATACAGGTAAAATCTTAGCACAAAGGACATATTAATAGCTCTAAAAGTAATTGTTGTGTTATGATCTTCCCCTCCCAGGTTTATCATGCTCATGATCATCCTTGTGCAAAAGCTTTTGCTTTTTGAATTTTTGTACAAATCATTCCGAAGTATTGATTCCTTGCCAGTACTTTAGTGGGTTTAGAGGAACGACATCTCCAATAGCATCTTTTTTTTTTTTTTGAGACAGAGTCTTGCTCTGTCACCCAGGCTGGAGTGCAGTGGTGTGATCTTGGCTCACTGCAACCTCTGCCTCCTGGGCTCAAGCGATTCTCCTGCCTCAGCCTCCCGAGTAGCTGGGATTACAGGCACTCGCCACCATGCCTGGCCAAATTTTTGTATTTTTAGTAGAGACAAGGTTTCTCCATGTTGGCCAGGCTGGTCTTGAACTCCTGACCTTAGGTGATCTGTCTGCCTTGGCCTCCCAAAGTGCTGGGATTACAGGCATGAGCCACTGTGCCTGGCCTCCAATAGCATCTTGATTACAAATAACCACATTATTCTCCAAGAAACAGCGGAATGTTCTTTCATTTGTACTCTTTTAATTTAAAATATAAGGCTGAATTTTATAGTAGTAGCACCAGCAATATTTATTGAATGCTTACTCTGTGCTGGGAGCTGTTCTAAGCACTTGCATGTAATAACTCAATTCTCATAGCAACCCATAAAGGAAGGTACTATTATTATTCCCAGTTTATAAGTGAGAAAACTGAGTCACAGAGAGGACAACTGACCTGCTCTAAGAGAACTCAGTAACCAACTTGGGATTCCCTGGAGGTTTTTGTGGAACCGGGGAGGCTAACTCTCCTTAGCCAGAGCTCCTGCACTATGATCTCTTTTATGCTGTGGGCTTGAGCTTAAGATTTTATTTAATGGAAGGTCCCCTGGGCTGGAAGGAAAAAAAAAAAAAAGAAAAGCTCTGGTCTTGTGTCCTCATGTTGCAGATGCTGAGACCAAGGCCCAAAGCCACAAAATCAATGATCATTTCAGCAGAGGAGGGAGTGGTCAGTGGGCCCAGTGGGTTTGTTTGTAGCCAGTCTCCTCATGGCACTGGAAAGGAAGCCATCTCCCCATTTAAAAACAAAAAACGAGAAAACACACAAGCCCACCAGGTATGAGGTTTGGCTCTGGAAGAAGAGTTTCCAGGTGCAGGGAGGGGGCTGTTTGTTGCCTGTCCTTTTGTTTCTCCTCCCTGGGCCGGAAGGAGTGTTCTGTCCTCTGGTTCTGGTTGTCCCTCAAGGAGTGCTGCTCCTCCAAAAATGTCCCTCATGTGACCATAATCCCTGGCACCCTGGCACCTAGGCACCCTGGAGTCTCCACCTCATACATGGGACTGGCTGAAATTAGCCAAATGGAGCACTAAGAGAAAGCAGCAGGAGAAAGCCACAGTCCTAGAAGCATGAAGACAGGCCGACATTCAGGATCCTGGTCCCTGATCCTACCGTGACTCACCTGCAGCCAGAACATGACTGCCTGTTTTTCAGGCCCGGAGGGGACCTGTTACTCTAGAGGCCCCAAGCCTGGGTACCTCATTGCAGCCCTGCCATCCTCACATGCAGGACCCTCACTCACAGTCACATCCAGCATCTCTCTCCCACATACCAGTTTTATTTATTTATTTATTTATCTATTTATTTTTACTTATTTGTTTATTTTTTGAGATGGAGTCTTGCACTGTTGCCCAGGCTGGAGTGCAGTGGCACGATCCTGGCTCACTGCAAGCTCCACCTCCTGAGTTCACGCCATTCTCCTGCCTCGCCTCCCGAGGAGCTGGGACTACAGGCTCGAGCCACCACGCCCGGCTAATTTTTTGTACTATTAATAGAGATGGGGTTTTACCGTGTTAGCCAGGATGGTCTCGATCTCCTGACCTCGTGATCTGCCTGCCTCGGCCTCCCAAAGTACTGGGATTACAGGCGTGAGCCACCGCGCCCGGCCCACATACCTGTTTTAATCCAGTTATTTTTAGATGAAGTTTTATTTTCAACCGTAAAAGATTACACACAGGTACATTGTAGAAAAATACAGAGTATATAGGGAAACAGAAATATGAGAAAATAAATCACCCTTTGCTCCATTACCCAGAGATAACCACCCAAAACGTATTAGTGTATTCCTTACATTTATTTAACAAATATTTACTGAGCACCAAATTTGTGCCAGTCTTTGTCATGGGTACTAGGGACACCAGCAAAGAACAGTGAGTCTTTTTTTTTTATGTATTTTTTTTTTGAGACAGAGTCTCGCCCTCTGTCGCCCAGGTTGGAGTGCAGTGACGCAATCTCAGCTCACTGCAACCTCTGCAGGTTTAAGCAGTTCTTTGCCTCAGCCGTCCAGAGTAACTGGGATTACAGGCGGGCATGCACGCACGGCCAGGCTAATTTTTTTTGTGTATTTTTAGTAGAGATGGGGTTTTCAGCCATCTTGGCCAGGGCTGGTCTTGAAGTCGCTGGACGTTGTGATCCACTCCCGCCTTGGCTCGCCAAAGATGCTGGGATTACAACGGCGTGAGCCACCATGACAACCAGCCGAACAGTGAGTCTTTCTGCCATGGTTAATTTTTTTTTTTTTTTTTTTTTAAATTTATAAAGAAAAGAGGCTGGGCGCAGTGGCTCACTCCTGCAATTCCAGCACTTTGGGAGGCCAAGGCAAGCAGATCACCTGAGGTTAGGAGTTCAAGACCAGCCTGGCCAACATGGTGAAACCCTTTCTCTACTAAAAATACAAAAATTAGTCAGGTGTGGTGGCGGGCGCCTGTAATCCCAGTTACTCGGGAGGCTGAGGCAGGAGAATCACTGAAGCTGGGAGGCAGAGGTTGCAGTGAGCCAAGATAGCGCCATTGCACTCCAGCCTGGGTGACAGAGTGAGACTCTGTTTCAAAAAAAAAGAAAAAGAAAAAGAAAAAAGGTGTATTTAGCTCACAGTTCTGCAGTTTGGGTAATTTCTTAAGTAACTAAATCAGAGAGCATATACAAAAAATAGTCTTCATTTTAAACAGCATATATTCCATAATACCTTTTATTTAAAAAAATTGTATTAGGCTGGGCACGGTGGCTCACGCCTGTAATTCCAGCACTTTGGGAGGCCAAGGTGGGTGGATCACTTGAGTCCAGGAGTTCGAGACCAGCGTGGGCAACATAGCGAAACGCCATCTCTACTAAAATACAAAAAATTAGCTGGGCGTGGTGGCACATACCTGTAATCCCAGCTACTCAGGAGGCTGGGACGTGAAGATCACTTGAGCCTGGGAGGTCAAGGCTACAGTGAGCCCTGATTGTACCACTGCACTTCAGCCTTGGTGACAGAGTAAGACCCTGTCTCCAAAAAAAATTGTATTATGAATATATCACAGAGAAAGCTAAAACAATGTTTATTTACACATTGATGGCAATTGTCTCTAGTGGATAAAATTTAGAGTAATTGCCAGTTGTGGTGGTGCACACCTGTAATTCCAGCACTTTGGGGAGCCAAGGTGGGTGGATCACCTGAGGTCAGGAATTCACAACCAGCCTGACTAATATGGTGAAACCTCGTCTCTAGTAAAAAAAAAAAAAAAAAAAATTCGCCAGGCGTGGTGGCACATGCCTGTAATCTGAGCTACTTGGGAGGCTGAGACAGGAGAATCGTTGTACCTGGGAGGCGGAGGTTGCAGTGAGCCGAGATCGTGCCACTGCACTCCAACCTGGGCAACAAGAGCCAAACTCCATCTCAAAAAAAAAAAAAAGCCAAGTGCGGTGGCTCATGCCTGTAATCCCAGCACTTTGGGAGGCCAAGGTGAGTGGATAACCTGAGGTCAGGAGTTCAAGAATAGCCTGACCAACATGGAGAAACCCTGTCTCTACTAAAAGCACAAAATTAGCCGGGTATGGTGGCAGCCGCCTGTAATCGCAGCTACTAGGGAGGCCGAGGTAGGAGAATCGCTTGAACCTGGGAGGTGGAGGTTGCAGTGAGCTGAGATCGCGCCATTGCACTCCAGCCTGGGCAACAAGAGAGAAACTCCGTCTCAAAGAAAAAAAAAAAAAGAAAATTGGGAATAATTTTTACTTTATTTTCTGTATTTCTTTATTTTGCAACATGCATTATCTTTTAGCAATAAAAGTCATTTTGTACTGATGAATATTTGTGAAATATAGAAGAGAATAGAAGTCACCCAGAATCCTCTCTTCTGAGATGAACACCACTGTTGTGATTTTGTTGAGCTTCCCAATCCCTCTTCCTCCTTATCCAGTTGAGATCACAGATGCACTGATGCTTAAGCACAATTAATTTGGTTTCCTGGAATTTTTTAAATTGCCCATGACTGACCAGGAGGTCCCATGGTCCTGTCTTGGGATAAAGGAATCTTCTGGACCTGGAGCCAGAAACTCGTAGACCTGAATTCTCGGAATGCTGACTGGCCAAAGAGCACAAATGACAACCATTTTCAAGTCTTGATCAAGCTCCTGTTCGCAGCTGGGCACCCTTGCAGGGTGGAGAACCCAGGTCATGTCCTTCAGGAGATGAAATGTTTGGAGAGAGGTACATCATGAGACCGCTGGCCTTTGTGTCCACTGAGTCAGGGACAGACGGTGCTATAGAAACCCCAGGAGGGAAAGGCAAGACCAGTGTGAGCTGGGGCAGTTGGCAAAGGCTTTCTATAGGAGGTGTGACATCAGCTTAAGCTTCTCAATAACACAGACAAACAGGAAGGATATTCCGGGGGGTGGGAGACACAGCAAACATCCAGAGCCAGTGTGATGGGTGGGGAAACAGAGATGACACAGCCCCTGCACTTGGTGGGATGGAAGCCATCTCAGTACTGTGACGCCTCATGGGACCTTGTCTTATCTTCATGGAAGTCTTATAAAGTAGGCAAGGCAGCAGCAGAAATATTATGTAGACATGAAATCAACAGAAATATTAAGGGATTTGTCCAAAGTCACACAGAAAGTGAGTGGCAGGTCTCCTACCTCCAGTCCCCAGATCAGAGTTCCTCCCATCAAACCACACTCTTCGCATAAACTGAATTCTGAGAATGACCACCAGAACGAACGCATTCCCAGCTCAGTCCAGGCTGAGCTTCTCCTACAGCTTGTGTTTGTTCCCCGCAGAGAGCAGCGATGAAGACCAGCACCCCAGAGCAACCAGAAAACGTCGACGGGGCCTGGGGCTGGACACCCCCATGGGAACGGCTCACCCGGTAGGCAATAGGCCTTACCATTTTTCCTTTGCCCACTCACTCACTGTTGAGTTTCTCAGTGGGACTGAACCTGCCTGTGTGATGTTCTTCACAGCATTGTTTACGGCAGGATAAAATAGGAAATAGCCTGACAGCAGCAGAATAAAGGATGCTACACCCTGTCCTGGTGACAGCTCTGCTCTTCATCTATCGCTGAACTGAAAAAGAAAGATGCCAAATCATAGAATTAATTCGATCTCGTATATACTTTATAAAAATTCAGACATACGGTTATAATCAAAACTGGAAGGAAAATACCAAAATGTTAATAGTGGTTATCTCAGGATGGTGGAATTATAAGTGATTTTTATTTTCCCTTTTTTGAACTGTCATATACTATAAATAATTTACAATGAGCATGTTTTATTTTTTATTTATTTATTTTTTGGAGACAGGGTTTCACTCTTGTTGCCCAGGCTGGAGTGCAGTGGTGCGATCTTGGCTCACCATAACCTCCACCTCCCGGGTTCAAGCAATTCTCCTGCCTCAGCCTCCCAAGTAGGAGGCTAGGATTACAGGCATGCGCCACCATGCCTGGCTAATTTTGTATTTTTAGTAAAGACGGGATTTTACCATGTTGCTCAGGCTGGTCTCGAACTCCTGGACTCAAGTGATCTACCCACTTTGGCCTCCCAAAGTGCTGGGATTACAGGGGTAAGCCACCGCGCCTGGCAGAGCATGTTTTATTTTTACAACCAGGAAATAATTTTTGCAAAAGAAATAAAAAATTTCATAGGAAGGAAAGACCACTGGGAAAAGGGTCTTTTAATTATTGCCTAGTACAGAACCTGTCACACAGAAAGTGTTTAATAAATGCTGCCCATGAGGCTAGAGCTGAGCCCTGGGTTCTCTTTCTGGATATAAACATGATTAGGAACGCAGGCTTTGGCAACAGACGTAGTAGAGTTGCCACTCACTTGCTGGCTATATGACTTTGGGAAAATAATGTAACTGAGCCTCAGTGTCCTTATCTGTATAATGGGTGGGGTAGGTACTAATACCTTCTTCATAGGATGTCTGTGAGAAGGAAATGAAGTATTAAATATAAATCACTTAGTACAGTGTTGGTGCATGCGAGTGCCCAATATATACCCACTATTAACCCTGAGCAAGGTCCAAGTCTTCTTAGGTCTTGAGTGCTTTCTGAATGTGGTCACCTCTGGAAGTTCTGGGGGCATCAGAGAGGGCAAAGGGAAGGTACTTGTGCTGCCTTGCCTCTTGAAGCCCACCCCCCACCTCACCTCCAGCACAAGGACTCTGGTACTTCTTAAGCTTCAAAGCCATGGGAGATGGAAGTGGCCTGGGTCACTGTGTTTGGGAGTGCTGACTAAGGGGTTTGTCTCCATCCAGGTCCTGGGCATGGGGAGCCTGACGTTTTGAAGGATGAGCTTCAGCTCTATGGAGGTAATCAGTTGCCCAGTGGCTTTGGAGAAAACAATTAGACGAAGGAAAAGAGGGCTTTGTTGGGCAGAAACAAAGTCATGAGGGTGATTCATGAGCTGAAAAGTTCCAGCCAAATACAGGAGATGTGGCCAGTTGGGTGGTTATGACACTGGCAGGTGGGGAGGTGGGCATGAGATTGTCTTGAGGAAATCCTGCATTTTCTGGGGTCTTTGTTTGTTTTGAGATGGAGTCTCACTCTGTTGCCCAGGCTGGAGTGCAGTGGTGTGATCTCGGCTCACTGCAACTTCCACCTCCCGAATTCAAGTGATTCTCCTGCCTCAGCCTCCCCAGTAGGTGCGACCACAGGTGCGCACCACCACACCCAGCTAATTTTTTGTATTTTTAGTGGAGACGGGGTTTCACTGTGTTGGCCAGGATGGTCTCGATCTCCTGACCTCGTGATCTGCCCACCTCGGCCTCCCGAAGTGCTGGGATTACAGGCGTGAGCCACCGTGCCCAGCCAATCCTGCATTTTCATCTGAACTATAACCTTGACTTATGGGGTGACCATGAACAGTCATCCACTTTTCTGGGCTTCAGCTCCTAAATGAGTAGAATGGGACATGATCGGTAACCCCTCTCTTGGAATACTGGGCTGTTTCAGCACACAAGGAAAAATTAAGGATCTGATCTCCACGATACCCATTTTACAGAATAATTATTTCCAATACCCTGATTACTACAGTGAGGAGGCATAAATAATATGGCACTTTGGTTGGTAGCACTAGGATGCAATAGAACTTGTAGAATGAGAAACAAAAAAAGAAAAAAAAAAGAACTTGTAGAATGAACTCTTTTGCCAAAGAATATGACAAATGCACACTACTAGATAAGAAAGCTTTAATAGCTGTGTTTAATCCAATATTTCAGAAATCTACATCGTCTCCTAATGCCTGGCAATAACCTAAGTAAAACAGTGGAAAACACTTATGTATATGCTAAAGAAAAGATTTCATTTGTTATGTAACAAATACAATCAGTGGTTGACTCTGGGTCATCTGTCTTGTGGGTTTTGTTTTGTTTTTTTGTTTTGTTTTTTTTTTGCAACACGGTCTCATTCTGTTGTCCAGGCTGCAGTGCAGTGGTGTGATCATGACTCACTACAGCCACAACCTCCTGGGCCCAGGTGATCCTCCCATCTCAATCTCCCAGGTAGCTGGGACTACAGGTGTGTGCCACCACACTCAGCTAATTTTTTGTATTTTTTAGTAGAGACAGAGTTTTGCCATGTTGCCCAGGCTGGTCTCGAACTACTGAGCTCAAGTGATCCTCCCGCCTTGGCCTCCCAAAGTGCTAGAATTACAGGCATCTTTCTTTTCTTTCTTTTTTTTTTTTTTTTGTTACAGAAACAAGTATAATCTGGTTTAGAAAAATGTTTTTAATTACTCAAGTAATTTAAGAAAGGTTTCACTGGGTATAAAATGAGATAAACCTTTATGTTCATATGTATTTTAAAATATTTTTCTCATTAAGTAATTCACATTCACTGTAGAAAATGTAGATACAGTCACGTATTCATGAATTACTTCTTTCCCCCAGACATTGGAGGTGCTTGGTAAATTACATTGCTTGAGTCTCATTTCATGTTGTCCTTGATATGCTCTCTGCACTCTCCATATTGGCCCCTCTTGTCACTTTGCAGATGGTGTTCAGTGTGCTGAGTGCCTATTGTCACATGCTAAGTGCCCCTTGTGGTGTTCGTGTCCTGGGGCTGCCCTGAGGGACAGGAAACGTACAGAAGTCGGGGCCTGATGGTAGGAAGATCATACAAGTGCCTGTCTGCCCTTAAGGGAAAGAAGATGACAGGCTAGGAGCAAGGTCACCAGGGAACTAGAACAGGCACCAAGAACCACATGGTGAATGGTGTGGGAAGGACACCCAGGACTGGATTAATGCAGAGGTGGCAGCTCAGCTCTATAGGACTCAACTCATCCTTGGCAGCCCAGACAAGTGGCTCAACAATCAGGGCGGGAGCCAAGGATTGAGGTGTACAAGCCAGCTTGGCTCCCACATGCTCAGAGCCTGGTAGGTCTAGAAGCCAGCAAGATGGCATGAGCTTGGAGTTGCCTGTCTAGTCCAGAGTTCTATGGGTAAAAGGCAGCAGGTGTCATCACCTGCATCTGGATAGCCTGGAGCAGGCATTAATGGGTGGCCCATGTGGGCAGATGCTTTTTATCTGACTCACAGAATGGTTTTTGGGGGGTCGGGGTATGGGTAGGTTTGTTTTTTTTACTTTTTGGTTTTTTTGAGATGCGGTCTCACTCCTTTGCTCAGGCTGGAGTGCAGTGGTGCCATCTTGGCTCACTACAACCTCCACCTCCCGGGCTCAAGTGATTCTTCTACCTTAGCCTCCTGAGAAGCTGGGACTACATGCCTGCACCACCATGCCCAGCTAATTTTTGTATTTTTGGTAGAGATGGGATTTTACCATATTTCCCAGGCTGGTCTTGAACTCCTGGACTCAAGTGATCTATCCACCTTGACCTTCCAAAGTGCTGGGATTACAAGTGTGAACCATCGTGCCCGGCCCACACAGAAACACAGAATGCTTTTTTTTTTTTTTTTTCCTGTATTTTTAGTAGAGATGGGGTTTCACTGTGTTAGCCAGGTTGGTCTCGATCTCCTGACCTCATGATCCACCTGCCTCAGCCTCCCAAAGTTCTGGGATTACAGGTATGAGTCACTGCACCCAGCCCAGAATGCTTTATTTATTTATTTATGTTGAGACGGAGTCTTGCTCTGTCTCCCAGGCTGGAGTGCAGTGGTGTGATCTTGGGTCACTGCACGCTCCGCCTCCTGGGTTCATGCCATTCTCCTGCCTCATCCTCCCAAGTAACTGGGACTACAGACAGCCGCCACCACACCTGGCTAATTTTTTTGTGTTTTCAGTAGAGACAGGGTTTCACCGTGTTCACCAGGATGGTCTCAATCTCCTGACCTCGTGATCCTCCCGCCTCGGCCTCCCAAAGTGCTGGGATTACAGGCGTGAGCCACCGCGCCAGGCCCAGAATGCTTTTTTAAAATTATGATTGTGTGGCCAGGCGCTGTGGCTCATGCCTGTAATCCCAGCACTTTGGGAGGCTGAGGCAGGT
>NW_016812362.1:16033-31369 GCF_001698545.2 Rhinopithecus bieti | reverse complement strand
ATATATATGATTGTGAGAGCCAGACACTATGGCTTGCACCTATAATCCCAGCTACTTGGGAGGCTGAGGCAGGAAGAGTGCTTCAGCCCAAGAGTTTGAGACTGCAGTGAGTCATGATTGTGCCATTGCCCTGCAACCTGGATGACAGAGAGAGAACCTGTCTCTAAATAAATAAATTTTAAAAATAAAATTATGAATGTAAATATATTTCATCAATTCTACACCATATTTTTTTCACATTTGAATATTTCTGAAATCAGGATGCATCTGAAAAATCACTGGCAAAGTTAGGCATGGTAGTTCATGACTATAATCCCAGCACTTTGGGAGGCCAAGGTGGGAGGATTGCTTGAGCCCAGGAGTTCAAGACCAGCCTGGACAACATAGCAAGACCCTATCTCTATTTTAAAAAATCACTGGCGGCTGGGCGCAGTGGCTCACACCTGTAATACCAGCACTTTGGGAGGCCGAGGTGGGTGGATCATGAAGTCAGGAGATCGAGACCATCCTGGCTAACACGGTGAAACCCCATCTGTACTAAAAATACAAAAAAATTAGCTGGGCGTGGTGGTGGGCGCCTGCAGTCCCAGCAACTCAGGAGGGTGAGGCAGGAGAATGGTGTGAACCCAGGAGGTGGAGCTTGCAGTGCGCGGAGATCGCGCCACTGCACTCCAGCCTGGGGGACAGAGTGAGACTTCATCTCAAAAAAAAAAAAAAAAAAAAATCACTAGCAACTTACATTTATAGCTGTCAAGGGCTTTTCTTACATGGTATTACATAAAATAATGTCATGTCTCCCAAGCAATGGAATTTTGATTCAAGAGTTGCCAAACCTTTTTTTTTTTCTTTTTTTTTTTGAGACAGAGTCTCACTCTGTCGCCAGGCCGGAGTGCAGTGGTATGATCTCAGCTCACTGCAACCTCTGCCTCCGGGGTTTGAGCGATTATCCTGCCTCAGCCTCCCAAGTAGCTGGGACTATAGGCGCTCGCTACCATGCCCAGCTAATTTTTGTATTTTTAGTAGAGACAGGGTTTCACCATGTTAGCCAGAATGGTCTCAATCTCTTGACCTTGTGATCCGCCCACCTCAGCCTCCCAAAGTGTTGGGATTACAGGCGTGAGCCGCCGCGCCCGGCCCAAACTTTTTTATAATTAGGAAGTTTACCTGAAAACCTGGCTTCTCTGGGGAAATTGACAGACCTGTAAGAGTGGGCAGGCGTTCCTACAGCAGCTTTTTGTGGCTGGTGGGTGGTGGCTGCCCCTTTAGTTGGAACAGGAACCCTCCAGCCGGCTCCATTCCCTACCTGGCACACTCCAGGTTAAGTGGAAAGTCTCCCAGCAGGATCCACCTTCCCTGAAGCATGACTTCTCCCTCCCCAGAGGATCATGGATATATGATCACTGATTTCCTTTCTGTGCAGATGCTCCAGGAGAGGTGGTACCCTCTGGGGAATCAGGTGAGTGTCCAGTTAGGGGAGAGAGGTTGTTGGTGCTGGTGTTGAGCCAGGTCTAGGCATCACCTCTCCCCTAAGAGAGCCAGCTCCTGTTGGGGTATCTGACTGTGAGAAACAGGAGCCCCAGGTCCACTGAGCCTAGGCTCATCAAGCGGGCTGGGCCAGCTGTGGCATGAAGCAGGGAGCCCGGGGAGCTTGGAAAGCTGTCCCAGCAAGACCCAAGGAGATTATAACCAAACAGCCATCAATAGAAAGGAGGATCTTTGGGGGCTGCAGAATTCCATGGGGACATTTTTTTAGGTCACCTATAGCCTTCCCCAGGGTGGAGGCACCTGTTAAGGCACCCCAAGCAGGGTTGGGCACTAATGTTGAGTTTCTTGTTTCCAGGACTCCGAAGGAGAGGCTCTGACCCAGCAAGTGGTAAATACACAAGCTCAGATAGGAGAGCCAGAGTGGGTGCTGATTCTAGACGATGGGTTGGGACTTCAGACAGCCTGAGAGTGTGGGTTAGTCCCAGCAGGGACTGTTGCCAGCCAATGTCACTATGATTCAGAAGGGGGATCTCCAGTGCAGGGGAAATGGAACGGAAGGCAGACTCAGGCCTGAGGAAGGAGGAGGAAGTCAGTGGGGGTTCCAAGGACAGCACCCCCATCTTCACAGTTTTGCTCGACTGGTCCTGCAGTGAGTGCCCTCTGACCCAGGAAGAAGTACCCAGATATTAATTCTCAATGAGGTAGGGAAGGGAAAATCCCACCTGCCGTCCTGCATCAAAGTTAAACACTCATCTCTCTCTTGTTCCTAAGGAGAAGTGGAGGCCTCTCAGTTAAGAAGACTGAATATAAAGAAAGATGGTAAGGAACTTGGTGTAGCAGACCTGCTTTTTCCTGTCTGGCTGGATTTCTAGGGGTGAAATAGCACAGTAGCAATCATTACCCACCTCTGTCGTATGCCCTGCAGTTTACATATTACTCAGCTCAGAATCAACTCAACAGGGTGGGACAATGGTTCCCATTTTGCAGATATGAAAACTGAGGTTCCAGGCTGGGGAGTGGCCTTACAGCTTATGAGTGGTGTGGCCTGAGCTTGAGCCCTGGTCCTCTGCTCTTTCTGCTATGCACAGTCACTAGGATGCTAAATGCCTTCCAGGCCTTGTGGCCAGGATGGGGAGCTGGAGGTCAGCTGAGCTGAGAGAGTTGTAAGGTTAGATTAGACCAGACTCTGGGAAAGGAGCAGTGAAAATGGGAGTAGCCTCCCTGCTCCAGGCCTGGAATCCATGGGGACTTCTAGGAGGAAGGGTAGGGCAAGAGGAAAGACCATGGTGCTCAGCACAGAGACTTTTTGTAATTAAAAAAAAAAAAAAAAGGCCAGACATGCTGGCTCACAACTGTAATCCCAATACGTTAGGAGGCCGAGATGAGAGGATTGCTTGAGGCCAGGAGTTCAAGACCAACCTGGGCAACATAGCGAGACCTTGTCTCTGCTAAAAATTTAAAAATGCGCTGGGTGTGATGGCATGCACCTGTAGGCCTCGCTACTTGTGAGGCTGAAGCAGGAGAATTGCTTAAGCCTAGGACTTCAAGGTTGCAATGAGCTGTGATCACACAACTGCACTCCACCCTCGGTGACAGAGCAAGACCTTGTCTCCTCTCCCCAAAAAAAGAGAGAAAGCAGCAGATATTGATTCCCCACCCCTGCCTTCACAGATGAGTTTTTCCATTTCGTCCTCCTGTGTTTTGCCATCGGGGCCTTGCTGGTGTGTTATCACTATTATGCAGGTAGGGGAGGTGCCCTGGGGAATGCACAAGGGGAATGCAGGGGGCAGGGGCGTCAAGACCTGGAAGCTGACCATTCCCTCCCTCACTGCCCTTCCAGACTGGTTCATGTCTCTTGGGGTCGGCCTGCTCACCTTTGCCTCCCTGGAAACCGTTGGCATCTACTTTGGACTAGGTAAGCCCCTCCCCAGCATGTACACACACACAGTCTCTTGGAGGGGTAGTGGGTAGAAATATTCATTTTCATACTCATTCAAGTGTGGACCAGACAGTCACAATCTACACTTAAAAAAATTTTTCCTTATGCTCATGTTTTCTTCCTGACCACTTTCAAGGTCAATGTAAGGTCACTGGCAAAACCCTGTGGGAAAAATGGGCAGCTCCATACAATGCAACAGCAACAGTTTAAAGTGGCAAACAGGCCGGGCCCAGGGCACACGCCCATGATTCCAGTTACTCAGGAGATTGGGGCAAGAGGATCGCTTGAGCCCAGGAATTTGTTCAGCCTGGGCAACATAGCAAGACTCTGTCTATAAAATAAAAAGATAAAAGTGGCAAACAAAACAGAACTAGCCAGATACTGAAAATAAGTTAGTTAATGGAGTTGGGAACTGAATTTGGCAAGTGAGTTTCCTGCCACTATTCCTGCTGTTCACGGTTGTTGTTTTCAGTAATAATAACTCTAGTACCATTATCTAAGCTTAACCTGCTGCCTGAAATTCCGCCATGAGAGCTTTGTTTGCATGAGTTAGGTCCTTGTCCAATGGTGGCCAGGTATCCCTTGTGGGGGTACAAACTTAACTCACTTTTCTCTTTGCTTCTGAGCAGTGTACCGCATCCACAGCATCCTGCAAGGCTTCATCCCCCTCTTCCAGAAGTTCAGGCTGACAGGTAACTTTTAAAGTCTTCCTGTGTTCACTCTTTTTCTCCCTAGCAGGGTCTTCATTTAGAAAGAGACTTAGCATACAGGAAAGAACACAGCCCAGAGGCAGAGGACCCAGGTTCGAGTCCTACCTCTGCCAGTTTACTAGCTCTGTGACCCTGGATGAGCCATGTAACCTTGGCTTCCTCAACTGGAAAATAGGTGTTATACTTTTCTACTGCACAAGTGTGTTGTGAAGATCAAGTGAGGAATGGATGCAAAGGCCTGAAGTGTGAAACAGTAGAAAAATGGTCTGGTTAGTCTTCATTCTCTTATAGATCTTTACACTTCCCCAAACACTATCTCCTCCATGGCTGTACTTGCCTAATAGCAACTGGGGAGGTAGGCTTTAGCAATGCTACACTTGACCAATAGGAAACTGAGGCTCAGAGAGGTGGAGTGACTCGCCCACAGTCACACAGCTTCAGTGGCTGGGCTGGGCGAAAGCACGTCGTCTTTCTTGACTGACAGCTCTGTGACCACCTTATGTCTCAGAATGGAGAGGCCAAGTGGCTGTGCTGGGGAAATATCTGTCTCCTTTAATCCATGTAATAAAGAAAAAGAAAACTAGCTATTATGACAGTGGGTCATTGAGACCCATGGCTTCTGGGGTGACTACATCATGCCAGCTGTGAGGGGTACTTGGGCATCTGAGGTGATGGTGGGGATGAAGCCTGGCTGCCTTCAGAATCCCATGCCATCTTGTGGCCTTTGCCTTCCAGGGTTCAGGAAGACTGACTGAGGCCACTGCCAGGCGGGCAGCAGAGGCAGGCCCCACTGTGACCACCACTGCGACACTTGAGCCCACAAGGACAGACCGGCATTCTGAGAGATGCGCAGCAGAGCAAGCCAGACCAATAAAAACGCTTTTCCTTCCATATGGTCTGAATGTTGGCACCAGCCCAAGCAGGGGCATCATTTGGGCAGTACTGCTGTGCAACCCAGCTGCCAGGATGGAAGGCAGAGGGTGGGTGTGGGACCTGAGCCTTCACAGTACCTGGACCAACAGGAAGATTCTGGGAGGTCACTGCTCTCAGAAGATAGCAAGAGACCATGGGCTCTGCAAGCTGTGATCTGTCTGGGTCATGGTTTTTCTCAAATCCCAGGCTATCCGGGTATGCTCTTAGGTGCTACCGAGCCATCCCGGGAGAGATAGATAGTCCACTGCCGTGAGGCAGGGAGCCACCAGTCTGGGGTCCCTTGGTGAACCTGATGCAGGTAAGATGCTGGGGACTAAAACCATTTTTTCCACCCCCCAAAAAAAGGCAGGAAAATGATCATCAGAAACAAAATGGCAGCCAGGCATGGGGGCTCACACCTGTAATCCTAGCACTTTGGGAGGCTCAGGCTAAGGGTCGCTTGAAGCTAAGAGCTCAAGACCAGCCTGGGCAACATAGTGAGACCCCTATCTCTACAATTTTTTTTTCATTTGTTAATGACCAAATGTGGTGGTACATACCTGTACATACCTGCAGTTCCAGCTACTCAAGAGGCTGAGGCAGGAGGACTGCTTGAGCCCAGGAGTTCAGGGCTCCAGCAGTCACTCCACTCCACGATCAAGCCACTGCACTCCAGCCTGGGCGACAGAGCAAGACCCTTTCTCTAAAAAAAAAAAAAAAAAAAAAAACAAATAAAAATTTTATATATTTGTAGTGTACAACATGTTTTGAAATATGTGGAATGGCTACATCAAACTAATTAACATATGTATCACCTCACATACCATTTTTTTTATGATGAGAACAGTAAAAACCTGTCAGCAATTTGCAAGTATACAATACATTGTTATTAACTATGATCACCATGCTATATGATAGATCTCCTGAACTTGAACTGAGTTCTTGATGGTCACAGACATGCTGTTCTCAAAACTCAGAAAGGTAACTTCTGGCCAGGTGCAGTGGCTCATGCCTATAATCCCAGCATTTTGGGAGGCCAAGGCGGGTGGATCACAAGGTCAGGCGTTCAAGACCAGCCTGGCCAATATGGTGAAACCCTGTCTCTACTTAAAAAAAAAAAAAATAGGTTTAATTTTTTTTTCTTTGTTTTTTTCTCAAGACAGAGTTTTGCTCTTTCTCCCAGGCTGGAGTGAAGTGGTGCAATCTCAGCTCACTTCAGCCTCCACCCGTCACGGTCAAGTGATTCTCCTGCCTCAGCCTCCTGAGTAGCTAGGATTATAGGTACCTACCACCATGCCCAGCTAATTTTTGTATTTTTAGTAGAGATGGGTTTTCACCATATTGGCCAGGCTGGTCTCGAACTCCTGACCTCGGGTGATCCACCTGCCTTGGCCTCCCAAAGTGCTAGGATTACAGGCGTGAGCCACCGAGGCTGGCTGTGGCTGTGATTTTGGTCAAGTCCTCCCCTCTCCCAGCCTCAGTGTTCTCATCTGTACAATGGGGAGCATAACAGTGCCCACCTTACGGTGTTATGTTGAAAACTGCATGAGATACTTACGTAAAGTCTTATGCACAGACTCTGGCACATAGGTCATGCTCAGTCAATGGGCGTTATTACAGTAGACAGGACCACAAATCAGATCCCCTTAGGGTCAGGCAGGCAGAGTCAGCAAGATGTAGAAAAACGGGGGCTGGGCGCAGTGGCTCACACCTATAATCCCAACACTTTAGGAGGCCAAGGTAGGTGGATTGCTTGAGCTCAGGAGTGTGGTGGTGTGTACCTATGGACCTAGCTACTCAGGAGGCTGGAGTGGGAGAATCGCTGGAGCCTAGGAAGTCAAGGCTGCAGTGAGCCATGATCATACCACTGCACTCCAGCCTGGGAGACAAGAGTGAGACCCTGTATCAAAAAAATACAAATGAAAAAAGTAGGGAGCAGGAATAGGGGAACAGAAGAGCATATACTTGACCAAAGTGGGCAGCTGCTGTCTAACAATTTCAGGTGAGAACACCAGCTGAGTGGGATCTGTCAGCCAAGAGAACGAAAACCACACCAGGTGCTTTAACAGAGAGAATATAATAGAGGGGACATGTTAACCAGGTGCAGGACTACTGGAAAGACAAAAAGGGACCGTGGTATCACAAAGTGTAACTGAGGGAACTGCCTAGGGCTAGAGGGAAAAAGGAAAGAGGTTGGCGCTATTAGAAGTGAGAGGCCAGGTGTGGTGGCTCAGTCTATAATCCCAGCACTTTGGGAGGCCCAGGCGGGCCGATCACCTGCAGTCAGGAGTTCGAGACCATCGTGGCCAACAGGGTGAAACCCCATCTCTACTAAAAATACAAAAATTAGCCAGGCTTGGTGGTGGGCGCCTGTAATCCCAGCTACTCGGAAGGCTGATGCAGGAGAATCACTTGAACCTGGGAGGTGGAGGCTGCAGTGAGCCGAGATCATGCCACACACTCCAACCTGGGCAACAGAGCAAGACTCTGTCTCAGTAAGTAAGTAAGTGAGTAAGTAAGTAAGTAAGTAAGTAAGTAAGTAAATAAATAAATAAATAAAGTATGAGAAGATTGAGAGAGGGTCCTCCAGAGCTGGGACCCAGACCTCTGGGGAAAAGGCACTGCTCAGCTGGGGAGGTGTCTCTGAGGGGCCTGAGGAGGCTGGTTCTGCAAGTGCAAGACCACTGGGGTCAGATCTCCAGTTTCTTAGCAGAAGCCCCAAATCTAGAGTTTGGCAACTATTTTTTTTTTTATTTCCACTTCTGCTATGGAAAACAGTCTAGTGATTCCTCAAAGAACTAAAAATAGAATTACCATATGATCCAGCAGTTCTACTGTGCATATGCTAAAAAGGGACTTGAAGGGATATCTGTACACCCATTTTCACAGCAGCGTTATTTCCAGTAGCCAAAAAGGGGAAGCACAAGTGTCCATCAATGGGTGAATGAATAATCAAAGCATGGTATATTATCAGCTTTTAAAAAGGGAAATTATTTGAGACTTCACAATAAAACAAAACCCAAAGGGGAAAAAAATGGAAATTCTGGCCAGGCATATTGGCTCATGCCAGTAATCTCAGCACTTTGGGAGGCTGAGGTAGGAGGATCATTTGAGCCCAGGAGTTCAAGATCAGGCTGGGCAACACAGTAAGACTCCACTTATGCAAAACATAAAAGCATTAGCCAAGCATGGTGGCACATGCCTGTGGTCCCAGCTACTTAGGAGGCTAAGGTGGGAGGATCACTTGAGCCCAGGAAGTGGAGGCTGCAGTGAGCCATGATCATGCCACTGCACTCCAGGGTGGGTGACTGAGTAAGACTCTGTCTCTAAAAAAAAATAAAAATAAAAAAAAAGAAATTCTGACACATGCTACCACACAGATAAACCTTGAGAACATTATGTTAAAAGGACAAATACAGTTATGATTCCACATATATGAGGTACCTAGGGTAGTCAGATTGATAGAGACAGAAAGTGGAAGGGTGGGTGCCGGAGGCTGCGGGACAGGGAATGAGAGTTAGTGTTTAATGTTCCCAAACATTAGTTCCCAAACAGAGTGTCAGTTTGGGAAGATGAAAAAAGCCCTAGATATGGATGGTTGTGATAATTGCACAACACTGTGAAAGTATTTAATGCCACTGAACTGTACACTTAAAAATGGTTATGGTGGTTAATTTTATGTTATGTCTATTATACTTTTTTTTTTTTTTGAGACAGAGTTTCACTCTGTCACCCAGGCTGGAGTGCAATGGCCCCATCTCGGCTCACTGCAACCTCCGCCTCCCAGGTTGAAGCGATTCTCCTGCCTCAGCCTCCTGGGTAGCTGGGACTACAGGCATGTGCCACCATACCCGGCTAATTTTTTGTAGTTTTAGTAGAGACGGGGTTTCACCGTGTTGGCCAGGATGGTCTCGATTTCCTGACCTCGTGATCCACCCACCTCAGCCTCCCAAAGTGCTGGGATTACAGGCTTGAGCCACTGTGCCCGGCCACTTTCTTTCTTTCTTTCTTTCTTTTTTTTTTTTTGAGATGGAGTCTCACTCTGTTGCCTGGGCTGGAGTGCAGTGGCACGATCTGCAAACCTCTGCCTCCCAGAGTCAAGGGATTCTCATGCCTCAGCCTCCCGAGTAGCTGGGACTACAGGCAACTGCCACCATTCCTGGCTTTTTTTTTTTTTTTTTTTTTTTAGTAGAGACAGGATTTCACCATGTTGGCCAGGCTAATCTTGAACTCCTGACCTCAGGTGATCTGCCCACCTTGGCCTCTCAAAGTGCTGGGATTACAGGCGTGAGCCACCTTACCCGGACCACTTTTTTTTTTTTTTTAATTTCCAATTATTAGTGGTTAAATAAAACTGTATCAGGCCTGCAGCCCACAAGCTTACAGCTGCTTGCTTTGTTGAAGGCTTTTTATCGTGTCAAGCTAAAGACAGGAGCTAAAAGTGGTGCATGCAGGGGTCTGGTTACACCTCAGGCATCAAGTGCATTCCTGGAGCCCCAGTCCAACGTGTGGGCTAAAAATAAAGCATTGAATCTTGAGCCCAGGAAGGCAGCGTTGAAAAGTGGAGGGGTGAGGAGGAGGTGATGTGGAAGGGGATGGGCCTTGGTCTTTGGCTGTCCTGGATGCTGTGTGCTAGATTTCTGCTTTGATCACAGTAGAGGGAGGGTGAGAATATGGATTTCAAAACCATACAAGTCAGCTTGTGCCGGGAAGATTTTTTTTTAATTTAATTTCAACTTCTGCTATGGAAAACAGTATAGTGATTCCTCGAAGAACTAAAAATAGAATTACCATATGATCCAGCAGTTCTACTTCTGCACATATACCCAAAGGGGACTTGAAGGGATATCTGTACACCCATTTTCACAGCAGCGTTATTTCCAGTAGCCAAAAAGGGGAAGCACAAGTGTCCATCAATGGGTGAATGAATAATCAAAGCATGGTATATTATCAGCCTTCAAACTGATACTTCTGCACATATACTTCTGTGCATATGCCCCAAAGGGACTTGAAGAGATATCTGTCCCTTCAAGAGAAGTCTGAGGACTGTGGAGGTTGTTTATCCTGTTCTCCCGACACAGCCCCTGGAATCTTCTGTCTACTCCAGAGGATCTGGGCCTGTACCACAGATGGAGCGAAGGGACACTGCTGACTAAACCTAGGAGTCTGAGGGAAGCACTTAACACTGGAGCTGGGAGATGTAGGGAAGGGCTATCCAGGCAGAGGCCCACAGCATGGGCAAAGGTGTGGAGGAATAAAAGAGGATAGCACGGCTGGGCGCGGTGGCTCACATCTGTAATCCCAGCACTTTGGCAGGCTGAGGCAGGTGGATCACTGAGGTCAGGAGTTCAAGACCAGCCTGGACAATATGGTGAAACCCTGTCTCAACTAAAAATGGAAAAAATTTAGCTGGGTATGGTGGCAAGTGCCTGTAATCCAAGCTACTTTGGGAGGCTGTGGGAGGATAATCTCTTGAACATGGGAGGTGGAGGTTACAGTGAGCCGAGATCGTGCCTTTGCACTCCAGCCTGGGTGACAAGAGCGAAACTCTGTCTTAAAAAAAAAAAAAAAAAAAAGAATAGTACGTCTCAGAGCAACAAGGGATCAGCCCAGTGTAGTTGAGGCATCCAAGGTGGGAGTAGGGCTCAGGACAGGTGGGCAAGAGAGCACACAGGTAAATTGCTCCCCTCCCCCAGCAGGACCTTGACACCTGAGATAAAGAGCTGAGAACAGGCCAGGCCCAGTGGCTCACGCCTGTAATCCCAGCACTTTGGGAGGCCAGGCAGGTGGATCACGAGGTCAGGAGATCGAGACCATCCTGGCTAACATGGTGAAACCCCATCTCTACTAAAAAAATGCAAAAAATTAGCTGGGCGTGGTGGCGGGCACCTGTAGTCCCAGCCACTTGGGAGGCTGAGGGAGGAGAATGGCGTGAACCCAGGAGGTGGAGCTTGCAGTGAGCTGAGATCGTGCCACTGCACTGCAGCCTGGGAGACAGAGCAGAGACACCGTCTCAACAACAACAACAAATAACAAACAAACAAACAAAAGAGCTGAGAACATTAGCCTAAGGACAATAAGGGCAACGTGGAGCCTTGGAAGGCATTTGAGCAGAAAAATGGCATAGTGAGACTGCACTTCAGAAAGATCACTGCACTCCTCTGGTAGCCCTGTGGGGGCTATGGCAGGACAAGAATGAGCCTCACAGGCCTCCAACTCTAGGGATCCTAATTGAGCAAGCACTGCTGTGCTCTGTTTGCAGCAAGGACACAGTTGCCTTGAGATGCCCCCACCTGATGACTTTGCCATGAGCAGGGTGCTAAGGCAGGCCCATTCCTAGGAGACATGGGATTTCTCTGAGCGGACTTTGGCTTAAGGACTCCCCAACACCCCGCCAAACCCTCCTTAGACTGCATGGCCAACTAGGACCCTTCTACCCAACCCTCTTTCCCTCTCTTCCTCACCTGGGGCTGGACTTACATCCCAATCCTCTCAGCTCCCTCCTTGTTTCCCCACTACACGTGTTTTCTTTAATAAAATCCTTGCACAATTTAATCTCATCCTGGCATTTCCTTCTCAGAGGACTCAGACTAATGGGGTGAGATTAGAGGCAGTGGGGACACAGGAAAAGAAAGGAAGGGTAAGCTTGAAGATATTCCAAAGGTCTAATCCACAGTGTGACTTGAGGTGTATGCTCACCATTGGCCCCCTGGGCTTTCCCAGTGGTTGGAGTTCCTAACACTCAGCAGAGTAATTGCCTATTTCTTTTTTTTGAGCTCAGTTTTACTCTTGTCTCCCAGGCTGTAGTGCAATGGCACAATCTCGGCTCACTGCAACCTCCACCTCCCAGGTTCAAGTGATTCTCCGGCCTCAGTCTCCCGAGGAGCTGAGATTACAGGGACCCGCCATCATGCCCAGCTAATTTTTTTGTATTTTTCATAGAGACAGGATTTCACCATGTTGGCCAGGCTGGTCTCAAACTCCTGGCCTCAAGTGATCTGCCCGCCTCAGCCTCCTAAAGTGCTGGGATTACAGGCACGAGCCACCACGCCTGACTAATTTTTGTGTATTTTTAGGAGAAACGGGGTTTTACCATGTTGGCCAGGCCAGAGATCACGCCACTGCACTCCAGCCTGGGCGACAGAGCAAGACTGCCAAAAAAAAAAAATTAAAAATTAAAAGAATTGAAAATAGGGACTCAAAGAGTTACTTGTACACCAGTGTTCATAGCATCAGTGTTCACAATAGCCAAAAAGTGGAAACAACCAAAGTGTCCATCAACAGATGAATGGGTAAACAAAATGTGGCCTATCCACTGTATGGAATATGATTTAGCCATAAAAAGGAATAAAATCCTGATTTCTGCTACAACATGGATGAACCTTGAAAACATAATGCTGGCCGGGCACGGTGGCTCACACCTGTAATCCCAGCACTTTGGGAGGCCTAGGTGGGTGGATCACGAGGTCAGGAGATTGAGACCATCCTGGCTAACACGGTGAAACCCCGTCTCTACTAAAAATACACACACAAAAAATTAGGCAGGCGTGGTGGCGGGTACTTGTAGTCCCAGCTACTTGGGGGGCTGAGGCAGGAGAATGGCATGAACCCAGGAGGCGGAGCTTGCAGTGAGCCGAGATTGCTGCGCTACACTCCAGACTGGGAGAGAAAGCAAGACTCCATCTCAAAAAAAAAAAGAAAGAAAAAATAATGCTAAGTGAAATGTGAAATAAGCCAGACACACACACACAATATTGTATGATTTCACTTATAAACACCTAGAATAGGCAAATTCATTGAGACAGAAAGAAGATATCAGGCAGGAGCTGAGGGAAGGCTGAGATAGAGAGTTATGCTTAACATGTACAGAGTGCTTTGTTTGCAGTGATTAAAAAGTTCTGGAGATGAATAATAGTGATGATTTCAAGACCTTGTGAATGTACTTAATGTTGCTAAATTGCACACTTAAAAATAGTTATAATTTTACATTTTGCCTATTATATCCCAATGTTTTAAAAGGTAAAAATAAATAAAACCTGTACCCAATGAGTTTTGGGAGGGTTGACCCCACCACTAGCCCCAGGGATGTGTCTTGACTGGCATTTTGCCAATCAGCATATTCTAGTCATTGATTCATGGACACAAGGCAGAGGCACCAGCTGTCTGCCAGAGTCTGTTCTTCCTTTTTCCATTTTTGGGTGTCTTTGGCACAGCAGAATAGTCTGTAAACCAACTAATTCAGTTTCAGAACTCAACAGAACCAACAGGTAATCAAGTAGCTAGTCTCCAAAGATGAAGCCACCAGTCTCCACTCACCTTGGGTGCACGTGCTACCCCTGCCATCAAGAGGCAGTCTGCTTCCTCTCCCCTTCAATCTCAGATGGAATGGTGACTTGCCTTGACCAACCGACTATAGCACAAGTGACATGTGACTGTCCCAGGATGAGCCTTTAAGAGGCCTGACAGCTCCTGCCTCTCCTCTTTTTCTTTCTTTTCCCCACTGTCCCACTTCTTCTTTCCCTTCCCCACCTTTTCTCCCCATCTTTTCCTCCACTTTTTGCCACCGTCCTCTTCTTCTTTCCTTTTCCCCACCTTTCCCCACTTCCCCTGGTTTCCCCTATTTTCCCCACCTCTCCCCACACCATCCCTTTTCTTTCCCCTTCCCCACCTTCTTTCCCCACCTTTCCCCTTCTTTCCTTTTCCCCACCTTTCTCCCTGTTTTCCCCACTGCTCCCCTTCTTTCCCCTTTTCCACTTTTCCCCTTTCCCCTCCCCACCTCTTTCCCCCACTTTTCCCCATTCCACCATCCCTCTTCTTCTGTCCCCTTTCCCCACTGCCCCTCTTCTCCTTTCCCCACTCTTGCTCTTCAGCCACACAGCTGAGCTCAGACCCCATTGAAGAATCATGAAAAACAGCAAATTGCTGTGTTTTAAACCACTAAGCTTTGCACTGGTTTATTACACTGCAATAGATCATTAAAACAGAGACTTTTGCTGGGGCTTCTAAGAGAAGCAACTACTTCTCTGTTGCATTTCATGATGTGAGGCTCTGAACTTTGGAATCGTGGCCACCATCTTGCTACCATATAGGGGCCAATCTGAGAATGAGTCTACAGGAAGTGGAGTAGAACCCAGAGAAGCTGAGAAACCAAGTCCTGATAACAAAGTTACCTTCTGGATCAAGCTGCCCGTGAAGTTAACCCTATTTTATGAAGCAAGAAACTTCCCTCTTTTCTTTCACCTAATTTAAGTTGGAATTTCTGTTTCTTACAGCCTAAGAAGTTTGTCATACAGCAATGACAGTATGTTCTTCTATGAATGTGGATGGGAAAGCAGGTTTGTGTGTAGATTAGTTAGGAATAGAACTTGCAGTTTTATGACAAAGAGATACAAAAATACAATGGCTTAAATAAATTAGGCCTTTGTTTTTCTTTCAGTAGCATTCCAGAGTTGAGCAGTCCAGACTGGTGGGATAGCTCTGCTCCACATAGTCACTCAGGGACCCATCTGTGGCTCAGTTGTGTCTTAGAGTGCTATCTTAGTCTGTAGGATCAAAGCTAAGTGGTCACTCTGTCTGTGTTCCAGTCTATGGGCAGGGAGATGAGAGGATGTAGAAGACAAGAAAATTATTTTTAAGCAAGGACACAGAAATTGTTTATATCACTTTAATCTCCATTCTACTGTAAGAACTTAGTCACTAACCACCCTTAACTGCAAAGGAGGCTGGGAAATGTAGTCTCTAGCGGAGGGGGGGAGCCTGTGCTTCCAACCTGCCTCCAGTATCATAAAAGAAGAGAATGTATTTGGGGAGGAACAGCTGGAGCACATGACACATTCTATCTTGGATGTGATGATTTCGAGGTATCTAAGGGACATGTAAGAGGATGCACGTCTCATGCAGTTGGATATATGGGGCTGGGAAACAGGTGAAAAACTTCACAACACTCTAGGAGTTGTCAACACCTACCTGAACAGGCAATCACTACATATT
This sequence comes from Rhinopithecus bieti, assembly GCF_001698545.2. Classification (NCBI taxonomy): domain Eukaryota; kingdom Metazoa; phylum Chordata; class Mammalia; order Primates; family Cercopithecidae; genus Rhinopithecus; species Rhinopithecus bieti. The sequence continues at coordinate 16,333 of NW_016812362.1, read as the reverse complement.
TGAGCTCCTAGTATGTGGCAGGCATTATGTGAGGTGCTGGGGACCAAATGTGGAATAAGAAGAGAATAGGGCTGAAGATCAAGCTATGAAGACCCTCAGCATTTAAAACTCAGGTTGTGGAAAAGAAAACTCAGAAGGTATGGACAGGAAGACAAGAAACAAACCAGCAATAAGGGGTTCACAGAAGCCAAGGGGAAGAAATGCTTTTTTTTTTTTTTGAGACGGAGTCTCACTCTGTTGCCCAGGCTGGAGTGTGGTGGCCGGATCTCGGCTCACTGCAAGCTCCGCCTCCCGGGTTCA
>NW_016812362.1:9610-13960 GCF_001698545.2 Rhinopithecus bieti | reverse complement strand
GAGTCTTGTTCTGTTGTCCAGGCTGAAGTGCAGTGGTATGATCTCAGCTCACTGCAACCTCCGCCTCCTGGGTTCAAGCGATTCTCCTGTCTCAGCCTCCCAAATAACTGGAATTACAGGCACACACCACCATGCCCAGCTAATTTTTGTATTTTTAGTGGAGATGGGGTTTCGCCATGTTGGCCAGGCTGGTCTCCAACTCCTGACCTCAGTTGATCCGCCGGTCTCAGCCTCCCAAAGTGCTGGGATTATGGGGAAGATTCCTTTCAACTGGCCTCAAGCCTCTATTCTTGATGAATTTCCCACCTCAACACTCTTTGGTTGGAGTGAAAACTAAAGGAAATACTTTGGTAAGATTCAAAGGTAGCTGTCAACCCTTGAGGTCACTGTATCACTCATTCAGTGAGTCATTTAGTCACTCATTCAATCAGTCACTTATTCATTCAGTCAGTCATTTAGTCATTCATCAAACTTTTTTTCTGAGACAGAGTCTTGTTCTATCACCCAGGCTGGAGTGCAGTGGCATGATCTCGGCTCACTGCAACCTCCGCCTCCCGGGTTCAAGCGATTCTCCTACCTCAGCCTCTTGAGTAGCTGGGACTACAGGCACGCACCACCATGCCTGGATAATTTTTTGTATTTTAGTAGAGATGGTGTTTCACCATGTTGCCCAGGCTGGTCTCAAACTCCTGAGCTCAGGCAATCCATCCACCTCGGCCTCCCAAAGTGATAGGATTACAGGCACGAACTATGGCACCTGATCTCATTCATCAAACTTCTGTTGAGACTTCACTCTGTGTGCCAGGCTCTGCTAAGACTGAGGTGAGTAAACAGTTACTGGATACCTGACTGTTTTAGACAAGGGGTAAACAAAGCCAGCCCAAAGTCTCAGCAGTTCTCAGTAAGGTGATTTTTGCCCTGGCCACCATCCTGCTGCACCACCAACCAGGGAACATTTGGCAATGCCTGGAGACTCTTTTAATTGTCACAACCATGGTGAGGAGGGTGCAACTAGCATCTGGTTGGTAAAAGCTAGGGATACTCCCAAATGCCCTGCAGTGCACGGGCCAGGCCTCCATAACAATGAATTCTCCAGCCTCAGACGGCAATAGTGCTGAAGTTGAGAAACTCTGATACAGCTTCAACTCTAGTGGGGGAAGATAGAGGTAAGAAAAATGTGTCAGAGGGTGCTAAGCGCTATGTAAGAAGCGGGGGATGGGGGGCGCTGGGTGCAGTGGCTCACGCCTGTAATCCCAGCACTTTGGGAGGCTGAGGAGGGTGGATCACCTGAGGTCAGGAGTTTGAGACCAGCCTGGCCAACATGGTGAAACCCTGTCTCTACTAAAACTACAATAATTAGGTGGGCATGGTGGTGGACAGCTGTAATCCCAGCTACTTGAAAGGCTGAGGCAGGAGAATCACTTGAACCCAGGAGGCAGAGGTTGCACTGAGCTGAGATCACACCATCGCACTCCAGCCTGGGCGACAAGAGCAAAACTCAGTGTCAAAAAAAAAAAAAAAAAAAAAAAAAAAAAAAGGCAGGGGACAGGGAGTGCTGGGGAAGCTCTCACTGAAAAGATGACATTGGGCAAAGGAAGTGAAGGTCTAGCTATGTGGCTGTCTGGAGGAAAAGTGTTTCAGGCAGAAGGAATAGCAAGTACGAAGGCCCTGAGGCAGGAGCCAGCTTGGCAAGTTGAAGGAGCAGCCAGAAAACAAAGAAAAATAAAATCCTAAAAAAAAGGATACATTCATACAGGTAATAAAACTGTAAGGAAAGTGGAAAAGATAAACACCTGCTGGGGAGAAGGAGGGAGAGAAGCAGGGCCAGTGTCTAATGCGCTGGCAGTGCTTTGTTTTTGTAGGTGGGTTACACAATAGATAAATAATATCTATGTTCCAAGCTCTGTGTATATCCTGGATACTTTTCTGTGTGTTATATTTCACAATAAAGACGATTTAAATCATGTGTTAAACAGTCCTTGCTGTTTGCTCAACTGTGGGTGCTATTACAGGGCATAGACACAAGAGGGGGCGCTAACCAATGAGCAGCGGCGAAGCCGTGTTTCCTAGCAAGAGGGAAAACGTTGAGGCAGAAACTTCCTTCAGAGTGGTTAACTGATGGATTCTGGCTCCTGCCCCTGCCAGGTCGGCCAGGGTCCACTTCGCGCCCTGGAGGCGTCTCTGCAGGGTCTGGAGTGTCACTGACCTTTGGGGAGTGGAGCTCTCTTCCCAAATGCGAAATCGGGTCTGCAGAACACGGGAGGCTGCGCCCTTGTGCTGCTGAGCTTTCTTCTGCCAATGTTAGATAATAACGACGTCCGCATTAACAGATGCCATTATTAATATCATTAGTAACGGAGGGCTCTTACCCGCAAGACTCCAAACAAGTCGTAGTATTTCCCTCGAAAAATTGAGTAAATTAAAGAATGGAAAGGAGAGACCTTGCCTCCAGCCTTCTAAGACCTCAGGTCTCTCTCCTCTCTTTTCTCTCTCCTCTCTCACTCCTCTCTCCTCTCTCCTTTTTCCTCTCTTCTCTTCTCTTCTCTTCTCTTCTCTTCTCTTCTCTTCTCTTCTCTTCTCTTCTCTTCTCTTCTTTCTCTCTCTCTCTCTCTCTCTCTCTCTCTCTCTCTCTCTCTTCTCTGTCTCATACACACACACAGAGAAGTTTTTCAAGATTTGGGAGGCAGTGGAAGTTTTTAAGATTGCTGGCCGGGCATGGTGGCTCACATCTGTAATTCCAGTATTTTGGGAGGCCGAGGCAGGCAGATCACCTGAGGTCAGGAATTCAAGACCAGCTGGGCCAACATGGCAAAACCCTGTCTCTACTAAAAATACAAAAATTAACTGGGCATGGTGATGCACCTATAATCCCAGCTACTCTGGAGGCTGAGGCAGGAGAATCACTTGAACCTGGGAGGCGGAGGTTGTAGTGAGCCAAGATCATGCAACTGAACTCCAGCCTGGGCGACAAAGTGAGACCCCATTTCAAAAGGAAAAAAGAAAAAAAAGATTATTGACAAAGCAGAAGGTTTTATAATACATAGGTAAATATTAGGTAAATTAATTTGAGGCTGAGTGGGATTACGGTAATGAATACCTACACTGTTAAAAGAAGTTATCCCAGACTTTATCTCACTTGATTTCACAATCACTTTGGTACCACTCCCTTTTGCAGATGAAGAAACTGAGGCTCAGAGAGGTTAAACTGTGAGCAGGCCAGAGCCTTCTTCCCAATCCAATTTACTAAAGAAGAAGTATTAACTAGCTTATTTTTAAGAGGGGGAAGCTGTTCATTGTCTCTCATGCCTGTAGTCCCGGGACTTGGGGAGGCTGAGGCTGGTGGATCATGAGGTCAGGAGTTCAAGACCAGCCTGGCCAACATAGTGAAACCCCGACTCTATTAAAAATACAAAAATTAGCCAGGCCTGGTGGCTGGCACCTGTAGTCCCAGCTACTTGGGAGGCTGAGGCAGGAGAATCGCTGGAACCCGGGAGGCAGAGGTTGCAGTGAGCTGAGATCATGCCACTGCACTCCAGCCTGGGCGACACAGTGAGACTCTGTCTCAAAAAACATAAAAATAAAATAAAATAAATTGTCTCTCATAACCAAAGAAAGTTAAAACAATGGAGAGGTAGCTTATTTTCTCATTAAAATAGCAAAACTATTTTCAATCATAATACCTCACACTAGGAAGACCAAGTAGAAACTGGCAGTCTTGTACGATGCTAACGGCAGCTTAAACCAGTAGCCACTCATCAGGAGAGCAGTCTGGCAACACCCAGAAGAAGCCATAAAAATGTTCCTACCCTTTGATCCAGCAACCCGACTTCTGGGAATCTATCCTAAGGACATAATTTGAAATTTAGGAAAAGGTGTATATGCAAATATTGGTGGCAGCATTATTTATGATGGTGAAAAATTGGAAACAACCAAGGGAAATGGGTGATCAAGGGCACAACTCTATTAAGTAACATGAATGGCTCCTTTTTTAAAAAAATGATGACTACAAAAATTTTGAAAATTACCTGGGTGTGGCTGGGTGTGGTGGCTCACGCCTATAATCCCAATACTTTGGGAGGCTGAAGCTGGTGGATCACTTGAGGTCAGGAGTTCAAGACCAGCCTTGGTAACATGGCCAAACCCTGTCTCTACAAAAAACACAGAAAAAAAATTGCTGGGTGTAGTGATGCATGCCAGTAGTCGCAGCTACTCCAGAGGCTGAGACGAGAGGATTAGTTGTGCCCAGGAGTTCAAGGCTGCAGTGAGCTATGATCCTGCCACTGCAACTTCAGCCTGGGTGACAGAATGAGACTTGTCTCCTAAAAAAAAAAAAAAAAAAAAATATATATA
>NW_016812362.1:3391-9114 GCF_001698545.2 Rhinopithecus bieti | reverse complement strand
ATTGAGATGGGATTTCACTATGTTGCTCAGGCTGGTTTCAAACTCCTGGTTTCAAAAAGTCCTTCCACCTCAGCCTCCCAAAGAGTTGGGATTACAGGTATGAGCCACTGTGCCTGGCCTACTTTTTCTTCTTTTCAAAATAAAATTTTAGTAGCTATTTCTTATATCAGTTGGTAATGTAATCTTACTACAGGAAAACCAGGAAATACAAGAATATTAAGGCCAGGCACAGTGGCTCACAACTATAATTCCAGAACTTTGGGAGGCTGAAGCAGAAGATTGCTTGAGCTCAGGAGTTTGAGACTAGCCTGAGCAAAATAGCGAGACTCCATCTCCACAAAAATTTGTAAAATTGCTAGGCATAGCGGTACACACCTATAGTCCTAGCTATTTGGGAAGCTGAGGTGGGAAGATCATGTGAGCCTAGAAGTTGGAGGCTGCAGTGAGCTGTGATTACACCATTGCACTCTAGCCAGGGTGACAGAAAGAGACTCTGTCTCTAAAACATATGTATTAATATATTCATACTTTCACTCATGAACAACTTCTAGTAACAGTGATTAGAGCAGTGGTTCCCAAACTTGAATGTGTATCAGTATCACCTTGTTAAAGGACCTGTTAAAACCCAGATGGGGCCAAGTGCGGTGGCCCATGTCTGAAATCCCAGCACTTGGGAGGCCTAAGTGGGTGGATCACTTGAGCCCAGGAGTTTGAGATCAACCTAGGCAACATGTTGAAATACTATCTCTACAAAAAATGGGCCAGGCGCAGTGGCTCACGCCTGTAATCCCAGTACTTTGGGAGGCCGAGGTGGGCAGATCACGAGGTCAGGAGTTCAAGACCAGCCTGGCCAACATGGTGAAATCCCATCTCTACTACAAATACATAAATTAGCCGGGCATGGTGGTGCATGCCTGTAACCCCAGCTACTTGGGAGGCTAAGGCAGGAGAATTGCTTGAACCCAGGAGGTGGAGGTTGCAGTGAGCGAAGACCGCGCCACTGCACTCCAGCCTGGCAACAGAGTGAGACCCCATCTCAAAAACAAAAAAACAAAAAAAAAAAAAACCAAAAAATTAGCTGGGCATGGTGGTGTGTGCCTGTAGTCCCAGCTACTTGGGAGGCTGAGGTGAGAGGATCCACCTGAGCCTGGGAGGTTGAGGCTGCAGTGAGCCATGATCACACCACTGCACTCCAGCCTGGGTGACGGAGCAAGACTCTGTCTCAAAAAAAAACCAACCAAACAAAAATAACCCAGATGTCTGTGTCCCACCCCAGAATTTCTGATTCAGTAGATGTGGGATGGGGCCCAAGAATTACGTTTTTTGACAAGTTTTCAAATGACACTGATGCTGCCAGTCCCCAGGCCACACTTTGAGAACCACCATCTTAATGTATAGTCTTTTTTTTTTTTTTTTTTTTTTTTTTTTTGAGATGGAGTCTCGCTCTGTCGCCCAGGCTGGAGTGCAGTGGCCGGATCTCAGCTCACTGCAAGCTCTGCCTCCCGGGTTTACGCCATTCTCCTGCCTCAGCCTCCCGAGTATCTGGGACTACAGGCACCCGCCACCTCGCCTGGCTAGTTTTTTGTATTTTTTAGTAGAGATGGGGTTTCACCGTGTTAGCCAGGATGGTCTTGATCTTCTGACTTCGTGATCCGCCTGTCTCGGCCTCCCAAAGTGCTGGGATTACAGGCTTGAGCCACCGCGCCCGGCCTTAATGTATAGTCTTATCAAATCTTTCTATATGTCACACATGTGGATTCTTCACCAAAAAAATGATGGACATTTAGATTGTTTTTCCAAGAGCCTTCTTGTACCTAAATCTCTGGTGCATTCTTAATTATCTGAATAACTAAGATTATCATAATCATTAATTTACTCTTAATTACTAAAATTATTAAGATTTATAATTTAGTAATTATAAATTACTAAAGTAACTAGTAATTAAACTTAATTAGGATTAAGTTTCCATTTTCAGAAATGGAATTGTTGGATCAATAGACATGCATGTTTTTCTTGCTTTCAATATATATCATCAGATAGCTACCATAGAATCTTTTTTTTTTTTTTTTTGAGACAGGAGTGCAGTGGTGTGATCTCAGCTCACCACAACCTCTGCCTCCCAGGCTCAAGTGATTCTCCTGCCTCAGCATCCCGAGTAGCTGGGATTATAGGTGTGCAACACCATTGCCCAATTTTTATATTTTTAGTAGAGATGGGGTTTCACCATGTTGGCAAGGCTGGTCTCAAACTCCTGACCTCAAATAATCCATCCACCTTAGCTTCCCAAAGTGTTGGGATTACAGGCATGAGCCACTGTGCCTGGCCTATAGAATCTAATATTTACCATGCACCATGTAAGTATGTGATCTCATTTAATCTTTTTTTTTTTTTTTTTTGAGACAGTCTCTTGCTCTGTCACCCAGGCTGGAGTGCAGTGGCGCAATCTTGGCTTACTGCAAGCTCCGCCTCCCGAGTTCACTCCATTCTCCTGCCTCAGCCTCCTGAGTAGTTGGGACTACAGGCACCTACCATCACGCCTGGCTAATTTTTTGTATTTTTTAGTAGAGACGATGTTTCACCTTGTTAGCCAGGATGGTCTTAATCTCCTGACTTTGTGATCCACCCGCCTCGGCCTCCCAAAGTGCTGGGGTTACAGGTGTGAGCCACCACACCTGGCCTTAATCTTCAAAATTCTTTCATTCATTAATTCAGCATATATTCTTTGAATGCTACTTTGTGCCACATATTTTAGGGACTCAGAGATGAGCAAGACATAGCAACCCTCTGAGGTAGATATTATTATTATTCAGATAATTATTATTCAGATATATTATAAGATAATTATTATTCAGATATATTATAAAATAATTATAATAAAATATATAATATATAAGTATATATAATATTCAGATACTATTATTATTCAGATAAAGAAACGGAGGTCCAGGCTGGGCACAGTGGCTCACGCCTATAATCCCAGCACTTTGGGAGGCCGAGGCAGGTGGATCACTTGAGCTCAGGAACATGGTGAGCAACATGGTGAAACCCCGTCTTTACTAACAATACAAAAAAATTAACCGGGTGTGGTAGTGCACGCCTCTAGTCCCAGCTATTTGGGAGGCTGAGGCAGGAGAATCTCTTGAGCCCCAGAGGCAAAGATTGCAGTGAGCCGAGATCACGCCACTGCATTCCAGCTTGGGCTACAGAGTGCGGCTCCGTCTAATGAAAAAAAAACAACTGAGATCCATGAGATGACTTGCTAAGGACACACAGAGAGCCATTCCTTGCACTGTTTCATTTACACAAAGTTGATCCTCTGGCTCTCAACAGCCTCATGCTGCTATGCTCCGTATGGAAAGGGATATTTTAATTTTGGGTGGCAACTCTTTTCCTCTTTCTTTTCCATTACAATTCTGGAAAATTAAATGAGGAAACATCCTGGCATATAGTTTAGGAAATACAGCTTCTCTGAAAGCTGCCAGGAATAAAAGCTAACACTTTCTCCACTGAATTTTATCTCCTTTTTTTTTTTTCTTTTTTTTTTTTTTTTTTTTTTTGAGACAGGGTCTCACTGTGTCTCCCAGGCTGGAGTGTAGTGGTGTGATCACAGCTCACTGCAGCCTTGACCTTCTGGGCTCAAGTGATCCTCCCACCTCAGCCTCCCAAGTAGCTGGGACTACAGGTGTGTGCCAGCATGCCTGACTAATTTTTTTGTATGTTTTGTAGAAATGGGGTTTTGCTTTGTTGCCCAGGCTGGTCTCTAACTTCTGGGTTCAAACGATCCTCTCACTTCAGCCTTCCAAAGTGCTGAGATAACAGTCATAAGCCACTGCGCCCAGCATTATCTCCCACTTTTAATAAATTAGGCAGAATTGGCCCCTTTTGATCTGATAATTAGATTTGTTAATAAAATTTCTAACAAAAAACATGATGGAGTTTTATGAACATGTAGCAATGTAGTCATCTCTTTTTCAGTTTCCTAAATTAACTCTACTTACAATTATTGGCTGGGTACCTTAGTGATTAAGTAAAAAGCTTGCGAGTCAAACAGATTTGACAAAACAAAGTTTTACAATAAATATTTGTATAACTCTCTAAACTTCAGTTTCCTTGCCTGTAAAATGCAGCTGAAACTACTTCCTTCATAGAATTCTCTAGAAGATCTCAAAGATTCAGGGGTCGTGATCACCGTCTACCCCCCATTTAATTCACTAAACTGACTCCTGCAAGAATTGAATGGATGCTGGAGGATGACAGGACTACTGCAAACTCAGCCAAATAGTAATTGTGATATGGTTTGGCTGTGTCCCCACCCAAATCTCATCTTGAATTGTAGCTCCCATAATTCCCATGTGTTGTGGGAGGGACCTGGTGGGAGATAATTGAATCATGGGAGTGGTTTCCCCCATACTGTGCTCATAGTAGTGAATAAGTCTCACGAGATCTGATGGTTTGATAAGGGGTTTCCCTTTCACTCGGCTCTCATTCTGTCTTGTCTGTTGCCATATGAGACGTGCCTTCTGCCTTCCACCATGATTGTGAGGCTTCCCCAGCTGCATAGAACTGTGAGTAAAATCTTTTTTTCTTTATAACTTGCCCAGTCTTGGGTATGTCTTTATCAGCAGCATGAAAACGGACTAATACAAGCCCCAACTGGAGTTGCTGTGTGGAGATGGTGTCTTTCCTAGATCCAATTAACATTGCTTCAAGTCTGTGGTGTCCAACCATTGATTTGGCTTGTACATTCTTTCCCATCCCTAACAAGAAAAAGGACCAAAAATAGCTCAATATATGTGGGGACAGACAACAATATACATTTACAGTCTACCTCAAGGCTATGTTAACTCTTGCCCTCTGTCATAACATAGTGTAAAGGGACTGGGTCATCTGGGCATCCTGCAAAACATCATATTGATCCAGTCTATGGGTGAGATAGTGTTAATAGGACTGGATGGCTCCAAAAAGTTGGAGATAAACCCTATAAGAATTCAATCCCAAACAAATTAACACAGGAGCAGAAAATCAAATACCACATGTTCTTGTAGGTGGGAGCTAAACATCAGGGATTCATGGACGTAAAGACAGCAACAATAGACACTGGGGACTACTAGAGCGGAGAGGGGAGGAGAGGAGCAAGGGTTGAAAAACTGTTAGATACTTGCTCAGTACCTGGGTGACTGGATCATTTGTATCCCAAATCTCAGCATCACAGCATCACACAATGTATCCAGGTAACGAAACTGTGCATGTACCCCTTGAATCTGAAAGTTGGAAAAAGTAGCAAATAAAGCAGAAAAAAAAAAAAAAAGAATTAGAAGGATGCCAGAAGTTTAAGAGGCTCACCACATGGTGAGGTTTTTAGGGATTCAATGGTCTAGGGCCTGCTAGGACATCCTCTCCAAGGTAAAGGACAAGTAATTACATTTTGTTACTCCTTAAGAAGACAGCAACACTCAGTCAGGCGAGGTTGTTCACGCCTGTAATCCCAGCACTCTGGGAGGCTGAGGTGGGCGGATCACCTGAGGGCAGGAGTTCAAGACCAGCCTGGTCATGGTGAAACCCCGTCTCTACTAAAAATACACACACACACACAAATAATAATAAGCTGGGCATGTTGGTGCATGCCTATATCCCAGTTACTTGGGAGGCTGAGGCAGGAGAATCGCTTGAACCTGGGAGGCGGAGGTTGCAGTGAGCCAAACTCCGTCTCAAAAAATCGGAAG
>NW_016812362.1:0-2694 GCF_001698545.2 Rhinopithecus bieti | reverse complement strand
AAGAAGAAGACAGCAACACTTTGTAGACTTCTGCAGCATATTTTACTTTATTTTTTTTTTCAAATGGTGTTTTGCTCTTTTTGCCCAGGCTGGAGTATAATGGTGTGATCTCAGCTTACTGCAACCTCTGCCTCCCGGGTTCAAGTGATTCTCCTGCCTCAGCCTCCTGAGTAGCTGGGACTACAGGCACTCGCCACTACGCCCAGATAATTTTGTATTTTTAGTAGAGATGGGGTTTCACCACATTGGCCAGGCTGGTCTCAAACTCCTGACCTCAGGTGATCCACCCACCTCGGCTTCCCAAAGTGTTGAGATTACAGGTGTGAGCCACTGTGCCTGGTCTGCAGCACATTTTATACTTGGGAATACTGCTCCAACCCATTTCCTTAGGAACATGGAAGGCTGCTACCTTTGAACAGATCTCAAGGCAGAAAAGAGCTCTGTGGCAGAGTCAGGCTGTAGTACAAGCAGCTCGGCCTCTGGGGCCACATAGCCTGGAAGAACCCGTGCTATTAGAGGTATCTGTGGTGGGAAGAGATGCCACATGTTTATGGCAAGCCCCAGTGAGAGAATCACCACGTAGATCCCTCAAGTTCTAGAGCAAAGCCATTCAGTCTGCAGCAGAGAATTATTGCCATTAGAGAAATTACCTGTGGGTGGCCCTCACAGAGATAAAGGGCTTGACCATGGGACATTAAGTGACCCTTGCAGCCAGAACTGTTCATCCCAAGCTGGGATCTGTCAGACCTACCAAATGACAAGGTCAGATGGGCTTGACAGCAATCCGTAGTAAAGATGGAACATCTGGGATCAGGCACAAGCAGGGTCAGAGAGCATGAGTAAGCTGCACAAGATCCCCGTGGTGGCCAAGACCCCCATGTCATACCCCAGTGTGACACCAGCACGCCTCCTTCAGCTTACCCTGGTGGCTGCTTTGGGGCTCCCTTATGACCAGCCAGCAAAGAGGATAAAGGCCAAGCTTGATCCACAGATGGGTGCGTTTAGCATGGGGGTGCAAGTTGAAAACAGAGAATGGCTGCACTGCCATTCAGCAGTGACCCTTAAAGACACGAATGAGGAGGAATCTTCCCAATGGGCAGAGCTTTGGGTAGTGCACCTCAGCATCTACCATGAAAGAGGTACCATGTAACAAAATAGGCAGAGAGACTCAGGCCGTTCAGTTAGCCTCTGTCACTGGCCACCCCAGTTTTGGCACAATGGGTTTACAAATGGAGAAGCTATATGGCAGGGTTAGAGGTTCTACATTCACTAAGAAGGCTCTAGCTACTGTCACTGTTGAATGTCCAATCTTCCAGCAACAAAGATTAACATAGAACCCTTTTCATCCTTCATGTGATGTATGAGAAAAAATAACAATTTTTTTTTTTTTAAAGAACACAGAACCCTCAAAATGACAACCATCCTTCAAGGAGCCCCATCAGTCCCTTGGTGGCATGCTAATTACATCAGACCTCTTTTACCTGGAAGGGGAAGCAATTCATATTGACTACAACTGACACATCTTTTGGGTGTGGGTTACCTTTCCTGGCTACAACGCCTTGGCTGATCTAAGGACTTGCAAAGCATTAATCCACTGACATTTAGTCTCAGATAATATCACATTAGACCAAGGGTTTCAGGTAACTCCCATCAGACCAAGAGACAGCAAAGGTAGTACAGCCACCTTTGGATGACTGTGACATCCACTGGACTTACCACATACCACCTTGCCCAGAAGCAGCTGGCCTCAATGACCCTGGAGGACTTTGGCACTGTCTCCTACATCCAAACAGTCTAACTGGGCCACAGAGGAACAACAGACTGGGTCTTTCCCAGCCCCAATCTGGAAATATCATTTCACGTCTCCCTATAGACCTGTAAAAAGCAAGCACTTGTGCTCTTAATTATTTCTCATTTGGGTCCTTCTCTCTTCCACACCTGCAATAAGTTCTGCCTGAAAGCTGTTGTACCACAGCACTCCCTGGAGTACGGTTCACCCAATGCTGCTTCTCACAGGAGTCACTGATCTGCCTTGAAGCTTTCTTACTCAGTGCCTGGCAAGGCTCCAGCCCCACTGGACCAAAGACTCTGTCATCCCTTCCCCTTCCCAACTATGAGCAGATCCTCTCCAGCTTTCTAAAATCATGGGCAAGGAATTGTGGCAGAAGGTAGACTAACACTCAACTTCTATTATTCTCCCAGGTGCATTTTTAACTCTTTTTCTATCAAACAGTGTCTAGAAAATTCTGTCTCCAAAAGACATGATCAGCAGAATGCAGATGAATGATGTCTTCCGTCAGTAACAATCACCATCCTATTGTCTCCTAGTTGGATTTGGCTTTCCCTAGAGGTTGCAGTGATGTCATATTGGAGGGGACTACAGTACTTGGGCCACCCTAGAGTGGGCTGTAACGCCCCTACAGCTCTGGATCGCCGGGGGGGGGCGTGGCGTGGCGGCTGCTGGGGGCCCGGATCGCGGGGGGTGGCTCACCTCCTGGTGATCGGGGGCCCCCAGCCGCTGGGGGGCGTGGCGTGGCGGCTGCTGGAGGCCGGATGGGGGGCGTGCCTCATCCCCCGGAGATAGGGCTCCCAATAGCCGTGGGGAGAGGTATTGACTATTAGTCCCCACATCACAGGGAGTGCCCCACAGATATCACCGAGTTGGTGTTCACCTGCTGCCATTTGAGGAGTAAT
>NW_016812361.1:0-1372 GCF_001698545.2 Rhinopithecus bieti | reverse complement strand
GGATCTCAGCTCACTTCAAGCTCCGCCTCCCAAGAAGAGGTAATTTTTTTGAACAAGGGTAATACATGCTAGAGCCAAGATCAGACACTAGTCCTTTGATTCTAAACACTGTGTGTATATTTCTCACAAGACTTCATCGTTTTTATATCATACAAAAAAACAATACTGAGTATGCTGTTTTCTTAGCAACCAGATTACTTTCACATGCATTGACTCACTTAAAATTGGCAACAATCTATAATTAACTTGATAACCAACTTCAGCCAAATAATTTATTTGAATTAATCAGTCTGGACATTATAATAGACAAGTAGTCATGCCAGGAACTCCAAAGACAACGTTTGGAACAATATGATATTTATAATGTTGGCATGGATGTCAGACAAAATATCGAGTCATCCAGAATTCTAACTCTCCTTTAACTCTGCATCACCCAATAGCAATAATATACCCTTGTACAGGAATTAATATATGCCAGAACTGAAATAAGTACTTTACCTGTTTAAGTCATTTTAATGCTCACAACAGCCCAATTAGTTAAATTCCTTTCTTTCTTCACTTTTTTCTTGCTTTCTCTTTCTTTTCTTTTCTCTTTTCTTTTCTTTTCTCTTTTCTTTTTCTTCTTTTTTCTCTTCCTTCCTTCCTTCCTTCCTTCCTTCCTTCCTTCCTTCCTTCCTTCCTTCCTTCCTTCCTTCCTTCCTTCCTTCCTTCCTTCCTTCCTTTTTCTTTCTTTCTCTTTCTTTTTCTTTCTTTTTTCTTTCTTTCTTTTTCTTTCTTTCTTTCTTTCTTTCTTTCTTTCTTTCTTTCTTTCTTTCTCTCTTTCTTTCTCTCTTTCTTTCTCTCTTTCTCTCTCTCTCTTTCTCTTTCTCTGTCTCTCTCTTTCTTTCTTTCTTTTTATCTTTCTTGGAGGAAAAAGTGCAGGCACAGACTGGCAACTCTCCCAGGTTCATCTATTCATTACATGGCAATGCTAGGATTTAAAAATAATCAGTCAATCCTCAGAGTTCTTCCTTTAAACCAGGGGTAGGCATAATTTTTAAAAGTACACAGCTATACCCATTTGATTAAATAGTCTATGGGACGCCTTTCCTCACTACAATGGTTAAGCCCATTGTATGTGGGCAAAGTCAGAAATATTTATTATCTAGCTCTGTAAAGAATTTTTTTTTTTTTTTTTTTTTTTTTTTTGAGACAGAGTCTCACTCTGTCTCCCAGGCTGGAGTGCAGTGGTGTGATCTCAGCTCACTGCAACCTCTGCCTCCTGGGGTCAAGCAATTTTCCTGGCCCAGCCTCCTGAGTGGTGGGATTACAGGCACATGCCACCATGCTCTGCTAATTTTGTATTTTCAGTAGAGACAGGGTTTCACCATGT
>NW_016812360.1:875416-878631 GCF_001698545.2 Rhinopithecus bieti | reverse complement strand
AATGCTATCCCTCCCCTTCCCCGACCCCACAACAGGCCCCAGTGTGTGATGTTCCCCGCCCTGTGTCCAAGTGCTCTCATTGTTCAGTTCCCACCTATGAGTGAGAACATGCGGTGTCTGGTTTTCTATCTTGCGATAGTTTGCTCAGAATAATGGTTTCCAGTTCCATCCTTTTTTTTGGCTGCATAGTATTCCATGGTGTATATGTGCCACATTTTCTTAATCCAGTCTATCATTGACGGACATTTGGGTTGGTACCACATCTTTGCTATTGTGAATAGTGCCACAATAAACATGTGTGCGTGTGTCTTTATAGGAGCATGATTTATAATCCTTTGGGTATATACCCAGTTATGGGATGACTGGGACAAATGGTATTTCTAGTTCTAGATCCTTGAGGAATGGCCACACTGTTTTCCACAATGGTTGAACTAGTTTACAGTTCCACCAACAGTGTAAAAGTGCTCCCATTTCTCCACATCTTATTCAGCACCTGTTGTTTCCTGACTTTCTAATGATTGCCATTCTAACTGGTGTGAGATGGTGTCTCATTATGGTTTTGATTTTCGTTTCTCTGATGCCCAGTGATGATGAGCATTTTTTCATGTGTCTGCTGGGTGCATAAATGTCTTCTTTTAAGAAGTGTCTGTTCAGATACTTGCCCAATTTTTGATGGAGTTGTTTGATTTTTTCTTGGAAATTTGTTTAAGTTCTTTGTAGATTCTAGATATTAGCCCTTTGTCAGTTGGGTAGATTGTAAAAATTTTCTCCCATCCTGCAGGTTTCCTGTTCACTCTGATGGTCATTTAAATTGCTGTGCAGAAGCTCTTTAGTTTAGTTAGATTCCATTTGTTAATTTTGGTTTTTGTTGCCGTTGCTTTTGGTGTTTTAGTCATGAAGTCCTTGCCCATGCCTATGGCCTGAATGGTATTACTTAGGTTTTCTTCTAGGGTTTTTATGGTTTTAGGGCTAACATTTAAATCTTTAATCCATCTTGAATTAATTTTTGTATAAGGTGTAAGGAAGGGATCCAGCTTTCTACATATGGCTAGCCAGTTTTCCCAACACCATTTATTAAATAGGGAATCATTTCCCCATTTCTTGTTTTCGTCAGGTTGGTCAAAGATCAGATGGTTGTAGATGTGTGGTATTATTTCTGAGGGCTCTGTTCTGTTCCATTGGTCTGTATCTCTGTTTTGGTACCAGTACTATGCTGTTTTGGTTGCTGTAGCCTTGTAGCATAGTTTGAAGTCAGGTAGCGTGATGCCTCCAGCTTTGTTCTTTTGGCTTAGGATTGTCTTGGCAATATGGGCTCTTTTTTGGTTGCATGTGAACTTTAAAGTAGTTTTTTTCCAATTCTGTGAAGAAAGTCATTGGTACCTTCATAGGGATGGCATTGAATCTATAAATTACCTTGGGCAGTATGGCCATTTTCACAATATTGATTCTTCCTATCCATGAGCATGGCATATTCTTCAATTTGTTTGTGTCTTCTTTTATTTCATTGAACAGTGGTTTGTAGTCCTCCTTGAAGAGGTCCTTCACACCCCTTGTAAGTTGAATTCCTAGGTATTTTACTCTCTTTGAAGCAATTGTGAATGGGAGGTCACTCATGATTTGGCTCTCTGTTTTTCTGTTATTGGTGTATAGGAATGCTTGTGATTTTTTGCATATTGATTTAGTATCCTGAGACTTTGCTGAAGTTGCTTCTCAGTTTAAGGAGATTTTGGACTGAGATGATGGGGTTTTCTAAACATCCAATCATGTCATCTGCAAACAGGGACAATTTTATTTCCTCATTTCCTAGTTGAATACCCTTTATTTCTTTTTCCTGCTTGATTGCCCTGGCCAGCACTTCCAACACTATATTGAATAAGAGTGGTTGTAGAGGGCATCCCTGTCTTCTGTCAGTTTTCAAAAGGAATGCTTCCAGTTTCTGCCCATTCAGTATGATATTGGGTGTGGGTGTGTCATAAATAGCTAGCTATCATTATTTTGAGATACGTCCCATCAATACCTAGTTTATTGAGTGTTTTTAGCATGAAGGGCTGTTGAATTTTGTCAAAGGCCTTTTCTGCATCTATTGAGATAATCACATGGTTTTTCTCTTTGGTTCAGTTTACATGTTGGATTACATTTATTGATTTGCATATATTGAACCAGCCTTGCATCCCAGGGGTAAAGTCAACTTGATCATGGTGGATAAGCTTTTTGATGTGCTACTGGATTCAGTTTGCCAGTATTTTATTGAGGATTTTTATATCGATGTTCATCAGGGATATTGGTCTAAAATTCTCTTTTTTTGTTGTTTCTCTGCTGGGCTTTGGTATCAGGATGATGTTGGCCTCATAAAATGAGTTAGGAATGATTCCTTCTTTTGCTATTGATTTGCATAGTTTCAGAAGGAATGATGCCAGCTCCTCTTTGTACCTCTGGTAGAATTCGGCTCTGAATCCTTCTCATCCTGGACTTTTCTTGGTTGGTAAGATATTAATTATTGCCTCAATTTCAGAGTCTGTTATTGGTCTATTCAGGGATTCAACTTCTTCCTGGTTTAGTCTTGGGAGGGTGTATGTGTCCAGGAATTTATCCATTTCATCTAGATTTTCTAGTTTATTTGCTTAGAGTTATTTATAGTATTATCTGATGGTAGTTTGTATTTCTGTGGGATCAGTGGTGATATTCCTTTTATCATTTTTTATTGCATCTGTTTGATTCTTCTCTCTTTTCTTCTTTATTGGTCTTGTCAGCAGTCTATCAGTTTTGTTGATCTTTTCAAAAAACCAGCTCCTGGATTCTTTGATTTTTTGAAGGGTTTTTTGTTCTCTGTCTCCTTCAGTTCTGTTCTGATCTTAGTTATTTCTTGCCTTCTGCCAGTTTTTGAATGCGTTTGCTCTTGCTTCTCTAGTTCTTTTAATTGTGATGCTAGGGTGTCAAGTTTAGATCTTTCCTGCTTTCTCTTGTGGACATTTAGTGCTATAAATTTCCCTCTACACACTGCTTTAAATGTGTCCCAGAGATTCTGGTATGTTGTGTCTTTGTTCTCATTGGTTTCAAAGAACGTCTTTATTTCTGCCTTCATTTCATTGTGTACCCAGTAGTCATTCAGGAGCAGGTTGTTCAGTTTCCATGTAGTTGAGCGGTTTTGAGTGAGTTTCTTAATCCTGAGTTCTAGTTTGATTGCACTGTGGTCTGAGAGACAGTTTGTTATAATT
>NW_016812360.1:775671-875277 GCF_001698545.2 Rhinopithecus bieti | reverse complement strand
TTATGTGTGAATTTGATCCTGTCATTATGATGTTAGCTGGTTATTTTGCCCATTAGTTGATGCAGTTTCTTCCTAGCATCAATGGTCTTTACAATTTGTCATGTTTTTGCAGTGGCTGATTCTGGTTGTTCCTTTCCATGGTTAGTGCTTCCTTCAGGAGCTCTTGTAAGGCAGGACTGGTGGTAACAAAAATCTCTCAGCATTTGCTTGTCTGTGAAGGATTTTATTTCTCCTTCACTTATGAAGCTTAGTTTGGCTGGATATGAAATTCTGGGTTGAAAATTCTTTCCTTTAAGAATGTTGAATATTGGCCCCTACTCTCTTCTGGCTTGTATAGTTTCTGCTGAGAGATCCGCTGTTAGTTTGATGGGCTTCCCTTTGTGAGTAACCCGACCTTTCTCTCTGGCTGCCGTTAATATTTTTTCCTTCATTTCAACTTTGGTCAATTTGACAATTATGTGTCTTGGAGTTGCTCTTCTTGAGGAGTATCTTTATGGCATTCTCTGTATTTCCTGAATTTGAATGTTGGCCTGCCTTGGTAGGTTGGGGAAGTTCTCCTGGGTAATATCCTGCAGAGTGTTTTCCAACTTGGTTCCATTCTCCCTCAGGTACACCAATCAGACATAGATTTGGCCTTTTCACATAGTCCCATATTTCTTGTCGGCTTCGTTCATTTCTTTTTAATCTTTTTTCTCTAAACTTCTCTTCTTGCTTCATTTCATTTGTTTGATCTTCAATCACTGAAACCCTTTCTTCCACTTGATCGAATCAGCTGTTGAAGCTTGTGCATGCATCATGTAGTTCTCGTGCCATGGTTTTCAGCTCCATCAGGTCATTTAAGGTCTTCTCTATGCTGTTTTTTCTAGTTAGCCATTCGTCTAATCTTTTTTCAAGGTTTTTAGCAATGGGTTCGAACATCCTCCTTTAGCTCAGAGAAGTTTGTTATTACCGATCATCTGAAGCCTTCTTCTCTCAACTCGTCAAAGTCATTCTCCATCCAGCTTTGTTCCATTGATGGTGAGGAGCTGCATTCCTTTGGAGGAGCAGAAGTGCTCTGATTTTTAGAATTTTCAGCTTTTCTGCTCTGGTTTCTCCCCATCTTCATGGTTTTATCTACCTTTGGTTGTTGATGGTGGTGATGCACAAATGGGATTTTGGTGTGGATGTCCTTTCTGTTTGTTAGTTTTCCTTCTAACAGTTAGGACCCTCAGCTGCAGGTCTGTTGGAGTTTGCTCAAGGTCCACTCCAGACCCTGTTTGCCTGGGTATCACCAGCGGAGGTTTTAGAACAGCACGTATTGCAGAATGGCAAATGTTGCTGCCTGATTGTTCCTCTGGAAGCTTTGTCTCAGAGGGGCATCTGGCTGTATGAGGTGTCAGTCGGCCCCTACTGGGAGGTGTCTCCCAGTTAGGCTACTCAGGGATCAGGGACCCACTTGAGGAGGCAGTCTGTCCATTCTCAGATCTCCAACTCCATGCTGGGAGAACCACTACTCTCTTCAAAACTGTCAGACAGGGACGTTTAAGTCTGCAGAAGTTTCTGCTGCTTTTTGTTCAGTTAAGCCCTGCTCCCAGAGGTGGAGTCTACAGAGGCAGGCAGGCCTCCTTAAGCTGCAGTGGGCTCCACTCAGTTTGAGCTTCCCAGCCACTTTGTTTTCCTACTCAAGCCTCAGCAATGGTGGATGCCCCTCCCTCAGCCTCGCTGCTGCCTTGCAGTTCAATCTTAGACTGCTGTGCTAGCAGTGAGCAAGGCTCCATGGGTGTGGGACCCTCTGAGCCAGGCACGGGATATAATCTCCTGGTGTGCCATTAGCTAAGACCATTGGAAAAGTGCAGTATTAGGTTGGGAGTGTCCCAATTTTCCAGGTACCATCTGTCACAGCTTCCCTTGGTTAGGAAAGGGAATTTCCCAACTCCTTGCACTTCCCGGGTGAGGCAATGCCCTGCCCTGCTTCGGCTCACACTCTGTGGACTGCACCCACTCTCCGACAAGCCCCAGTAAGATGAACCTGGTACCTCAGTTGGAAATGCAAAAATTACCTGTCTTCTGTGTCACTCACACTGGGCGCTGTAGACTGGAGCTGTTCCTATTCGGCCATCTTGAATAATGCCCAAAAGCCCTTCATTGTTAGGACTGAAATAGTCTAGGGTTATAGCAGCATATCTATGAGTTGGAGTAAAAAGCTTGGGTAAAAAGCATAGGTAGTATTTTCAATTTCTGTCTACCCTCCCAGACAGTGATAAAGGCTTCTATTTCTTTGTGTCTCATTCAATGCCTAGCAGCACACAATGAATACTCAAATGCATGTTCATTCCATCTTAAATTGAAAGACATATTCAGCCATATGTCAATGGATTTGGTTGCTTTTATTCTGGCATTTTTCTTTGAGCTTGTAGAAGAGTTTAAAAAGCTTACTGATTTATTAACAAGAATTATTAACCCTATTATTAACCCTAGTTTCTGAACATACTGAAGAAACAATTTTTATATCTGATCTCAAGCTTTTGGCTTAAACCAAGATTTATCAAATGATGAACCCCATTTATTTTTACTGAGGTATCCTTTCATCAAAACTAAGAAACATAAACTAACCACATATGAATATAATCAGAAACTCATCCTCTGAGACATGAGAGAGTCATATTTTAGCAGGGCAATTTGGAAATATCTATTAAAAATATGTGACCAACAGCTACTATTAAATCTGTAACATTCTTAAAGTTATTACTAATTTGAAAAGCTAACATTTATTGAGTGATGATTCTATGCCAATAATTGTTCTAAGCATTTTACATGAACCTTCTTACTTAATCCTAACAAAAGCTTTATGAGGTAGGTATTTTACAGATAGTGAAACTGAGACAGAAAAATTAGGTGAATGGTATTTGACTCTTTAAAGTAAAAGTTACTACTATATTAATTACAGCAGAATTATTGACATATACATACATAATCATGTTGCATGTTTCATTAGGGATATAATGATCAAACTGGCAATAACAGGCAGTGGGTATGGTTTTGCAAGTAACTCATGGATCTTCAAGACCATAAGTGGGAACCACTGGTCAAAGATTTTTCTGTTCAACCTCTTGTGGTCTGAGTGGTGGAGCTCCAGGCATCTTGATAATCCAGTAACACAGTACTTAGGATTGTTAGAAACTCAGTGAAGGGCTACACCTCATTTAAGAACCAGGGTTCATGAGCTCCTACTTGACCTGCAGCCTCAACACTATTGCACTGCCTTGAGCCTCATTTTATCTCCATAAAATGAAGGAGTTTGACTTGGAGGTTTCAAAGACCCTTTCCAGCTCTTATTTCTCTGGCTCTATATGGAGTCAGTGAACATTCTCTTTAGCAGGTTTCCAGCATGTCAGGAAATGAAAAAGAGCATCCAGAAGCATGATCCAAACTTCTTTCCCGGTCCCAGAAAAGTAGGAACAGCTGAAATGTACTTGAAGCTATTGCTCACACAAAAGGAGCAGGTGTTTTGAGAAGGATAAGATTGTATAAGTCTAAAATACTTTTTGGAATGAAATTGATTACAAATACCTGCTACATACTTTGTCTTGTAGCCTATCACTAACCATTTGAAGAAACTTACTAGTACTGGAGGTTGTGTCTATGGTAATCTCCACCCTAAAAATCTTTAAAAATAGGATTTGTACTCATGAGCATGTGAATTTGTAGGTGTTGACTTGCCTTAAGGAAGGCAGAAAAATGCATATATTTTCTAAAATCACATTTGAATCTGTGACTCAGGATGACTTGTGAAGGTTTACCCTCGAAAAAGCATTTGATATGTGGTATATATTCTTTCATTTTAGGGCCTGGAGGCTCTCAAGGCATGGCCAGACACTCCATCTTGTACTTCATCCTGCTGAGTGCTCTGATCAACAAGGGCCAAGCCTGCTTCTGTGATCACTACCCATGGACTCAGTGGTCCAGTTGCTCAAAAACCTGCAGTTCTGGAACCCAGAGTAGACACAGGTGGGTGTGAGCTTTGTAGCTTTTCTTTGTGCCCTGGAAGGACTGGAGGATGAAGTCAGCAACATCAGAAGTGCCACACTGAGCAATGGGGGAAACACACACACACACACACACACACACACACACATATATATATATATATATATATCTCAAAGTAAGAACTTACAAATTTGGATGAAATTTGAAGTTTTTCTCTTATGAGGTTGAAAGGAAGTCTACTTTTGTTCTCTCTACAAAAACGAAGGGTTTCAAAGAAATTTAATTAAGAATCCGTGCAACACTTTCAGTTGACTATTCAACTTGCTTAGAATCACTACCCAAGCTTTTTTTCAATCAGCATACAACTCTGCTTGCCTACAGTTAGTGAGTTAATTATAGAGAATTTTCTACTCATTAAATCGAATCTAACAGGACCTCAATTGAGCAGAACTGCTAGCTATTAGCTTGATTGTTGGCATATACAAAATGGCAACAAAACTGTTCTTTCTTGATAACATTTAATAATTCAGTCTTTTCACCAATTCAGACTTCTCATCCCCCACAGTTTCTTTAACTCTGTTAAACGTTTCCATACCATGGAGTTGCTCACATGTTAGGGGAGAAAAGCATACATTTAATGTGTTTTCACCATTACAGAATCTTTTAGGATCCTTATTTTAGAAAATTATGTTTACATATATAGTGTGAATCTCATTAAAATTACCAATTGACTTCCCCAATAAACCATCTACTACATATGTGAAAACAGATTTGTTACAATATTCCTCAGTAGCTCCCTGCTGCCTACAAAGAACAGCAAATATTCCTGACCAGTCACACAAGCTCCTCCCTGGAGAGCTACCTGGACATGCTCTCTTCTACCTCAAATCTTTGCACGTCACTTCCTCCAAATTCCCTTCCCTCTGTTACCTGGAGATTTCATGTGAATTATTCAGGATGTTTCTCTCATGTCAATTTCTCTTTGAATCTTTAGCCCCACAGCACCCTGTATTGTCCTCCTCCAAGCAATTTGCAGGATCTTTCTCTCCTTTCGTTTTTCCTTGCCTTCTAGTCCATTCGAGGAGCTCCAGCATGGCTGGCTTCACAGTGTAACATGTGCAGTCACACAGGCCCCACACTTAGCAGGGCTTCGTACTTGGCTTAATGATCTGCCATTGCTGCCCTGAAGTTCTTAGTTTTGAGCAAGAGGTTTCCCATTTTCATTTTATACTGAGTCTCACAAAGTATGTCCTGAGTTCTATTAAGTGATGAGAACTGCATATATGCCAACCTGCCTAATTTTTCCATGAAAATTTTCTTTCTTTTCTATTTATTGTGTTAATGCTCAATGATACTTTGATTATGGAGCAGGCTGTGTGGTGAATACACTCATTCTAAGCAACTTTTTCTTCACTGTTACAGGCAAATAGTAGTAGATAAGTACTACCAGGAAAACTTTTGTGAACAGATTTGCAGCAAGCAGGAAACTAGAGAATGTAACTGGCAAAGTTGCCCCATCAACTGCCTCCTGGGAGATTTTGGACCATGGTCAGACTGTGACCCTTGTGTTGAAAAACAGGTAGGCAATCATGGGCATTTCTAGGAAATACAAGTCACAATAGAGGGCTCTGATTCCCTGACACGCTTAACAGCACAGTAATGCTAAATTACTTCAATTTCTGAAAATCAACTGTCCCAGCTTCCATTGAGGGAAAATTCCATTTAGCACTTTTGTGGGGGGAAGAGGGGATTTATTTATTTATGTATTTTACTGTCATATGAACACAAAAAGGAAATTTTGCTCCCAGTATCGATATTGTACTTACGCAGTTCTGAATTCTACTACCTGTGCCTTCTGAGAATTCTGCAAGCAAAAGTGTATACAGATTGAGTAATCCTTATCTGAAATGTTGGTATCAGAAGTGTTTTGGATTTTGGATGTTTTTTGGATTCTGAAATATTTGCATATACATAATGTAGTAGCTTGGGGATGGGACACAATCTAAACATGAAATTCATTTATGTTTCATATATACTTTATACATATAGCCTGAAGATAATTTTAACAATATTTTAATAATTTTGTTCATGAAACAAATGTATGATAAGTATTTACATATACAATACTCCACTGTGGCATCATGTTGGCACTCAAAAATTTTTAGATTTTGGAGCATTTTGGATTTTCGGTTTTCAGACTAGGTATGCTCAACTTGTACTAAAAACAAAACAAAACAAAACAAAAAAAAAACAACCAGGTTTCAGGCCAAGGTTTTAAACCAGACAGAAATGAGGGAAATGAATCAAAACCTTGACTCCTTGCCCTTCCTCTACATTCCCTCTCCTCACAGCAGTCCCTCAATTTGTTTATTGTTCCTGATTGGAATATTTACCCACCACACACTCATTCCTGTAAGGGCATTGGCCAATGTGAACCACAGTCAGGGTCGTGCTGAGCATTTACATAGCAGGGAAGGAAAAGAAACTCATCTGTGGAACACTTACTTTCTAACAGGAACTGTTCTAGCTCCCTTTCATGTGTCATCTTATTCAAGTTTCACATCATATTATGTTTCTCTACCCATTTTACAGATGAGAAAGTTATTGCTCATTTGGGGTTAAGCAATTTGCCCAAGAATACACCCATTAATTAATAAATTGAATTTTTCTGACTTCAAAGTCAGTACTTTTTAGTCCTATCATATTTCTATTCTCCCTTAACTCACCATTTTTTTACTCACCATATAAAATCTTTTTAAAGTGTAGACCACATTAGCATTGGCTTTCACAGGGACTTTCTTATGCAAAAGAACCTCAAAATTATTTCACATTTATCCCTTGACATTATCTTTAAGATCTAGGAAAGGCTACTGTTACGGCCTGGAGGAATTTACTGTGCTCAAGAGACTCTCAGCAAACATTTATACATTTTATTTTGAAAATGTATAACCCATATGGTTTCAGAGTTATAAGAAGCCTTAGAAACCTTTTTGACCCGCTTCCTCATTTTACTGGTTGGGAAACAGGGGCCCACAGAGGTGGTTACTTCCCTAAGGGAGCATAATAATGGAATTGGAAGAATCATTAGTAAAATTTAAGAAAGGAAATTTAAAAAATTTCCTTTACCATAGGAAAAATCACTATTGTGATTGAGAAGCCCAGTTTTCTTAGATACATTTTGACCTTGACCCTGTCTCAGAGTTTTATCTTTCTCTTCTTTCCTTTCAGTCTAAAGTTAGATCTGTCTTGCGTCCCAGTCAGTTTGGGGGACAGCCATGCACTGAGCCTCTGGTAGCCTTTCAGCCATGCATTCCATCTAAGCTCTGCAAAATTGAAGAGGCTGACTGCAAGAATAAATTTCGCTGTGACAGTGGTAATGTATTTTGTGAAATGTTCAGTCCCCACTAAAACAACTTGACTAAATCAAAGTTACTCCAATTGACTAACAGTAGAATCCATCACAGAGAAATCCCACCACGTTTTAAGCAGAGTGGAATGGAGTGTTATGCCGCCAATTCCCAAGATATTCCACTGTAAAATTATGGCTTTTCAGTTATACCATTTTGACCACTTACCTGATATGCACAAATCTATAATCAGGATAATTTTAAAAGAAATCACATATTTTAAAAAATTTTTAATATAAGTTATTGTGACAAGAATATTAAAATATCATGGTGGAAGATGACTAGAGATGATGTACAAAACTTTCTTGACTGGCTCTAAAATTAATTCCAAACAAGTAAGTCAAAAGCACATACACAAATGAGCATAGCTGTGTTTCGATAAAATTTTCTTTACAAAAGCAGGTGGCCATAGTTCAGGTTAGTTTTAGCCCACAGGCCATAGTTCATTGACCTCCTATCTAAACAGTCAACTTAAAGTTACAATAAAATTAAATTTTAGATGAATGAAATGTCTATCATTTCTGTGTGCTCTGAGATATCCTGAAAAGTGAAGTATTTATAACTAGATAGCAAATTTCCAATTCCATAGAAAATTGACCCAAGACCTTGGAACCCATGTTTTCCCCTTGCCTCTTACTCCCTGCCTCCTGCCCTCAGCTTTTCCAGCTTTTTCTGAATGTCAGACAGGAATGCTGGGGTCAGGGTTTTCCTCTATCCACTTCCATCCCAAACCTGGATATGAGAGTGAGATTTGGGTGGGGAGATATACTTTGTGCTTATATAAATAAGGTCATGTCACAAATTGACAAAGGAGGGAATCAGAGCAAAATCCCAATGACAATGGCTGAGGGTAATACAGACCTGATCATTATATCCAGAGTATCAGAATCAAGATCTAGAACTGAAATATAGCTATTTGAAGCTTGAAAGATGGTTTTTACCACATATAAGCAAAAAATACTCTTTAATTCAGTAGATGATAAATATATGAAAAATTACAAAAGAGCTGCATTCAGGCCAAAAATACTCAAAGTTTCAGAAGCCTTGAGATGCATCAATGGGTCACCAATTTATAATGAACAATTTTAGAAAGGTTAGCAATGTAAGCACAGCTGATCACCAGTTCATCAACAGTTACATCCATAACCACTGATTTTCAAATAACTGTATTATGAAGATGTGTCTGTAATGATTGGTAAGCAACTGCTACTCCATACTCCCTGAGTAACCCATGCCCTGCTTCCCAGAGCCCAAAGTCCCTAGATATTTTCATGATCCAGGAACTGATTGGTAAATCCCTGGCACAGATATAGTTGGCATACATTCTGACTGAGTGATGCCATAGGCTTTTGGTTGTCAAATATTCCATTGAAGATGGTATACTATTTTGCTCTCCTTTTGCTTTTGCATCTACTAATGCCACTGTCAATGGGAATAAGAGGTTTATGAATGATTGTTTTTCTGACTCAAGATGATACTTGGCCCTCAATTAACAAAGAACTATCTCTCCTGAAAAGATTGACCATCTTACCTTTCCTCCATTATGACTGATGTTCAGAGTCTCCCAAGAGTCCCCAAGACTAAATGGATCATTTAGATATATACATGGATTTTTAAGAATTACCCATTAGGTTAATTCCCATGCAATATACCAACTCTTCTTTCAGAACCTTAATTTTAATCATAAAAGGCTAGAGAATTTGCAGCTGGTTTTAAAAAATAATACAGTATTACAGCGACACAAATCACTTACAATGGATAGGAAAAACGTGCAATTTTTAAATGATTGCATGGTTCCAAGTGCAAATGTATATATGCATGTGCTGGCTAAGCATGCTGACTTCTGCAAATCCTGCAATATTCAAACTATCCTTTAATTTCTCATTCCTTCTTTGGTATAGAATATATATATGGCTTACAATATCTCTCCCCTTATGCTTTCTATTCCATAGAGTTTTTATGGCCTGAAACCATTCTCAACCATGACACATCAGGCCTATTCCTAAACATCACTCAAGAGGTATCCTCTTCCCTTCATCTCTGCCCTTGCTAATGGACTCTCTAAGATATCACTATAAGTACTAAATGAATAGAATTTCTTTATTCTCACAAATCTGGTACTCTGCTCACAAAACTAAGCTAATGAGAACTATATTATACATGTGTATCCCTCCTTCTGTCTAATAAAATGTGATTTTAGTGTAACCATATCAAAAATAAACCTTTGCTTAAATTTTAAGTGCTAGGTTCAAAACTTTTTTTTTGTCTTTTTTTTTTTATTATTATACTTTAAGTTCTAGGGTACATGTGCACAACGTGCAGGTTTGTTACATATATATACATGTGCCATGTTGGTGTGCTGCAACACTTTTTAAAAAATGTAATATGTATAGATTCGTATTTTAATAAATAGCCTCTCTATTTCAAACTAAAATGCCCATTCTCTTCTGCCCTGAAAACAACATAAAACAATAAAAAAGCTAGAAATGCACTGTTTAAAAATAGAGCATCTTTCAGGTTAAGTCATGGGATGAACAGACATTCAATTCAATCTGTATTTTCAGTCCTGTGTGATTATGGTGCTCGTAGCTATAATTCTTTATAATAATAATCCTGACATAATGCAAGATGGAAGATGTAATTATTTTAATTACACTCTACCTTCTAAGTGAAGATTATTAACCAAAAAAGTTGAAACCAAGTACTTTCTTGGGAACCCGCTATTAATTAAAAAAGAACTAATTCAACAGAATGCCCAATTTTCCCAAGCATTTTAGTCAAAATAGTCATGCACAATTGTAGTGAGATGCTAATCACATCTTAAAATAATCAACCAGATAATCTCAAGTAAAACCTTTAATCATTGTCAGTTGGACCTGTACATACGGGTACAGATGCCAACATCATTGACGACAGGCAAGAAGGTAAAAGGCAGGAGAGGAGATATCTGTCACTGCACATAAGTATTTCAATTTCTATAATATATAGTTATACACTGATTCCAAGGATCCTTATGAAATTCAGTAAGTCAAAAATGGAAGGTAATTATTTGGGTACATGGAATTTGTACCATTTTCTAAATTTGCTCACTCAACTTGCTACTGTAGTATTTAGACACTTAACTTGTCCAAAAAATAGATATAGCAAATTATATGCAGTAAAACAATTATGTACAGTAATTATATATAGTAGAATACATAGTAGATATATTTAATAAATCTGTACTAATTATACATAGTGAAATATATGACTCTAAGTGTGCAATTTTGCTTTGACAAATTATACAATCATATAAACAACCCTATGTCAAGATACAGAAAATGCAGATTTCTATATCAAGATATAGAAAATTCCCATAAGCCTAAAAAGTTCCCTCCTTCTCCTTTCTAGTTAGTTCCCCCTCCTTCTTTGTGGACATTATATAAAGGAATCACATGACATGACTCATGTGTCTGGCTTTTTTCACCCAACATAAAATTTGAGAGATCCAACCATGTTATTGTGTGTGACTGTGCGTCTGTGTGTGTATCTGTAAAATTACAGGTTTTTAAGTCAAAACAGTGACCTTGAGTGTCCCATCCTGGATCAGAACAAAATTCTGAACCTCCTGTTAATTTTCTCCTATGGAACATGATCTCTACAGCATCTCACTGTAATGGCAATGATATTCTAAGATTACTTCTCTTTTTAAAGACAATCAGCCCATAGCAACTAAATAATTCTGTGGTGACCCTTTTAATCTTACAAGTGGAAATTTATCAGTTTATCACTCCATTTTTATGTGCTCCTAAAACTCTATCAAAAATAGTGAAGACTTGCCTTCAACTTTACCTTGAAACTTAAAGCATTTGTGTTTCAGATTAATAAATATTTTCTAAAATGATAATTTGTTGCAATGATGATGTTTGCTTTTCTTGACTAGGCCGCTGCATTGCCAGAGAGTTAGAATGCAATGGAGAAAATGACTGTGGAGACAATTCAGATGAAAGGGACTGTGGAAGGACAAAGGCAGTATGTGCACGGAAGTATAATCCCATCCCTAGTGTACAGTTGATAGGCAATGGGTATGTAATGTCTTTTTATCATCTTGGGGAGAACAGGTATCAGAACAAATGAGTCAGAAGGAGCAATAAGATACCTCATTGTCCATCTTCCTCATTAACTTCTTACTACTCCTACCAGCCCTGTCTCTGATACTTAGAGGCCATGATCCTCACTCCTGAGAAGTAAAAGTTAGCATTTTCACATATAGTTTGTGCCAGGCAATGCTATGGGCCTTTCATAAACATGACTTGTTTTATTTCTCATATATCTCTCAGAAAGCTTTGGAATGGATTAGAGCAGACTGGTAGAAAGCCCAAGCCAGGAGGTACCAGGGTGGGGTCCTGGAGCTAGGCCTTGAATGGGTGAGTAATCACTCAGAAATGTCAGGAGCAAATGCAGAAAGAAGGTGTGATAAAAGTATGCCTATGGGTGGCTTGAAAGCCAAAACACTAGAGAAACAAAACCAGTCTTCCAGCGTGAGAAGCAAACCCAGAGTCTAATAATGAATGATAAAGCCAAAAGGAAAGAAGTTAAGCAAACATAGAAAAAAAGAGAGGGCTAAGCAACAAGGGTGTGAAAACATAAGAGGGTAGGAGGTGAAGTGAATATAGCTAGGTATTCTCTCCCATAGGCTGTGTGATGTGTGGGTAGGTCAGTAGAGCCTAATGGCAGAGGCCAGACCTATATTACTATCCAGTCTCAGCTTACAAACTGAGAAATGAGTCTCAGAAAGCTTAAATAACCTGACCAAGTCTACCAACTAGCAAACGGTGGAATCAAGTTTCAAAACCAGACTTCAAAACCCAGGCTTTTCTCACCATTTCATGCTGACTCAGGACTACATCCACCTTACAAATGAGACATTTTGGAAGAAACCTCAGGAGATCACACAGCTCTTTCTCCTATTGTTCCTACTACAGGAATACCCAATTATGACCACAGTGGGGGTTTTACGAGGGGTTGTAAATTCATTAGACTGAACCAGTGTCTTGAAAGATGTTAGGAAATAGAAGAGAAGGCTATCAAAACAGAAAAACTGAGCCTTAATTTGAAACATAAGAAAAATCAGTAAAGATAATCTATCCTCTTCCCTTTATGTAATAAAGAAACCCCTCTTAAATGTTTGGCCAGAAGGCAGAAGTTTGCTATCAATTTCTATTGCTTCATGCTGGACTTTTAAAAATTAGAATCTTCACTTAATGTTGCCAGAGTTGCATAATATGAAACCTCGAGGCACAAAAACAAACAGCCACAATTGCAAATACAACCTCATTTGATTTAGAATAAAACCCAGAAAATATTGAACCAAACCCAAGGACACCAGTAAAATAGAAAAACCACTAGCCTGAAAGTAAGAGGAGCTGGGTTCTAAATAATTCAGCTGGTTCTAATGTAGAACTAGAACCAGTTCTACATTATCTCACTACACCACAGCTGAGTTATTTAACAACTCTGGGCCTCGGTTTCCTCATCTATATGTTGGATGACTATAAACTGATGTGAGGTTCTGTCCTAAGAATTTCTAATTAGTGCTGATTTTGATGAAAGTGCTTCAACAACATGTTCTTATCCATGTGCAGAAATGGTTTACTTCTCTTGGTTTGCCTACAATAAAACGTCAGCCAAAAACTCCCACTGATAATCACATCTTCTGATGTTCTGACTGATGAAGGGTGACATTACAAAATCACCCTTTTGTTCAGTTGATCTAAACTCTAGAGTTACAGATGGGGAGGACCACATGCTATGTGTACTTTGGCTGAAGGACCATGTGGCCCTCTGCCAACCAGAGCTGTTGTCCTAGTGATTCTCAGAAATGAGCAAAGCCTGCTGGCTCAGGACAACCAGTCCTCTCTTTGCCTCCCCAGGGACTGAGAGTTTTGAGAATTGCTTACTGTAATCTTGTTCTAATCTGCTGGCCTTAGAATCTCTGCCTCTCCTCTATATCCTGTTCCCCAACATATTTCTAACCACAAAAAAAAAATAGCTCCCTGAGTGGCTGTCCTTCTTGTTAAATGATACTTCTCCATGAAAAATTTTAACAAGAGATATAAAAATTTCTACATTGCCAACATCAGTCACTAAGTCCTAAATATGAAGCAAGAATCAGGCAATAATAGCATGCTATTTGTTTTCACTCAGGCTTAGTGTGTGTATTGATACACACACAGTTGAAAGGACACATTCATCTATGTGGCAAAATACTGAGACCTGTGAGTAGGGATCACACACATATATATGTGAAAATTCATGCATACACACAAATATATATTTTTGATTTATATATTTCTAGTTATATTCAAAAAGTTACAAAGTATGACACATAAATCAGTTTAGATCAAAGCACTTTAGAAACAACACTGTATGTGAAACACTAAATTATTTTAAATCAATATCAACAACTTGAGAGGGGGAAGGAAAGAATATAATGGAAAATTTCTTCATAGCTTACTTAGCTCCTAAAAGATTTCTCAGGCATGGTCTGCTGGAAATACCTCCATAAAATCCTATCTTCAGGTTCTCCACAAATAGCTGGTCACCTTCGTAGATTCCTCGTGACCTGAAAGCCATTTTTCTCACGCTCTTTTTCGCTTGTGACAAACATAAGTACATAGTGTAAAGCAGCATAAAGTCAATAGTTTTTTAGTCCTCACTGTTATGCTTTCAGCTATTTGAATATAATATGCATCTTAGACAACCCACAGAATTCACTCATTTTAAAAAAAACAGCCTTATTGGCCGGGCGCGGTGGCTCAAGCCTGTAATCCCAGCACTTTGGGAGGCCGAGACGGGCGGATCACGAGGTCAGGAGATCGAGACCATCCTGGCTAACCCAGTGAAACCCCGTCTCTACTAAAAAATACAAAAAACTAGCCGGGCGAGGTGGCGGGCGCCTGTAGTCCCAGCTACTCGGGAGGCTGAGGCAGGAGAATGGCGTGAACCCGGGAGGCGGAGCTTGCAGTGAGCTGAGATCCGGCCACTGCACTCCAGCCCCGGCGACAGAGTGAGACTCGGTCTCAAAAAAAGAAAAAAAAGAAAAAAAAAAACAGCCTTATTGAGATGTAATTTGCATGCCATACAATTCACCCATTGAAAGTGTCTAATTCAATCATCTTTAGCATATTCACAGACTTATATAACCATCACCATGATATAATTTTAGAATGTTTTCAACATACCCAAAATAAAACGTTTGTACATATTAGATATCAAGCTTCATTTCTTTCCCCCTTCTACCTGACTCCTAACCCTAGGAAACCACTAATTCACTTTCTGTTCATGTAGATTTGTGTATTCTAGACATTTCATAAAAATGGGATTATACAAAATGCAGCCTGTGTCTGCCTTTTTGCACTTAGCATAATGTTTTTAAGATTCATCCATATACTCACAATTGGTACTACAGAAATACAAAGGATCATTGAAGACTATTATAAACAGCAATATGCCAACAAATTTGAAAATCTAAAAGAAATACATAAATTCCTGGATACAAAAAAAAACTTACTAAGATTGAATCAAAAAGAAATAGAAAACAGACCAATTGTGAATAATGAGATTAAATCAATAATAAAAATTCTCCCAACAAAGAAAAGCCCAGGACTGGATGGTTTCACTGCTGAATTCTACCAAATTTTGTAAGAACTAATACCAATTATTATGAAGATATCCCCAAAAATCGAAAGGGAACTTTTCCAAACTCGTTCTACAGCACTAGTATAACCCTGATACCAAAACCAGATAAAGATGCAACAACAACAACAACAAATCTACTACAGGTCAACATCCCTGATGAAAAATCTTCAATAAAATAGTAGCAAACAGAACCCCACAGTACATCTCAGATATCCACTATGATTAAATAGCATTTAATCCAGGGATGCAAGGATGGTTCAAAATATTCAAATCAATAATGTCATCACATCAACAGAGAGAAAAAAACATCTGATCACCTCAATCGTTGCGGGAAAAGTATTTGATGAAATTCAACATATTTTCATGATAAAACTCTCAAAATTAGAAATAGAAAAAAATTTAACACAATAAAGGCCACGTATGGCAGGCCCACAGCTAGCATCATACTGGATAGAGAAAAGTTGGAAACTTTTCCTCCAAGGACTGGAATAAGACAAGGATACCTGCTCTTACCACTGTTATTCAGCATAGTCCTGCAAGTCTGAGCTGGAGCAATTAGGCAAGGAAAAGAAACAAATGGATCCAAATTGGAAAGGAATAAGTCAAATTGTCCCTGTTTGTAGATGACATCATCTTATATAGAGAGAATCCTAAAGATTCCACCAAAAAAGAAAAAAGCCCTAGAAATGATAAATGAATTCAGTAAAGTTGCAGGATACAAAATCAATATACAAAAATCTGTAGCATTTCTATATATTACCACGAGCTAGAGGGAAAAGAAATCAAGAAAGCAATCTATAATAGCTATAAAAAAAAAAATACCTAGGAATAGATTTAACCAAGGAGGTGAAAGATCTCTGCAAAACACTGATGAAGGAACTTGAAGAGGACACAAAAGAAATGGGAAGGCATCCTGTTTTTATAGACTGGAATATTAATATGTTAAAGTGACTCAACTGTCCAAAGAATGAGTTTGGAAATTACAAGTTCAAGGTAATCCCTATTAAAATACCAGTGGCATGTTTTACAGAAAAGAAACAAAGCTCTAAAATTCATATGGAACCACAAAAAACCCTTAATAGCCAAAGCAATCTTGAGCAAAAAGAACAGGCCAGGAGTGTTGGCTCATGCCTGTAATCCCAGCACTTTGGGAGGCCGAGGTGGGTGGATCACAAGTTCAGGAGTTCAAGACCAGTCTGGCCAACATGGTGAAACCCCATCTCTACTAAAATACAAAATTACCCAGGCATGGTGGCGGGTGCCTGTAGTCCCAGCTACTTGGGAGGCTGAGGCAAGAGAATCGCTTGAACCCAGGAGGTGGAGGTTGCAGTGAGCAGAGATCATGCCACTCCACTCCAGCCTGGGCAACACACAGAGACCTTGTTTAAAAAAAAAAAAAAAAAGCCAAAGGATCACACTGTCACATTTCAAAATATACTTGTAACATGTGTTACATGTTACAAAGCTATGGTAACCCAAGCGGCATACTATGGGCATAAAAACAGACACATAGACCAATGGAATCGAATACAGAACCCAGAAACAAAGTCATGTATTTGCAACCAACTGATTTTTGACAAAGGTGCCAAGACCATGCACTGGGGAAACAAGAATCTCTTTAATTAATGGTGCTGGAAAAACTAGATATCCATATGCAGAAGAATGAAACTAGATCCCCACCACTCACGCTGTACAAAAATCAACTCCAAATAGATTAAAGATTTACATGTAAAATTCCAGAGCTATTGAACTATTAGAGAAAAATATAAGGGAAAACCCTTAGAACGTTGATGTGAGAAAACATTTTATGAAAAAGACCTCAAAAGCAGAAGCAACAAAGCAAAATAGACAAATCGGATTATATCAAACTAAAAAGCTTTTTGTACAGCAGAGGAAACAATAACAGAGTGAAAAGACAACATACAGAGTGGAAAAAAGTATTTGCCAACTATTCATCTGACAAGGAGTTAATATCCAGGATATATAAGGAACTCAACTCAACAGCAAAAATAAATAATCCAATTTAATGGATTAAGTTCACCAGTGAACTTAATAAGACATTTACCAAAAGGAGACATAAAAATGTCCAACAAATATATTTTAAAATGTTCAACATCACTAATCATCGGGGAAATAAAAATCAAAACTACAATGAGGTATCATTTCACCACAGTTGAAATGACTGGTATCAAAAAGACAAAAAATAACAAATGCTGGAAAGGATGTGGAGAAAAGGAAACTCATACACTGTTGGTGAGATTGTAAACTAATGTAGCTCTTATGGAGACTAGTATGGAGATTCCTCAAAAAACTAGAAACAGCACTGTCATATGATCCAGCAATCCCACTACTGGGCATACATCCAAAGCAAAGGAAATCGGTATACTGAAGAGGTATCTGCACTTCCGCGTTTATTTGCAGCACTGTTCACAGTAACCAAGATATGGAATCAGTCTAAGTGTCCATCAACAGATGAATGGATAAAGAAAACATGGTACATATACAAAATGGAATACTATTCAACCATAAAATAGAATGAAACCTTGTCGCTGGAGAAACATGGATGAGCCTGGAAGATATTAAGTGAAATAAGCCAGAAACAAAAACGTAAATACTACATGTTCTCACTCACACGTAGAAACTTAAAAAGTTCATCTCATAGAAGTAGAGTAGAATAAGGGTTGCAAGAGACTGGAAAGAGTAGGGGAAGGGGAGGATGGGAAGATGCTGGTTACAAGCTATAAAATTACAGCTAGATAAGAGGAATAAATTCTAGTGTTCTATAGCATTGTGGGTGACTATAGTTAATAATTTAGTACATATTTTCAAATACCTGGAAGAGAGAATTTTGAATGTTCCCAAAACAAACAAATTATATATTTGAGGTGATGAATTACCCTGCTTTTATTACTATACATTGTATGTATCTAAACATCACTACCTACCCCATAAATATGTACAATTATGTGACAATTTTAAAACATAATTTTAAAATCACCCATATAAAGCATATGTTAATACTTCATTCCACTGTATGAGAGAATAACAACCCATTGTATCATTCTATCACATTGTGTTGATTCATTCATCAGCTAATGAACATTTGATTTGTTCCTACTTTGACTAGTACAAGTAACACTGCTATGAACATTCATGCGCAAGTTTTTGCGTTGATATATATTTTCAATTCTCTCGCATATACACTTAGGAATGGAATTGCAGGGTCTTATGGTAATCATATGTTTAATTTTTTAAGAACTCCCAACTATTTTCCAAAATGGCTGCACCATTTTTCATTTCCCCCAGTTACATGATTGAAAATCAACTTGTCCACACCTTCATCAAAACTGTTTCTGTTCATCTTTTGGTTAAAGCTATTCTAATGGCTATGAAATGGTATCTTATTGCAGTTTTGATTTGTATTTCCTAATGAGTAATAACATTAAGTGTTTTTTCATATGCTTATTAGTCATTTTCATATTTTTTAAAGAAATACATATTTAGATACTCAAATTAGTTGCTCATTGTTTAATTGAGTAATTTGTTTTTTATTATTTAGTTCCAAGCATTTTTTGTATATTCTGGGTGTAAGTTCCTCATTAGATATGTGATTTGGAAATATTTTCTCCCCTTATATGAGTTGTATTTTCGCTTTTTTGTTGGTGTCCTTTAAAGTGCTAACGTTTTTAATTCTGGTGAAGTTCAACATATTTATTTCTTCTTTTGTTGAATGTGCTTTTAATGTCATATCTAAGAAGGATTTGCCTTACCGGAGATCACAGATACTTGGTCCTATATTGTCTTCTAAAAGTTCTACAGTTTTAGCTCTTAAATTTAGGTTCTATTATGTATTTTGATTAATTTTTTTTTCGCATTATGTGAGAAAGGGGCCCAATTTCACTCATTTGCAATATAACTATTAGGTCATTACAGCAGCATTTATTTAGGACTATTTTCCCTCATTGAACTGTCTTGGCACCCTTGTTGAAAATCAATTGACCATAAATGTATGGGTTTATTTCCAGATGCAATTCTGTTCCATTGGTCTATATGTCCATCTATCCTCACGCCAGTACTACCACACTGTCTTGATTACCCTAATATTGAAGTAAATTGTGTATCAGGAAGGTAATTCCTTGAACTTTGTCCTTCTTTCTCCAGATTGTCTAGGCTGTTCTGGATCTTTTGAATTTTAGAATTGGGTTGTGAATGTTTACCAAAAAAAAAAGGCAGCTGAGAGTTTGATAATGATTGTCTTGAATCTATAGATCAATTTGGGAAGTACAGCTATCTTAACAATAGAAATTCTGCCAATCCATTAATATCGAATGTCTTTCTATTCATTGACATTTCACTTAATATCTTTCAACATTGTTTATACTTTTCAGTATACGAGTCTTAGACTTCTTTTGTTAAATAAATACCTGAGAATTTTATTCTTTGAGAAGCTATTAGAAATGGAATTGTTTCTTTAATTGTATTTTGGATTGTTCATTGCTATTTGTATGGAAATACATTTGATTTTGTTTGTTGATTTTGTTTCTGCAAGCAGTTACTTTTTTAAAATATACTTTCCCTGATGGAAAAATTCGGAGAGTTAGTATGTGTTGTTTCCTCTCATAGGGCAGACCAGGCCTGTGCTAATCACTATTAATTTCCACAACTACTATAAAAAAGCAATTAGCTCCATTTTCAAATGAAGAAACCATTTCAGAAACTTAAAAGCTGTGTGTGTGTGTGTGTGTGTGTGTGTGTGTGTGTGTGTGTGTATTTTTACATTAGCACAATTTTACTGGTAGAGAATTTACAAGTATTTATGTTAGCTTTACTTTCTTTTCAGTATTCTAACATCACTTTACAACTTTTCAAATGATCCTTGCTCCTCTTTGATATAAACTATTGTGTCCATTGGTTAGAAGTACCTGAGTAAATGATCAAATTTTCTACTTTAAATCCAAATGTCAAATAGCAGATCACAAAAGCCTCACATAGTGAACTGCTTCTTGATTCCCTCACAAATGGATGAATCTATTTGTCTTCTTTTCGGATCTTTGTGATAGTTACAAAACTTAATATTTCAGCTTCTGGTAAAAGTGGTGCCTTTCAGGTACACTTTGTCTTGTGAGTTAATGCTATGAAGTACAAGGGAAACAGACATGTAAGTGGTAGATGACGTTCTTGAGGATGTTTAGAGTTCCCCTGAGCCCCTGTAACTATCAGAAAGGATGGTTGTACTGAAGGGTCATGAGAAAGGAAGGTCATTGGTGCTATTCCTTCTGCTACATGGAATTTTCCAGTAATATTCTGGAGAACTATACTATGTGTTCTGTGAAAGACAAGGTTATTTGGTCAAATGTATTTGGAGACTGAAAATTTATATTTTTAAGTCTGTGACATCACCTGTAGAAAACAATTTTTATAATCTATGTAATATAGCATTACCAACCTGTTTGACAAAAAAACTACTTTTTTCACAGAATACATATTGATATCTCTTAGAATTTGGAAAAGTATTAGCATCTTGGAGAAGTTTTTTAATCTATAACAAAATAATCTCTTAAATACTTGATTTATGCTAAGCTAATTAATCTCTATGTGCTTCAATGTCCTCATTTGTAAAACAGGTATAATAATTATATCTACATCACATGGTTATAATAAATATAAGTTACTTAGTAAAGCACTTAACTAAGTTAATATTTTAAAGCACTTACTATTGCTTGGCTTATAGTAAATAGTATGTAAGCATTTGTTAAACAAAAAATATTTTAAACATTATAGTCAGTTATTAGCAAAACTATAATATTAGTACAATTCCATTAAAATATTGCTGTTACTATTTTATTATGAGCGCTCTATTAGAATTCCACTCAGAAAGAAGTGGACCCGGAATGGCATTTATTATATAATAACTTATTTCATAATCTGCTTCCAAACTTTGCACTGGCATTGTAAGTCATAAAAAAGTATAAATCCAGCTGTTATTGTATGTTGAAAGCCAAGAACAATTAAGTAAGTTGAATAGGAGAACCTAATAGAGCCAGAAAAGCTGAGTTTGGGCTTTCCAGCTCCCTTGCATGCCTCACCATGGACTAGGGGAAAAAAAGCGAGGGTGTGTGGAGTTCCTGCAAGTCATTTGTCTTCAGTCAAAAATGTTTAGAAGAGGAATTCCTTTCATGTAGCTAAGATAAATTTTAAAGATTGCTCTACATCTATTGAATTCCTGAAAATTACTTTGTTTCTAGGTTTCATTTTCTGGCAGGAGAGCCCAGAGGAGAAGTCCTTGATAACTCTTTCACTGGAGGAATATGTAAAACCGTCAAAAGCAGTAGGACAAGTAATCCATACCGTGTTCCGGCCAATCTGGAAAATGTTGGCTTTGAGGTATGACAGTCTAGCATGGTGGCAACTCCAACACTGTCAGTGATTATAAGCTAAATTTCTCATGCAAAATTAGTGATGAATGAAGGGACAGAATGAAAAGATAGTGAACAATTTTAATCACCTGTTATGTGTTTGTATTTTATCCATGCACACCCGGTGAGGCCAGTGTTATCATGAATTTACAGATGAAAAATCTAAGGTAACTAATTTTCCAGAAGTCAAACAGCTAGCAAGAAGTGAATTTGAGGTTCAAGACCAGGTTTTCCTGCTTTGAGTCCATGCTTTCTCCAGTGAGTATTCAGCTCTAAAATAGCTCCACACAGATAAACAGTCTGATTTCTTCAGATTTTCTCCTAACCTAGTTAGTTCTCTTAGATAACCACAAAATATAGACTTTTTTTTTAAAGTGCCAGGTTCATAAGAAAAATCATGATGAATCAGTCTAATGAGACAGTTCTGCTTACTTTTCTTCCTATTTTATTAGTTGGTTTGGTTTATTTGTTTCTTTTAGTAAATTATAATGAGCAGCATACTACCTACTCTCAGAATGTAACCCAGGCTTTACACATAAGTGCTCCATACTCGTTGCACTAAAGTGAGTAATCTGCTTCTTTTAAATTGTGATAAGAACAGAAAATACACAGTTTTAATGGTGACATTCATGCATAGAAATTTGACAAGCTAGAGAGAATTTCAAAAGGTGTAATTATTTCTGAGAACCACTTTATGGGTAATATAAGTTCAGCAAAAAGTCATTTAATCCTTCCTTTAAAAAGACCTTTATATACATATAAATACAGGCATTTCCCAATTCGATTCACTCAATTTAAAACCATCTAATATATACTAATAGGTGGGGAATGTCTTTGGGAACTAACTGTCAAATTTGAATACCTCTGGGAAGACTGATAATACTGCTCTTGAGATGCATTGTATTGAACAGGCTTTGTAGACAGAGCTAAAACCTAAACATTTATATGTAATATTGTTCTGATGAAAGTTGCTTTCTAGTGCCAAAACAACCAATCCACAAGTTTACTTTCAAAATACAATCATTTCACACAAGCATATTGCCTACATTTTCAGCAAGCGTCTGTTTCATGTAGTTTTACAAGTAACAAATTAAAGGAAGTATATGAGATTGGAGCAAATTGAGGCTTAGATAACACTTCATATTTCTCTGATACTTCAGAGTCTTCAAAGTACTTTCGTATATTGCTTTATTTGATCCCCATAACAACCTCCCCAGAAAGGTAGCAAATTGTTTACATCCACATTACTAACAGAAAATTTAGGCTCGGCCGGGTGTGGTGGCTCACGCTTGTAATCCCAGCTCTTTGGGAGGCCAAGGTGGGGCAGATCACTTGAAGTCAGGAGTTCAAGACCACTCTGGGCAACATGGTGAAACCCCATCTCTACTAAAAATACAAAACTTAGCCGGGCGTGGTGGTGCATACCTGTAGTCCCAGCTATTCGGGAGGCTGAGGCATGAGAATTACTTGAACCTGGGAGGTGGAGGCTGCAGTGAGCTGAGATCGTGCCAATGCACTGCACCCTGGGCGAAAGAATGAGATTCTGTCTCAAAAAAAAAAAGAAGAAAAAAAAAAGAAAATTTAGGCTTATTGAAGTTAACTTTCTCAGAGTTATACAGCAAATAAATGGCACAGAAAAATAAGAACTCCTGCCTTCTGGCTCTTATAGTCGAGGGTGGCCTATGTTAGATGAGACATAGTATATCAAGAAAGACATTAAAACTCCTCGCAGTAGGTTAAAAGTCTGAGCACCTTCATAAACTATCAGTTAAAATGTATCCCCCATGAAGGTAGACAAGGATGTGCTGGAGCCAGCTCTTTGAGTTCACGAGTCAACTGTTAAATTTTCAGGAATTTTGGAATCCAATTATGAAACATAGACATTTTTTTTCTTTTTCAACTTTCATTTTAGATTCAGGGAATACATGTGCAAGTTTGTCACCTGGGTTTATGGTGTGATGCTGAGGTTGAGGGTACAAATGATACCTTTACCCAGGTACTGGGCAGAGGACCCAACAGGTTTTCAACTCTTGCCCCTCTCCCTTCTAGTAGACCCCAGTGTCTGTTGTTGCCATCTTTATGTCCATGAGTACCCGACGTTTAGCTCTCACTTGTAAGTGAAAACATGTAGTATTTGTTTTTCTGTTCCTGTGTTAATTTGCTTAGGATAATGGTCTCCAGCTGTATTCGTGTTGCTGCAAAGGACATGATTTTGTTCTTTTTTATGGCTGCTAGTATTCCATGGCACATAGTGCCACATTATCTTTATCCAATCCACTGCTGATTGGCACCTCGGTTAATTCTGTCTTTGCTATTGCGAATAGTACTGTAATAAACATGCAAGTGCATGTGACTTTTTGGTAGAACAATTTGTTTTCTTTTGGATATGTACCCAGGGATGAGATTGCTGGGTCAAATGGTGGTTCTGTTTTAAGTTCTTTGAAAAATATCCAAACTGCTTTTCACAGTGGCTGAACTAATTTACATTCCCACCAACAGTGTATTTGCATTCCTTTTCTCCACAGCCTGGCCAACATCTGTTGTTTTTTTGACTTTTTAATACTAGTCATCCTGACTGGTGTGAGATGGTATCTCATTGTGGCTTTGATTTGCATTTCTCTGATGATTATTGATGATGAGCATTTTTTCATATATTTGTTGGTCAAAACACAGCCATTATTGAGTATCAAATATATTATCTCACAGGTAAACATACTAAAAACAAAGGTTATAATTACTAAAAACTGATCACTTTTCAATTATTTTGCTACATTTTACCATTATCCGTGCTCTAGAGGTTATTTACATCTATTGGATCTGTATTTTGAAAATACTTTGTAATTTGCTACTGTGCATCTCTTCCCAAGTATGAATTCAGGACATCACATAGGTAGCTTGAAATCAGCCTCAGCCATGGTAGTAATATATACATAATGGAAAAAGCAAATGTTATAGTAAATCAGGGCTTTCTTCCCCTTCCCAGAGAGCTAGCTGTTAAACATTTACTAACAGATCAACGGGTTAACCCACAAAGTTTGATAACGCAAGCCTGGATAACAAGTTACATGAGGAAATACAGCCTGAAAATGCTTTTACAGCAGATTAAACTCATTTTCTTATCAATGTAGCTCTAAGATTTGTCCAACCTTAGGAAGCTACCTGAGCTAATCTTTAACTCTACGCCATAGTGGTATGGCTGAAGTCATAGTGATATGGCTGAAGAAGGTCATAGTAGTATTTCTTCAAACAAAAATTTGGGAATGACTAGAGTCAAGGTCACGAGCTATTGGTTTTCTTTTAACTGATCTCTGTATAACTTCATTCTTTAGGCATGCCTTAGCAGGCAGCTGTGCAAACCTAAGCTATACCTTACTGAAAACAATAGAGGAGGAGAAATAGCAGGCATCTCACTTCCCTTCTTTTGTAGTGTTGTAACTTATGAAGATAGATGAAATAATGGGCTCGCTGGTACACAAAGATTAAAGAGGCTCATGAAGGGAAGAGAAGGCAACTGGGCAGGGAGTTAGAAGACCTTAGAAAAACTACAGGATAGATGATGGAATACAGACACCACACCCAGCATTTTATCAACCAGGGTAAGTGAGGTTACACTGCAATATCAATACTAAGATGTCAGTGTCTTAAAACAGTTTCACTCATACTGTACTTTCTACTCACAATAGTCCTTTAGAAAGGAAGAGACTTAAGGGATTCTGCTTTGACACATCCTTCCATGATGAATTGCAAAAAAGAAAAAAAGGGAACGTGACGTATTGCCCATCAACTCTTAAAGTGACAGATATCATTTATGTTTACATTTCATTGGCCAAAGAGAGTAGGGAAATGCATGCTTTTTATGTGCCCGGAAAGAGATTAGAGTAGTTGTAAACAGCGTAATGACTAACACGAAGGTCAATCAAGAGTTGAGCATCACTGGGGGCTTTGGTAGCAGGCAATGGAAACCCAACCTTAGAAACTGTGATCCTAAAGTCAGACTCACCTCTTGAATAAGTATGAAACAAGGCGGGACTTCGTTATAAAGAACAAGCCCAGTTGTCAGGACTGAAAGGTATCTTAGTTAGATTGCACACTGCATCAAAATCACAGGCATAATAAAAATAACCCTCACTGCTTATCACCCTGCTAAGTCGCAGCTTAGGTGGCATTTCCTTGAGGGAGGGTTTCCTGATATTGCCTCTCAGGGTCTTATATTTCCTGTGGGATTCCATTGGCCACACAGTACTTACCATATTAAGTGTTTGTGATTATCCCTCTCTCTAACTAAACTATTAACTCCTCAGTGCAGGAACTAACACTATTCTTTGTTCTCTAGCAAAATGTGTCCTCAATAAATGTTGGCTGAGTGCATAAATAAATAAATCTTTTCATTAGATATCCACAAGTAGCTCCAGTATTTCCTAAATTACATTTTATTTTGCATGGATTTTTCTCCAGGTAGAAACTGCAGAAGATGATTTGAAAACAGATTTCTACAAAGATTTAACTTCTCTTGGACACAATGAAAATCAACAAGGCTCCTTTTCAAGTCATGGGGGGAGCTCTTTCAGTGT
This sequence comes from Rhinopithecus bieti, assembly GCF_001698545.2. Lineage (NCBI taxonomy): Eukaryota > Metazoa > Chordata > Mammalia > Primates > Cercopithecidae > Rhinopithecus > Rhinopithecus bieti. The sequence goes on along the minus strand of NW_016812360.1, from coordinate 849,237 downwards.
ACCAATTTTTTACTCCTCCAAGAGAAGTGAAAATATCAACCATAATTCTGCCTTCAAACAAGCCATTCAAGCCTCTCACAAAAGGTATCAAAATAGTTTCTAACCTTTTATTCTTTCTTGAAATTTAACACCAATTCTAGCAATCATGCAATAAGGAGAGGAGAGTTTTTATATTGTACCAGTGTGACTTCTAATACAGATACAAGTAATTTTCCCATTTTTGGTTATATCTCACTTCAAAAGTTATAGAAATACTATGTATATTAATGGTTCTGTTTTGCATGCATTTGACTGTTATTGTTATGTTTTTCATCTTAACTTTTTTTTGATATTGTTGTAGGTGTGCTTCTTATAAACTCCAAATAACAGAACTTCGGCCTTTCATGAAATATGACAATCTGTATTTTATGTTTTTGTTATATTCTATATATATATTTGTATAGATGTATATATTTGTACACATATACAAATACGTATATAAAATATAACAAAATGTATAATATTTTGTTACATTTACATAAACACGCACACATTTACCCATCTCCGTTTTTTTCCTCTTATAATTCTTTTCTTGAGATCCCTGTTCTCATTCAGTTGCCTTTTCTTTTTTCCTGTATTTTCCTCATATAGGACACACGCAAGGTATATTTTCTAAATCTTTGTGTATCTAACATTGCCTGCCTTTTCCCTGAGCAATAAATATAAAGAATATCCTGACTGTATCACAATCTTCTTCTCTTGATAGTAGATGTTATTCAACTGTCTTCTAATTTCCATTGCTGTATAAGAAAAATCACATTCAGAGCAAATTTTTTCATTTTCTTTTCCCTGCTTAAAAAGTTACAATTGTTTTTTTGCACTTGGAACTTAAGGTATGTCCAAGTATTGGACTTTGCCTGTTAGTCTTGCCAGGGACTCAAGGAACCCTTTTAATATACAAAGATACAACTCCCCTTGTTAATTTTCTCCTATTACTTGCATTTTAAATCTCTTAGATATGTCTCACAGTGCTTAAATGATTTAGGAGATAGATTTCTATCGCAAACTTTTAAACATTTACAAAGGTCTTTTAAAATACTGTCTGTTGCTTACTACAACCACCACTCTAAGTAGCATTTGCTCTTCCCCAAGAGAAGAATGAAGAGAATGAGCCCTGAATCATGGAACCATGGAATCATATTATGGTTGCTCCTACCTTTATCATATTGCTCTTCTACTTTTATTTAGTCAACCATTTATGCACTTATATAAATATAAGACCTAACAGCACTGTATGGATAATTTTCCCAAGTATTTCATTTATCTTCAAAAAATTTAAGAGATTATCAGAGTTGATATTTAAACATCATTTTGCAGATGAATAAATTGAAGTTCATATATGCATTTTTAATTCAACAAACATTTATCAAATACCTACCATGAGGCAGGCACTAACTAAAGTCCAAGAAGCTGAGTGACTTCCAGTGATCTTACAGTAAATAAATGCCAGAGTTGGGAACTGAAATCAATTTGTCTTATTTTTGTTTACTTTTCTTATCCATTGCATTACACTTCAAGATATTCGATTCTTTATTTATTTATTTATTTATTTATTTATTTATTTATTCATTCATAATTTTAGCAAATTACAGAAGGAACACAGTTCTGATGATATGGACATGTAAAAATGACAATGAAATAGATTCATTTTATGTATAAATTATATATATAAAATTTAGTTTAGAATGGGCTATGGTTCCTATAGTGCCCTCCAAACTTAACAAATTATATTTGTAAGACAAGATATTATCAGAATTTCTTGTAAGTAAAAATATACATCTCTAGGCCTTTCCCTTAATCTACTGATTTCAGAATATCTGGAATTGGGCATGAGAATATGGCCTTTTTTTAGCTCCCTAGCTCAGCATAATATAGCATGCAGGATTAGAAATAACTACTTATAAACATAGTCAAAGTTGAAGGGAGATAGACATGTTGAATGAGACATAGTTATAGTCCTATGTCTTGCTTCATGTATATGATTTATATGTATTTCAAACATGCTAGAGAACATTAGTAAAACCTTTATACATAGATAAACAACTATTGTTTGATCCTCTAATAGTCTGTCCCAAAGCAAAAAAATTTAGAGCTATTCACATTATCAGGTTGGAACATATTAAACTACTGTTATTCAACCATTTCTGATTTGCAAAATTGTTAGCCTCACCGGGTGCGGTGGCTCGCGCCTGTAATCCTAGTACTTTGGGAGGCCAAGGCGGGTGGATTGCCTGAGCTCAGGAGTTCAAGACCAGACTGGGCAACACGGTGAAACCCCGTCTCTACTAAAATACAAAAAAATAGCTGGGTGAGGTAGTGTGCACCTGTAATCCCAGCTACTTAGGAGCCTGAGACAGGAGAATCACTTGAACCTGGGAGGCGGAGGTTGCAGTGAGCCGAGATGGCGCCACTGCACTCCAGCCTGGGCGATAGAGCAGAATTGTTAGCCTCATACAGTTCAATCCAACATCATTACTGTCATCTTTGATTAGGTCTGAACAGAATTAAGGAATTTCAGTCTAAACAGGAAATGAGGCTGGCACGATGACTCACGTCTGTAATCCCAGCACGTTGGGAGGCTGAGGTAAGCAGATCACCTGAGGTCAGGAGTTCAAGATCAGCATGACCAACATGGTGAAATCCTGTATCTACTAAAAATACAAAAATTAGCCGGATGTGGTGGCAGGGGCCTGTAGTCCCAGTTACTCAGGAGGCTGAGGCAGGAGAATCGCTTGAACCCGAGAGGCGGAGGTTGCAATAAGCCGAGATGGCGTCACCGCACTTCAGCCTGGGTGACAGAGCTAGACTCTATCTCACAAAAAAAAAGAAAAAGAAAGAAAGAAAGAAAAGAAAAAAGGAAGAAAAAAAATGCTACTGCAGCCTCTCTTAGTCTTCAAGTAGAGAAAACAAGATACCACAAAATTGAAAATCAATCCAAGCCTTTCAGTAGAGCATGATGCTTTAGCTGTTTCGGCAATCACAGATCAAATTAGACATTTGTTGGGCAAACAGTCTGTTTCCAAGCAAAATACCAGTTAACTCAGTAAGGTTCAGTACTTTCCTGATATACTTTACAAAACTGAAACCACAATAATATTATTAAAATAAAGTAAGACCTCACACATTGTTGAAATAGATTATATGTAGTTTAATAACCTATAGTAATGTATTTTTTTAATCTAAAATAGCCAGTTTCAGGTATCATGGACCAGCAAGTAGAACACCATGAAATGATTATGCTAAGTTGAGCTACCAAAATTTAGCTTGTATTTTCCATGACTGAGACTTTAAAGCAACCTGGAAATGCTGAACCTTCCAGAACAGGCACTTCAGATACTCAGGGAGTGAGTGTGCTTCTTATTAAAAGCACAAGGGCTCTCCAACTTTTGAAACTATGGTTCTATGACAAAATTCAAGTATTAAACTTAAAAATAGAATTAATGAACTTACTAAAATGTAAGTTCCACAAAGGCACGAACTTTGTCTGCCTTCTTTACTTCCGTATCTACAGCATCTCAGATAGCTAGGCAATACATGTATAGAAGGCCAGAAGGTAGAATGAAGGAACAGAGGGAGAGGGACAAGGAAAGAGAGAAGGGAGATTAATGCTGATTCTTTCTCCATCCTTGGGATTATTTTTTATCTTTTGTGTCAGCAGTCATCTTGTGCCATACTTATAGCAAAGAGGAATATGGTTAATAATTAACAGTTATAATACAGTTATTTTGCTAAAATATGGTCCTTACTCTGTTACTATTACTGCAATTTGTTAAAATTGAGAGATCAGATAAAGTACATAAATTTTTTTAAAACAATATACATAAATACACTTATAAACCTCAGTGGCTATGTGGAAAAATAATCTGAGGAAATGAGATTTTAAGCATAATATCCACCAGCTAATTCTAAGTTAACCTGACATAAAAAGAAATTATAAATAAATAAGTTTGTAAACAACAACAACAAAAAAAAACTCATGTATTTCTGCATATGGGTGGAGGAGAGAGAATAGAAATAATTTTACTTGATTTCACCCCCTAAGTAATTTAGAATCAGCATTTTGGAGTTGAAAGGAGGTGTGAAATGTTACCAGGTGCAAGTCCTCATCTTATCATTTGACAACTGAAGTCTAGAGAATCGAAACATTTTTTCCAGAGTGACAAAGCTGTAACTTGAATCTCACTTGCATAACCTCCATCTCAGTTGCATAACTTCCAGTTCAAAATTCACACAATCCTTTTTCAATTATTCACATTAGCAAGCATTCTAAATAAAAACTCAGTAGAAATGCAGCCACGATTGGCAATTAGGAGGAAAAGATGACTTTTTTGATCATTGAATTCTTCTTTCTTAGAGAACACGTGCCCCCATTACACAGTTTACATTATTGAGATAATCTTATCTGTTTTGTCCCTTGAACATTGGTATTGGAAAGCAAAATGAAATTTATAATTTTGTATGTGAGAACATGCAATAGAGAGTGAGAATTGTAATACTATGGTGGGAATGAAACTAATGATAAATCAATGACATTTAAATGCTTGGTACTTCAAAATTTCATTACCTTTAATCATCTTTTTACTTCTTTCTTTCATTTAGGATTCTAGTTTTATTAGGATCCATAAAGTGATGAAAGTCTTAAACTTCACAACGAAAGCTAAAGATCTGTACCTTTCTGATGTCTTTTTGAAAGCACTTAACCATCTGCCTCTAGAATACAACTCTGCTTTGTACAGCCGAATATTCGATGACTTTGGGACTCATTACTTCACCTCTGGCACCCTGGGGGGCGTGTATGACCTCCTCTATCAGTTTAGCAGTGAGGAACTAAAGAACTCAGGTAACTTTCTTCAGTCCTTACTCTTTTTAACTGGTATGATAGCATGCAGTACATTTTTCATTTTTCTCTTACTCTCTCATTTTAATTATTCTGCTTTGACTTTATTTAGATCCTGCTTTATTTCCAAAATATGATGAAGGATAAAAAACATACACATTCAAATAAATAAAACAAAAATAGAAAGCTAAGACCAAAAAATAAGAAAAATAAGTATGCTTAACCACTGTGATTTTAGGCATCATATTTGTCTCTAAATTTCCTAACATCTGGGAACATCATAAGCTGACACAGTAGTGGTTACCCAAAGAGGAAGATGCATGCCAATATCTCAAGGGAAACAAAGTTTGTACTGGCACTAAATTCTAAAAAATAATTTATGAATAACATTTTATAGGATATAATTTCATAGAGCAATACCTTATAACAAATTAAATAGCAATTTTTTTCTTATAATAATTTTAACTAAAAGCCAAGATGAAACCTATGATGAAAGTAAAGTTAGAAACTTGACAAACAACTAAGCTGGAGTGGGCCAGATGAGCACCTACGGGTGATGAAACTTGAAACTAAATGCAAAAGATTTGTGTTATTGTAGGCTTTCCATACTGCCTGCATGCTTTATGTTTCCTTTCAGTTATCCTTTCCACTGGAGCAACTCTTGCATGATGAATTTGATGTCTTCTGCTACTGCAAACAGTATCAACACCAATGCTGAGCAAAAGTAGTTAGGGGAAATCTCTGGTCTTTGACTTGGTTTTATCTCACCCTCAGATGAAATTATTCTGGTCACTTCTGCTATAACCCAGACAATAATTTCCCACTTGATGAGTATAATCCTCATGCGTTCAGAGCAGAGCCCCTAAATGCTTAGAGTTCAGGTCAGTTAAGAACTGGGTGAATCTTTAATCAACTATTCATCCTTTAAAAAGTTAAAGCCCCATAGCTAAAATGAAGAGTGATGAGTTATACTTTCCTACAGAAACCTTCTCACATTCCATCTCTTTCTCTGTAGAGGTAGAGATTGACTGTTACATATAATGAAGGAAAGAAAAGGAGTTTGGGATGTGATAAGAAATTCAAAATAAATAAATACCCATGCATATCCATATATACATGCAAGCACACAATACATACATACACACACATACACTGTATATATGTATTGACAATATGTCTATATATGCATATATATGTATATATGTGTATATATAATCAGTAAGATGTATTCTGGATGTGAGGACGATCTGGCTGTGACATCTGTCACTTCATTGATCTCCAGGGTTGATTCGGCTGATCAGGCTGGCTAGGTGGGTGTCCCTTTCCTCCCTCACCACTTCATGTGTGTCCCTCCAAAGCTGCATGCTCGGTCAAAGAGGATGACCATCCCCAATAGAGGAGGATTGGTCTTAGGTCAAGGGTATATTAGTAGCTGCACTCCCCTGCTAGAACCTCCAAACAAGCTCTCAATAAGATGTATTCAATATTCTCATATTCAATAAGTTTATATGTAATAATTTATCTGTAAAATTTTAATTGTGGTTAAAATGAAGCACACCCAGACAGAAACGACTTCTCAAGAAAATGAAATTCTCCAGTTCATGTGTTTGTCTGGCTTTCCCAACTCTCTAGATAAATATATATTCTGGCCTCTTCCCTTTTCTCTCCTCCTATTCTCTCTCCTTTTACCTCATCATAACATGAAACTAAAGTATAGATTTAATTTTTTCTATGCTTTATTCAATAAGAATTATATCCCCTGTTGTTAATTTTGAAAATGACTTGAATATTTCATAGTACTTTCTTTCCCTCAAGAAAAGAAAACAAAATTAAATTGCCTTTTATTTGCATGTGTTGATTTATTTCTCTATTGTTCAATGTACCATAGTCAAGTTAAAACCTTGAATAAAAGTTGACATTGCTTCAGTGTGCAAGGTGAAAAGAGTTTCATAAACACAGTGAAAACATCAAACAATAAAAATATCATAATATGCAAGAGGATAATTTTAAACTCCTTTTGTTGGGAAGTCATCTTCTACATTGAATTGGAGGTTAAAAATTATTCACCACACTAATTATTAATATGAAATTTTCAACTAACAATCTTGTATTTGGGCATCAGAGTAGCTAAAGACATTACTGAAATACTCATTCCTGCACCCCACAGCAGAGGAACACTCAGGTTTAAGATACAAGGTACTGCAGTATCAAGTAGCTTGTTAGTTCATATAGATAGAGGTCTGGCAGCAAAAAAGTGGACATACTGCAGGGAAGAAAAGGGTTGCACAGAAATTCACTGATACTTTGATCACTGCATGACCAATGTCATAAAAAATATTCATCATTCAAATCTTCAACGATTCATCTATAGCCCTCAAAAATGAAATTAAGTTTATAGTTAATTCATTATGTTATAGTTAATTCATTATGTTATAGTTAATTCATTATGTTATAGTTAATTAACTCGACACATACAATTTAATTATTACTTATAAATAATAAGAGCCTAATGAATGATTAAGGAGTCATGCACTATAAATGCTTTACATTCCAAGTATGGCCTAAGTATTTGACAACCCACTTATAAAAACAATCCTACCAGAAGAAAAATGAACTATATTTATTCAACTAGACTGAAACAATTATCTTTTTTTAGAGTTGAATATGCAAACTAAACACAAGGGCTTCAAACCAAGAATTTTTTACTCCCAACTAACAATGCATCTCTTCAAACTGTCACCAAAAAAATGAGGTAGACAGACCCAGTTCACATCTACCCAGCCTCATTTCTCAGCAATCTATGCCTTCAGATTTCCATTTCAGTATCACACGTAATCAGAACCTCAAGCTTTAAAAACACCCATCCCTGCCTATTATGACCTATAACCCCAAATACTAGTATTTGCTTTCAGGTGCTTAAGAGCCTATATTAACAGCTGTACTTCTCATGTACTTGTATTTTGCAAGGCAAATTTTAACTAAACATCAAAAGACCTGGATTTTAGTTTTGATGTTTCCAGCAGTGAGTCAGGTGCCTTGGGAAGCTATTAAGAAAAAGAAAATGATTTCCCTCAATTACCCCAGACAGTACTAACTCAGCCTACAAAAATACTAGATCTGTTTCCCTGCACTCTTCCACTAACACACAGATTCTGAGGCCATTGAGAATGATCACAGGACTGTGGCGGCGGGAGTGTTTCAGATGCCCAAATCTTCAACAAGTGATGCTAGAGAGTTTGGTAAAGGAGAACGATGAGGACTAAAGGTATTAAAACCAGATGGCCTGAGCCTCAGGGCATCAAGGTTTTTGCAGGTTGTAAGACCATGGGGAGTCATCCAATGAAAGCAGCAGTGGGAAACTAGGAAGATATCATTCCCAACTCCCATACATGAATGGGGTGAGAATATGGCCTTTTGAACTTCTGCTGGAGATGACAGTGGAAACAGTATCAAGTACAGGCTTGAATTAACATGGGGAGATAGAATAGCTAAGGAGGAGTTTGAAAATAATTCATAGGTCAGGAAGTCAGAATTTCTGAGATTACAATAAACAGTATTTTAAGGTAGGGGTTGAGTGAGCAGCTGAATTAAGGAGAAAAAGCCCAAAGAGGTATGAGAATGAGTGTTCAGGGAAGAAGCATGGCCCAGAAGATTTGCATTTTAGGTGACAAACAGGGAAGCAATTGAAGCGGACTCAGGTATCACAAAATCAGCAGTGGCCCAGAAAGTAGGTCTTAGAGAACAGATCAGAGCATGTCATAATCTTTTGATTTGCAGGGCTACACAGTGCAGTGGCCAATAGAAAGGGAAAGCTTAGAGCTCCATTGTGTTGAGTGGCAACAAGGGGCAGGCAACAGGGACAGGACATCACTGTCCCCATGGGAAGGGCCACAACGGCTCATATGTGCTTCTGAGGGTCAGTGTTGAAGGGGGAAATGATGGGCACTCACAGGATTCTTCTGTTCAGGACCATCTCTGTGCCCATGCAGGATTGAATCTGTAGGTAAAATTAATTTGAGCTGCTACTAAAGTTTATAGGGATTGGGGAAGAAAGGGGCTAATATAAAGTATCTGTAACTCCGAAGTGACCAGAGCATCATGTTCTTCTTTGAATTGTCAGTGGTGCATTCTCAGTGGTTTTTGTTTGTACTTCATCTCCTAGGTTTAACCGAGGAAGAAGCCAAACACTGTGTCCGGATTGAAACAAAGAAACGTGTTTTATTTGCTAAGAGAACAAAAGTGGAGCATAGGTGCACCACCAACAAGCTGTCAGAGAAACATGAAGGTAACAGTACTCTCTTAGCAGCTTATCCAGTGTGCCCTGAGCCTGGCTGTCATTTACAGACCATATTGGATGTCACTGTGCTATTTTTAGCTTTTCACTTATTTCATTTCTCTGCCTCAGAACTCTGTGTGTTGGGACAGGGGATACAAATAAAATACCATTAGCATTACCTTAAAAAAGGAAATTGTTAAGGTTTTCTTTATCTCATACTTAGGTTGTTTAATGAATAATTTATTGATTTTGCTCATGGGAAGAACGCAATATTAGGCATTGTGAAGTGCATATGGCTGTGAACCAGGACCTTACAAAGTAAAGAAACATATAAACATCCATTAAAAATACAGATTGACAAGGGTTTAAGAGAGGTATAGTTTCTAAAAGGCTATAAAGGACTATGAGCAGAAGAAAATCCTGGAATTTAAATACATCAGATTTTGTGAAGAGAATTATTCTGGGGCCATGTATTAAAAATGGCTGAAGACTTTGGCAAATGGAAAGAGTGAGAAAGAAAATCCAGGCAAAAAATCCTGAAAAAAGAAGATACAAGTTATGTTTTGCAGAATGATCTTACTCTTTCCCAATTTTAGCCACTGCTTTCACTCCCTATCCCAATCCCCAATCGGCTTTCACTCTTCTATCCCAATCCCCAACCCAGACATCCCTTCTGAACTCCAGACACCTACTGTCCACTAAACATCTCTACCGGAAAGTCTCTAGGCAACAATGCTTTATGTATTCTCTCCCTGCTGCTGTTGGTTCTCACTCACATCTAATAGCATAGCCTTTTCTTTACAGCCTAATAGGACTGTTGTGACATGATGTTTATAAGGAGCCTTGCAGGGTGACCAGCAGTGGTTGGCTCCTTTCACCTTTCCTCTTCTTCAGCAGTCCCAGGCTTGATGATGGTATCACCATCAACTAAGTCAGTCAAACCAGAAACCTGGCTATTGTCTTTGATTCTACCCTTTTTCTATATCTAATAAGTAACCATGCATAATTCATTCTACCTCCTGAATGTCTCTGCAAGTTGTCTTCATATTTTTATTTCCATGGATATAAAACCTTCCATGGAAGGCAAACCATCCATTCATTATTTCCAACCTGGATTATCTCAGAAGCACCCTAAGTGGTCTTCCTGCTTGTAGTCTGCTTTATTCCAGTCTATTCTATGCATTTTTATGAGAGGAATCTTCTCTATGGAAAATCTTATTCATGAAATCTTCATACTTGGAACATGTCAGGTTCCACATGGCCTTAAGCACAAGTTCCTGTCCTTCTCTGCATAGCTAATATTTATGCAGTCTCCTAAACAGGTCATGCTCTCTCCTAGGCCTTGCCATTATAAATAACTCCTTCCTCTCTGTAAAATTCTATTTCCTTAGTTTGCTTGATTGCTTAGAATAAAGGGAAGCAGAATCACAGAAATTCCCAAATTTGAAGCTCACCTTCTCATGGTGAAGACAGACAAGAAACAAATAAAATATAAGATTTAGTGTGATAATAAATAGATAATTTTAAATACAGTGTCAGAACAGATAGTCTACATATACTTGACTGTTATGCATAAGCAAAATGAAAAGAACTGGCTTGACAACTGCACATTCCTATTATAGCAAAGAAGAAAAAGAGGGCACAAAGGCATATAGAATGCAAAACAAATAATCTGGTAATATTAACCAAAATATGGATATAGATTCTGTATCAGTTTATCATGTAGTAGAATAATTTAATAAGAATACGAGTTCAATAAATCAAGAACTAAGAGATAGATAGATTAAATAAAAGAATTAATTAAAACAGATTTCAAAACTGAGGTACAAAAACAAACATTGAGAAATATAATCATTATAATTATAAATAAATTATTACAATGCAAGGACAAAATATAATTCTTTAAAATAAAATTAATCAAAGTAATCACATACAAGAAAGATATCAAGCAATCTCAACATGGAAAACATTTAAATATTATTAAAGAAAATTTAATGGAAATGGAATGATAAATGTAATTTAATATGTGAAAATTAATATCCATGAAAAGAGATCCCAATAAATGAAATAGAAAACTGTATTTTAAAAAAATGCTATATAAGAACATGTCTCTGAAATAAAGGAAGAAATTTTTCTTGATTATATATATATTGGAACTATTGTCCAAATATGCAACTTCAAGACAAATTCTAGAAATACATTATTAAGTACTACTGGAAAAAACTACTTAACCATAAAATCCATGCAACAAAGAGGTGAATAAAAAAGCAACTTGAATAATTCAGATGTTCAAAGTCAGGATATTTTAATGGAACTTAACATAGCTTTCTTCTATGGCTTGGATTTGTATCCCCTCCCATATCTCATTTTGAATTGTAATCCCCAATGTTGGAGCAGGGCTCTGGTGGGAGGTGACTGGATCATTGGGGCAGACTTCCTCCCTGCTGTTCTCGTGATAGTGAGTTCTTATGAGATCTGGTTGTTTAAAAGAATGTAGCCCTTTCCCCTTCACCCTCCTCCTACTACTCCAGTCATGCAGGACGTGACTCCTTCCTCTTCACCTTCTGCCATGATTGCAAGTTTCCTGAGGCCTCCCCTGCCAGTCTTCCTGTACAGCCTATGGAACGGTGACCCAATTAAACCTCTTTTCGTTATAAATTACCCACACTCAGGTAGTTCTTTATTGCAATGCAACAATGAACTAATATACTCTCAAATTCCTATTTCTTTTAAGTGGTAAAAAGTATAAAATTGCCAGTGTAATGTAACCCAGTCATTCTGGGTTTCAGTTTTCAATTTTTAGTCAAACTCAGGATTTCCTCACTCTTCTCCTTTGCTGCTTGTCAGGGATAATTTAAGAGCACACATGTGTGTGTGTGCATGTGTGTGTGTGTGTGTATGCATGCACATGCATATGCATATGCATATGTGTTGGGGAAGGGTAGTCAGATAGTATCCTAGAGTCACAGGAAGAATGAGACCTTTGTTAGCATGTTTCTGTTTGCCTTGGCTAGCCTCATCTGATAGGTCATTTGCCTCCTCTGGTTCTCACAATCACGCACTGGCACCTATTGCCAATGTTGATGGTCCTGCCTTAGCTTTCGGTTACTAAATCCATATCCTTAAATCTTCCTCACAAAAAGGCCAGGCCCTTTTTTGTCTACCAGTCTTTCTCGAGACTTCCTCACCTTCTTCAGGCTTTAGGGAACCCCTGCCTGTTTTCTGTACATCACAGTGAAATGTGAGGGCCTTGAGACTACCAAGGAACTACTTGCTTGCATGCCATGTTGGATACAAAAGATTCTCTACAAAACTTGCCATTCCCATCCTACTACTTGAGAAGATTAAATGTACGTGAGAGGACTTTGAAAAGTTTGAAAGTTCACAGGGAACTGGAAGTAAAAGATAAAAATAGAAAATATGAACTTTATTTATCAACATAAGTTTCATCAAATTCAAGACACATTTCTTAGTGATGATGTCAGCCATCTAGTCCATCTGTAAAGAACTGAGAGTCCTAGGATTTTAACTTCTGGAGATTGCAAAAATGCAATCTTCTTCACATTAATAACTGAAAAAAATGGGTGCCCTTTAAAGATATTTTAAGATTGGAAAACAAAAAGAAGTCAGCAGGAGTCAAAGAAAGACTGTAAGGTGACTATCTAATAATTTCTCATCTAAATTCATACAAAATTACCTGTGTTTCATTAGAGGAATGAGTAGGAGCATCATCGTAGTAGAGAAGGAGTCTTTCGTAAAGCTTTCCTGGGCACTTTTCTGCTAAAAGTTGGTCTGTCTCAAAGCACTCTCATAAGAAGATGATACTATTCTTTGACCCTCCAGAAATCAACAAGAAAAATGCCTTGAGCATGCCACAAAACCATTTCCATGACCTTTGCTCTTGACTAGGCCATTTTTGCTTTGGCTGGCCCACTTCCACTTCTTGGTAGCCATTTCTTTGATTGTGCTTTGTCTTCAGGACCATACTAGTAAATCCATTTTTCATCTCCTGTGTACATTTCTTTTTAAAAAGTGCTTCAGGATCTGATCCTACATGTTTAAAATTTTTATTGAAAGCTCTGTTCTTGTTTGCAGCTGATCTGCACACAATCGTTTTGGCAGCTATTGGGTGGAAAGTTTGCTCATCTTTGATTTTTCAGTTATGATTGTGTAAACTGAACTAATTGAGATATCTACAGTGTTGGCTCTTGTTCCCACTGTTAATCATCAGTTCTCTTCAATTAGGGCAGGAATAAGGTAAATTTTTTCTTCACAAATTCATGTAGATTATCTACTGCTAGGAGTTTTCAACATTATTTCTTCCCTTCCTACAATGAGTTATGAATCTGTTAACTGCTGATTGCCTTGAAGTATTGTCCACATAAACTTTTCCTAAGACATCAGTGATTTCACCATTCTTCCACCCAAGTTTCACCATAAATTTGATGTTTGATCTTACTTCCATTTTAGCAGATTTCAAGTTGCTCTGATAGGGACTCTTTTCAAACTGATGTCTTATCCCTCTTTGTGCCTCAAACTTGATCCTATTTAGCTATGTTATGATAAGTTAGTATGAGTTTATTTTTGTGCAAAAAATTTGAAAGCCATGCATTTTCTTTTCATAATACACATTTTCCATTAACTTATTGAAGAGCCTCTTATGAGCTTCTATCAAACTTCTACTTGTCAAACTATTCTTTCCAAGATTTTCTCCAAAGTGGTAGAATCTTAGGCCTGCACAAAGGAATCCACCAAGTCTATATTTTAGTTACCACATGTCCAGTATTCCCCCATTCTCCAAGCTGCTCAAAATCTTTTCTACTTTTGAGAAGAAAAATGGCTATCTTATACATTTTTTATCATTCTGTGGTTGATGTTATAAATTCTATAATTCTGAATCTTAAAATGTTTGGCTCTTGATATTTTAGTTCAAGCATTAAGATCTCAAGAATTCTTTTTCCCTCTCAAGAGCCTGGCCCTTGACATTAAAACCCTAGCCTTCAAATCTATGATTTTGCTAGATTTATAAAAGTGTACTTGAGATCTAAAAGACAAAATTTTACTCTTTTCGCTCTTGATTCTCTCCAGCCTGAGGCTGTACGTGTAGAAAACTCATGATTCAGCTTCAATCATCAAAGAAATAATCGAAATAAAGAAATTATAAAAGCACATAAAAATTAATGTTAAAACATTAATCCAACAGATAAATACAGAGCCCAGGAGTAAAGAAACAGTGAGCAAAGATGAAGCAATGAGAAATAGATTCATTTACTATATAAAACTAAGACTAAACAACAAGCGGAATAATTATTGTGTTTTTCTGCATTGCTTAAGTGTTTAATATGCTAAAGATGTAATAACTATTTTGAAGTGACAAAATCTTGAAATTGTAAATTTTAGCAGACAGTCCAAGAAGCCTTACCTGATTACCATCTCTATTGTTGTTCATAATTAAGGTTAGGTGCCCTTCTATACGTACTCACTGCAACTTGCATTCACAACATCATAGCACGTATCACACTGTATTATGTTTACTTTCTATTTCCTCCATGGTATGCAAATTCAGGACAGTGGTGTGGTCTTTATGTCCTCGTACCATGACTTCATACTATGGTACCAGACTTCGTACCATGTCTGGCACATTATAAATGTTTAATAGATGTGCTCAATGAACACATGAATGCTTGAAAGAATAAATGAATGGAAAATTAACATTTATTGAACTCTTACTATGCTCCAGGCACTGTCCCAAGTGTTTGTGTGTGTTAACTTCTAATTCTCACAACAACCCCATGAGACTGGTACAATTATTACCACCATTTTATAGATGAGGAAACAGAGGCGTAGAGAGGAAAAGAATGAATGTGTAAATGAATAAACGAGTACTTCTATTTGGCATGAGCATAAATTTGTGAAATAAAGCTGAGAAGGTAGGTTTGGTCCATATCAAACAGGGCTTGTATGCCTTGCTAAAAAAATTAGACTTAATCCTATTAAATATTGTCACTATCCCACATATGATCTATACAATGTTAATAGGTGCTGCATGTGAAAAGGGAGTTCCATCTTTAAATTGAAAAACTTTGAGTGTAACAGTGTTTAAGAGAATTTCTCAGAGCTTTTAAAATTATAAAGAACATTGTAATTTTTTAAGAAGCTGATATACTGTGCAGTTTTCCCCTCAAATACCTTGCCAAGAAATTAACAGACTTACTGTTGAGCAGAACACTTTGCTGGATTGATTCAGTAGGAAAGCAGTAAAAATTATTAAGTAGGAAAATAAAATGCTATTTATATAAATTATTTATTGCTGTGATGTATTAAGTTCATTGCATATCAACTAGATTACATTCAAGTGTTAGCTCCACTGTTGATTGGCTATGTAATCAACATCAAGAGTTTAATCTTTCTTCTTGTAAGTACATTAAAAATAACGATAGTATTTACTTATGCTTATTGTGAGAATTAAATAAACAGTTCATATAAATTGATGAGGACAAAGCCTAGCCTATACTAACTATTCAATTCATGTCTGCTATAATTATTTTGTGGTTGCACAAGTGACATGTAGTAAAGACATATAATATAGGAAAATTATCGTTGAAATTGTAAAATAAGCAAAAATATTGAATAAGCACTTAACAAAAGAACATATTTTAAAAAGCAATAAACATAAAAAGATAATAAAGATAACTGGGAATCAAAAGGATAAAATTAAAACCATAAAATACGTGAAATGGTGAAAAAACTTAAATTAACAAGTATTGGCAGTAGAACTTTACAACCTGCCATACACTGCTGGTAGGAGAATAAATTGTTAATATCATTTTGGAAACTATTTGGCAATATCTACTAAAGTGAAACATAAATGCACACACACATATTTATGACTTAGAAACTCTACTAATAGGTGTGTACCAACAAAAATATGCACAAACATGGAGCAAAAAATAAGAAAAGCCGCTTTATTCATTTATTGGATACAACTCATATGTCTATCAAGAGTAAAATGAACCAATTACGATATGAATTCACTACTGCTGCAAACAAGATAGATGAATGTCACAAACATAAAACTGAGCAAAAGAAACCACGCACAGAAGTGTACATGTTTTATAATCTTATGTATAAAGTTAAAAATATCCAAAGCTAATCTATAGCAATAATAATAAAATTGGAGTTTGCATTTGGGGATGGAATAATGACTGAATAAAAGCATGAAGGAGGCTTTTGGGTGTTGCTAGAGTTCTATTTCTAGGCGTGGGCAGTGATTATATGGGTGGGCTCACTTTTTACGAATTAATTGAGCTGCATGCTTAATGATTTGTTTACATTTCTATGTCAATATTATACGTCAGTATAAAAGTTTACTTAAAATATAAGAAAATACTAGACTGGAATCAGGGCTACTTAGGAAACTGAGTTAATGTAGAGGAATTTAAGTGAGAAAATATCAAATATGGACCACAGTTTTCAGACTGTAGGAACAAGAGGACATTGCAAAGTTAGAGACTATTGCAATAGGCTCCAAACTGGTTTTTCAATTACCCATTGCTACCCAGATGACACAATACTGCTGATATTCCTGAATCATTTTAAATCCCCACCTCAAAACCTTTCATTGTTTCTAGGAAATGTAATTGTTTCTAAACCTGAAGAATGAAGTCTAATTTCCTTGACTTTACATCCAGATTCTCTGAGTTCTGCTGTTCTTCCCTGTCCCCGGACCTTCCACTTCAACTCAAACTGATGACTGTATGTGCTGTCTCCAGAGCATGGCACATCTGCCCTGACTCCAGGTCCTTGCCCATGGTGTGCCCATGGCTTAGAAGGCCATTGTCTCCTTAATATTAGGGCCATGATCTCCCTAATAGGAATCACCTTTCCTTCCAGGAACATGTCAGTCTTCCTTCAGAGCGCCATCCTCCCTAATTGCCAAAGATGACAGAATTATTTCACTTTCCTAACTCATTAATTGTTCATTGTTTTTACCATTGAATAATACTTAGCAAAAATTATTTTATTGGTCTTTTTAATTTCCTTTCTTTTCTTCCATTTTCCCTCCCTCTCTCCCTCCCTGCCACTTTCTACCTTCCTTCCTTTCTTCTTTTCCATCCTTGTTTACTTCTCCATAGTCTTGCTAATATATTTATGTACCTATTCCATATACTCACTGAGAGTCTGAGTTCTTAACACGATATTTGATATTTATCTGGGCCTGACATATAGAAGATTCTCAACAAATATTTATTGATGACAATTTGCCTAAAGTCAAAGACACAGACACATTGAAGAGCAAAACACACACGAGAACATAGATTTGCCTGTTTCTAACCCTGAGCTAGTTCAAGTAAATCACTGGACTTCAAACTTCTCAAGTCTGTAATTATATCATTAAAAATTTTTGAGGATATATCACTAATATATATATATTTACTAAAGAATTGTAAAAGGTATTATTCAAAAATGTGCATTAAATATGCAAATATAAAAAATGGAATGTTTTTTCAATAGCGTATATGGAACAAACAGAATTTTTATCTTCCTCATAGTGGTGGCTGCACACACTTAAAAACAAAGTTCAGGCTGGGCACAGAGGGTCACGCCTGTAATCTGAGCAATTTGGGAGGCTGAGGTGGGCAAATCACAAGGTTAGGAGATCGAGACCATCCTGGCCAACATGGTCTCTACTAAAAATACAAAAATTATCCGGGCCTGGTTGTGCGAGCCTGTAATCCCAACTACTCAGGAGGCTGAGGCAGGAGAATCACTTAAACCCAGGAGGCAGAGGCTGCAGTGAGTTAAGGTCACTCCACCATACTCCAGCCTGGGAGACAGAGCGAGACTGTCTCAAAAAAAAAAAAAAAGAAAGAAAGAAAGAAAAAAGTAAAAAAAAGTTCCTTGATAAATCCATATATTACAGAAGTTTCTTGAAATTTTTGACATGCTTTTGGTCAGCTTTGGTGTTCATCTTATGATGCGGCTTCTGAGAAGATTGTGTAAGTAGAAATATTCGTTCTGTCTTTTACTAGCTTTTTTTTCTTTTGTTTGCATTATTGGCATTATCTTCAATCTGCATTTTCTTTCTGGAATCTTTTTAAGGCACTTGTTCACTTGTAAGAGTAAACCAGTGGAACAGTAAACAGACTTACTCTTTCTTCAGGATCCCATTGCCCTCACAGATAACCATTACCAGTGTCAATCCGTTTACGAAATATGTGGTATCAATCTAAATACGAAATAACATGACAAAGCCACTGTCAGTCTGTACATGATATATTGGCAAACTCTAATTTCGCTTCTACTTTTATATGAAAAATAAGTACGAAAACCTCTAAAATTTTCATTGTATACCTTTGTTTTGTTACTCCTTATACCTGTGTTTTGTTATGCACTTTACTTTAAAAGCAGCCATACTACTTTCTTCATAGGAAGGCAATTTCATCATTTTCTAATCATTCTAGACTATCTTACTATAGAATTTCTGAATAGTGGGGGCATAGCTAATTCTTACTGATAGACACCAAATTAATGCCACTAACTATCACTCATATCACTAGTTTTCTTTTTATTTGCTACTATTTCTTACTGCAATTCCTTATTAGTCGGTCTCTATCCCTGTTAATTAAAGTTACCATTTGGGTAGGGGAAATGGTTATGGAAATTTGTATAAAAGAATTGTGCTATATACTTTAACAGTAAATGTCATTGTGTCTAAAGAAACATTGTGCCAACTCTTAACCTGATGGTTAATTTTTTTTTTTCTGTGTTAGTTGTGCTTTCACCTCTGTCTTTAAATATAAAATCATTCTATCATTTTTTCCTGTAATTGGAAGTTTCACTGTGACAGTCAATTGATTGGCTATCAGAAGTCATGTGACTTATTTTATTCTGGGCACCCAAAACGTAGTAACATAAGTCAGGGCCGGGCGCGGTGGCTCAAGCCTGTAATCTCAGCACTTTGGGAGGCCGAGACGGGTGGATCACGAGGTCAGGAGATCGAGACCATCCTGGCTAACACGGTGAAACCCCGTCTCTACTAAAAAAATAAATAAATAAAAGGCAAAAAAACTAGCTGGGTGATGTGGCGGGCGCCTGTAGTCCCAGTTACTCCAGAGGCTGAGGCAGGAGAATGGCGTAAACCCGGGAGGCGGCGCTTGCAGTGAGCTGAGATCCGGCCACTGCACTCCAGCCTGGGCGACAGAGCGAGACTCCTTCTCAAAAAAAAAAAAAAAAAAAAAGTCAGAAGCAGGGGGGTTGACATTAAAGATTAAGGGGCAGAGTAGTCGAGGACTGGGCTGTAATTGCATCCTAGTCCTGTCTCTTAGTAACCATGTGTTCCAGGACAAGTTACTTTTGGCTTCAAAGTTTATAATAATAACTACTTCTCAGGGTTGTCATGAGAATTATATGTGTGTAAAGTGCCTGGCATCTACCAGATGCTTAATAAATGGTAGCTGTTAGTACTGTTATTATTATTTCTATTATTAAACTCCCTACAGGGAGGAGGAGTGTTCTCTTACTTTTTCACTTAGCTTACTTAATGGAGCTACATACTGTACCATCTACTTCTGCCTTCTGTACAAATAGGCTGTTTTTTTTTTTTTTTTTAACTAAAATTAAATGGGCATTTTATTGGAACACCTTGCAGGTTCATTTTGCAGGGAGCAGAGAAATCCATATCCCTGATTCGAGGTGGAAGGAGTGAATATGCAGCAGCTTTGGCATGGGAGAAAGGGAGCTCTGGTCTGGAGGAGAAGACATTTTCTGACTGGTTAGAATCAGTGAAGGAAAATCCTGCTGTGATTGACTTTGAGGTAAGAGTAAAAATTTTTCCAGGTAAGAGATCTAAAGTAGTTCTCTAGCGGCCCAAATTGCACATCACACAATTTGTTTTCCATTTTCTTCTCAGACAATAAAAGAAATGCCTTTCTTTAGTATTCATGCACAACGTACCTTTTGTTAAATGTTAAATTGCATGTCTATTGCTTTTGCTATTAACAGTACAGTATTTAGAATTCCTAGCATGCATGAAACACCAGGAAATGGAACTTAGTGAATAAAAATGCTCAAACTTGCCTTGAGTAGTACTTATTTTTCCATGTATACAATAAATCTGGTTTCTGTGTTCTTCTTGCAACTCCTTATTTGATGAACACTCCTAAGTCTTCATTTGTAGCTCTGTGAGATAAATGAGATTTTAGATCCATTTTACTTCCTGTTTCTGTAACTATTGATTGAATTTACCAGTTTTGTATTTGTTGTAATTGCATTAAAAGGTGATATTTATTATTTATGGAATGCTTTACTCACGTATCAGCCATATGCCATTTAGAACCTGTTTTCCCCAAACATATCCACATTTTAAAAGGCCTCCAAAGAAGTTATTATGTTCATTTCATTTAAATGAAGACAAAAGAGTTCAATCATTATGAAAATAGAATCATTTGCATGCAGCATGAAGATGTATTGAGCTCTACAACTTAGGGGAGAAAAATGAGATCCAACTGCCCTTCTGGGTACTTGCAAGTCATATTGCACTAGACAGTCATTTCTTTGAGGTTTTACGATGTTAATAAAATGAGCCCTGATTTATCATTAGCCCATTATTTGTTACTGTAATTTTTCCATTCATCCTACTGGCAAGTTTATTTCTTCATTTTCTCCCCCTCCATATTTTCTCATCTAACTCCAACAAAAGCCAAAACTGTCCCTGGAAAAAAAAGAACATGGAAAGCTTCTCTTATCCTCTCTAGATTTTTTGTTGCTTAAGTCAAATTTAATGAGGTTTCAGCAGAGCAGTAAAGAGTTGCCTAACTCTTGGTCACCTATCTCAGTGCTTTGATGCATGCATAGAATACTTAATAACATGACATACAACCAAGTAAGCAACACCTCCCATGTGACTTCCTTCACAGTAAAATTGCAGGGAAGGTACGTGCCATATACATCACACCGGTCCACAGGTAGAAGGCTTTTGCCTACTGGTTCAACAGGTGGCAATACTATATTCTGCAATAATCCATTTGAAGTGTAGAATTTTCAGGCTTTCCTTCTCATCTCATGAGAACTGGGCAGTAATGGCAACCTATTACCAAAGTGGATGTGACTGGACTTCCTCTCTCCCATTTGCTCCTAGCTTGCCCCCATCGTGGACTTGGTAAGAAACATCCCCTGTGCAGTGACAAAACGGAACAATCTCAGGAAAGCTTTCCAAGAGTATGCAGCCAAGTTCGATCCTTGCCAGTGTGCTCCATGCCCTAATAATGGCCGACCCACCCTCTCCGGCACTGAGTGTCTATGTGTGTGTCAGAGCGGCACCTACGGTGAGAACTGTGAGAGACGATCTCCAGATTATAAATCCAGTAAGTATCAGGAATCTATTGTGAGGTAGATACGTTTTCCCCTCCAAAGAGTATTCTAAATTAGTCAATTAAAAAGAAACAAAACTTCTATCAGCAGCCTCCACCTCGTACAGGCTCAGAGAGAAGATAAACCTGCAAAAAGTGTGAATCTCAACTGTAACCTACCAACTATGTGACCTTGGGGAAAGTGACCTAGTTTTCCTATGCCTCAATCTGTTCATCCATAAAATGAGGATAACACCAGTATCTATCTAAGGAATATGAATACATTACATAAGTATTTGTATATCAAGAGTACATGCACAATGCTCATAACATAAAAAATCAAACATAACATCAAATAAAATATATGATACTGATATTATAAGCCTCTTATGTATTGTAATATAGAAGGAGGATGACTTTGTAATAAAAGATAAATTAAGCCACAACGAAAGTTTTCATACAGGACTAAGTAATGTTCATAGCTACCTCAAATCCTCCTTAGAAACAGGGTAAGGCATGGGAGTAAGAATGTATTCTACTACCTTTAAAAATGTAATTTAATATGCATCCTATTAAGAAGATGTTCATGTTTATACATATATGAGTGCACATTTTTAAAAGGTCTCCAAAGCAAAGAATAAAGAGGTTTGTTAACAGTTGAAAATAATTCATAATGGTTGCCATTTGTTGCCATTTTATTTAAGTTTGTGGGAACAAAGTCTAAAAGGAAATCAGGCAATGTACCAGGCCCCTTCCACAGGTAATTTCTTTTAATCCTCAGAAGAACCCTATCATATTCCACAAAGGAAGTTACTCAGCTAAAAAGTGAGGAAACCAGGTTGGCCTCGCTTCAAAACCAAAATTCAGCTGCACCATGATCCATGGGGGTGAGTCTTCCTTTGTTCCAGATGCAGTAGATGGACACTGGGGTTGTTGGTCTTCCTGGAGTACCTGTGATGCTACTTATAAGAGATCGAAAACCCGAGAATGCAATAATCCTGCCCCCGAAAGAGGAGGGAAACGCTGTGAGGGGGAGAAGCGACAAGAGGAAGACTGCACATTTTCAATCATGGAAAACAAGTAAGACTGGGTAAGGGAAAAGAATGGGTCATTTTGCCCTAACTCTCAATAACATTGAGAGTTCAAATGGTTATTAGTCTACTGCTAAGTAAAGAAATAATTAGAACTTTACCTATGCCAACACAGAATATTAATGAGCCATTGGGCTTGCTGCTGTGCCTTTTTCTGTGTGTAATGTTTTTTATTTAATACATATATGTATGTAATGTGTACATATGTATACACATAAGCATATACACACATGTAAATGTGTGTACATACATACATATACACGCATATTTATGTTTCCCTTTTAGTGGACAACCATGTATCAATGATGATGAAGAAATGAAAGAGGTCAATCTTCCTGAGATAGAAGCAGATTCTGGGTGTCCTCAGCCAGTTCCTCCAGAAAATGGATTTATCCGGGTCAGCATCCTAACCCTCATTTTTGATTTATAGTTTTAATAACCTCGAAAAGCATAAATTGTCTTTTAATTAGAGCTACTGTTTTCCTATTCGAATAATCTCCTGTTGACTTTAAAAGTACAAAATAATATTTAGAAACACTTTGCCACTCTTCCATCTTGAATTTCCTAGAGATGTCTTCATAGCCAGTTGTTAAACTAAAGGATAACAGATTGCTTGGGTTTCTTGGAAAGATAATAGAACTTCAATATAATATAGGACTGTATGACTTGTGAGAATTTGCAAGTAAGATCTGGCTATTTCAGAGTCTGAGCAAACTGATACCTTTACCTAAGGAATGTTTAGAGAAACACACTAGACTGGCTATAATCACAGGAGGTGTTTATTCTGTATTGTTTTATTAGGTTAGAAACCTGTAGAGTTCTTACGCAGTCAAAACCATTTTCACGTACCTTTAAGTTTCAACTTTTTTTACTAAGCCACAATATGTTTCTATTACTTTTTTAAAAGCTGAATACTTTTTGTCAAACAGATCTATGGCCTTAGACATAAATAGTTCAGGTGATACATGATATTTAAAATTGATCACAGAAGGCATGCTCCCTATTTCATTTTACCTTTCTTAAACTTAGTAATATCATTACATTAATCTTTTCCCAACTGTATCACACTTATGATAAAAGATCAATAACACTCAATTCTCTAAGGTCATCAAATAGTTTTATTCATGGAGTATAGTCTGGGTTAATGTATCTTCCATATTCACTTATTTTTCTGCCCATGCATAAGGACCATACATTAAAGTTTATGGGGAGGAAATATTTCAGAGGGAGGTAATTTTAATTAGTCTTTACTCTAGAAAAAAGGTTCTCAAACTCAACAATGTGCCAAAAGACCTGTTAAAACACAGATCACTGGGTCTCACTCCTTGAGTTTCTGATCCAGAAGGTTTTGGGAAGGGCACAGAAATGTCCATAGCTAATACATTCCTAGGTAATACAGACACTGATGGTTTAGGAGCCACACTTTGGGAACCAATTCTTTTGAACAAGAGCCACCAGTCTATGGCCCAAAGGCCAAATTTGACCTGCCACTTAAAAAAATAAAGTTTTATTTTTATTGATACACAACCATATTCATATGTTTACATATCGTCTATGGCTACTTTCATACAATAACGGCAGAGGTGAGTAATTTCAACAGACGCCACATGGCCTACATATGACTATCCAGGCCACTTATAGAAAAAGCTTGCTGGCCCCTGCCCTAGAACATTATCCTTAAAATCACATATTGGCAGATCCAGATACCAAAATAACTTAATTTATTCCGGTTGCATACAAAGACCATTAAAATTATTGACATTCTCATTTTAAAAACACACAAAGGCTTTCAGCAGTGATGCATTATTCTTCTAACTCATTTTATAAGGTTAGATTATAGATTCCCATTTTCATGGATAAATTCATTTCTTATTTTATTTTGCTGTTTACTAAAGGCCTGGTCTCTATCTGGGAATAGTTTTTACTCAAATATAATAAAGTTTTATTTTTTCCTAATAAGCATCTTCTGGAATTTCTAGTGGCAAAATGCCCCTTGTATAGATTCCAATAGAGGTAGATATGCCTAATTCCAGGTTAGAGCAATGATGTTATTGCACACAAGTATATTTATTTAATGAGTAACAGACAAGTCCAACCTCTGTATGCAAGTGACAGGGACTTTTGGCAAGGTTTTTTGTTTAGTCAGTCTACCAAATGTACTTCCCTAACTTTGATTATTGCAACATACACTTATATGTTACAGATTCATAAAAAAACAAGAAATACAAACAAAAGTTTAAGGCAATATTTTATTTCAGAAGAAATGCAAGAAAAAACTGTGCAGCTTTTGAATAAAACATCCAAATCATTAGTCCATTTCCTTTGGAAACAAAGCCATGTCAGTAATAACCAACAGTCGAATGGTAGTTTTGTATCCAGAAAATTAAGAATCTTCTAGGAGACAAGTTTAACCATATGACCAAGTAACAACATAAGCTGACAATTAAGTTTTCACTGTCCTCAAGTTCCTAACTTCAATTATCAGAGAACAACTGCTTAGTCAATTATTGGTACTCTTATCCCTCTCAGTAAAGGAAAATTGTATTGCATTACTAGCTCCTTAAGAAGGATAATGTTTTGTATTCTTTCAGCAAAGAATTCAGGCCTGTGTAAAGATTTATGAGACAGAGATCTGGTTGTGGAGTTGACACTAAAAAGTCAGGGCTGGGGCTGATAAACGTGATAAACACTATAAAAATAGAGCCTTGCATGAGTTTCTCTCAGAACTGAAAGGACGTTGTACCTCACGAAACCAGGGAAATCGAAGGTGTTTGCAAAGGATGGTCTAGTTGAGCTGGGTCTTGAGGGGAAGAGAGAAGGTGTTGAGGATACAAGGAACAGCCACGTGGAGACATGGAGGCATGAAAAAGAATTTTATGTTCAAAGAATGGCAGGGTTTTGCTTTGCTAGAGCATAGGTTTTATGGGAGGAAATGGCAGGAGGTGAGGGGGGTAAAGTAAGTTAAAATAAATATTCCGATCTAAGAAGACTCAGTTTACCTTGAAAATTGTAGTGAACTACCCCCCCCCCACCGCCCCCAGCAACATGATAATAGTTGTACAATCCATTAATTGGGAAAATATATAATGACCAGTGGGTTACTAGGAATTGAGTAGCAATTTTAAATGATCTGCACTCAGTCACAATAGCAACTGCATATGTTTGCTTTATACATAAGATATATTATTTATTCAGTTTATAGTCACTCCATGGTGAGCATATGGTTTTCTATTCTAGCAATAGAAGGACATCCCATATATGAAGATTTTTGGTTTCTTCTTTTTTTGGGGGGGGAGTTGTTTGTTTGTTTTTTGGTTTTGGTTTTGAGACAGGGTTTCACTGTGTCGCCCATGCTGAAGTACAGTGGAACAATCATGGCTCACCACAGCCTCAACCTTCTGGGCTCAAGCAATCCTCCCAGTTCAGCCTCCCAAGTAGCTGGGACCACAGGCACATGCCACCACTTCTGGCCACTTTTTTTGTATTTTTGTGGAGACAGGGTTTTGCCATGTTGCCCCAGCTGGTCTCAAACTCCTAGACTCCAGTGATCCACCTGCCTCAGCCTCTCAAAGTGTTGGGATTATAGTCATGAGCCACCATTCTTGGCAGGGGAGCAAGTTTTCAAGTTAAAAAAACAAATGAACAAAGCCCTAATCAATTCAGGGAGACAGATTAGAAGAATGACCAGTTAAAAAGTTGCCCTAGTAAGAAACAATAAATACCATGAAGAAAAACAATGATGGCAATGGGAAGGAGAGAACTTATTATTATTATTATTATTATACTTTAAGTTCTAGGGTACATGTGCATAACGTGCAGGTTTGTTAAATTGAGAGGACTCGGTGACTGAGTAGATCCAGAAGTGAAGGATAGAAAGGCTCAGTTTGAGCCTAAAGAGTTAGAGAGTGTTATTCGCAGCATTAATAATTTCTGGTTTCTGCTTTAATTAAGAATGAAAAGAAACTATACTCGGTTGGAGAAGATGTTGAAATTTCATGCCTTACTGGCTTTGAAACTGTTGGATACCAGTACTTCAGATGCTTACCAGACGGGACCTGGAGACAAGGGGATGTGGAATGCCAACGTGAGAACTGGGCAAACAATTTTGCTTGACAACTTTACAGAATGAATGTGCCCAATATAAAAACAGTAAAATCACATCCTTAGATCAATACATTTTACTCATTTTTATCTGGTGAAAGATTTTGTGAAGCAGAAAATAAATAGGAGGGCTCATTTGCTAAAACTGGATTTCCAGATATCTCCGTATTTCAGTGTTCCTGCTCCTACATATTACTGTCACACACACAGGACTGCAAAGTATGCACTTCGAAAGAAATCCAGGAAGTCGGCAAGCTGTATCTAACCACAGACATCTGCCTTGCCCAATGTTCAAATTGACGCAAATTGCTGAGTCTCAAGAAGATGATATTTACACTCTTTATGTATCAGAAATGGGAATTTGTGTAAGACGGGATTTTGTGTAAGATGCAGTTTTCACCAAGACACTACTCCTTGGTGCATGTTCACATTCTTTGCTGAGAAAGAGCAAATAAGCTTTAGGCTCTGCACATGTCTGTACTAAAGTAAAAACCAAGATTCAAATAAGGGTTGAGTGGGACTCCAAAGACTTATTTTGGGGCACCGTGAAGCAGCGTTGAGACCAGTGTCAATTAGAATGCCCATCACTCTGCATCACTCACAGCATGGTAACTTGCATTTGGAGAAATCCACTAAGGATAAGAGAAAAGAAAGTGTTTATTGAAGGGAAAAGGGCCCAATGATTTCATAAAAGTTGGATGTGTCTGGAGCCAGTTCTTTAGCAAGGGAACCTCAGATAATGAAACTAAAGGGAATTTTTCAATGAAGGGTCTGAGGGAAAGCCCGGGATTCTTATCCCCCAGGTTTTCTGATCAAAAGGAGGCACCACAGTTGAACAAATGCAGTAAATCTCATCAAAATCACCTCTTTGGTTGCATAAAATTTGCCTAAATTTGTTGTTTATTCTGCTCCACTAAGCACATATGAAATGTTGCTCTCTTGCAGGGACAGAGTGCATCAAGCCAGTTGTGCAGGAAATTCTGACAATTACACCATTTCAGAGATTGTATAGAATTGGTGAATCCATTGAGCTAACTTGCCCCAAAGGCTTTGTTGTTGCTGGGCCATCGAGATACACATGCCAGGGGAATTCCTGGACACCACCCATTTCAAACTCACTCACCTGCGAAAAAGGTGCGTAGCAGTTCAGTGTCCTGGGGTCTGATAAGGTGGTGCACCCTGAGATTGGTAGTATAGCCTCTACAGCCATTCTATGTCTTAAGCACTGAGAGGCTAAATAAAACACAAGTTTAGACAGTGTGGGTCAAACAGGAACTCTGCAATGGCTCTGCTAATTCCCTAAGCTCTTTGCCATCCTGCCTCCTTTATTCTCTTCTGGGCTTTTATGATGTGTGAAAGAAAGGGAAAAAGTTAACCTTTTGAATAACCTTAAATAAAATTATCAGTAAAAAGATCTCATGGAAATTAGTGAGAACTTCAGGTAAGAATTGTGTCTTGGTTTCACTAGACTCCTGATCATAATAATAAATTACAAGAAACATAAGTGTCAGTGGAATGAATGTATGTGGAAGCCATAGACTTCAGAAAGTTAAGATCTTTTGGACACCGTAGGCAGTATCCTCATCAGAGCGGATGCATGCATGTGCACACACATCCCCTTAGATTATAAATTAAAATTATAATCCAAACTGAGAAATACAAAATGTTCCATTAAAATTGTTATTCAAACTGAGAAATAGGAAATGTTCCACCGCTAGATAAAGGAAACACATAGCCTATTTCATATACTTTCTCTCCAATAATATTGACAGAAAGACCAATGCAGGGAGTCACAGAAAGAGAAAGACAATCATAAATAAAACTGACACTGTGAGGTAAAGACACTTTCAGGCAGGGAAACATTATTAATTCTTTCAATGTGAAAAAGTTCTGCTTCATAAAGATGTGAGATGCTACACGGTTACTTTTTTCCTTCCTCCCAGACCTGGACTCCTCAAGTAGCTCTTCAGAGGATCCTCTTGCCCTCAGCACTTTACAGACTGTGCAGTATTGCTGCTCCTGTGCTGGGAGGTGTGGGCAGCTGAGTCTCAGCACTGCTTCAACCTGAGGCTGATTGGAAGAGCAGATTCCTTGCATAAGATCATTGGCAATTTCAAACCTGTAGTGAAAGAGCAAGACTCTGTGCCACTTGAAAACTGATTGATTCTTTTTGGAAACAGTGTATACCTTGCTGCTCCTCCCTGGCCTAAATGTAGAATTACAAAGGGCAAAGAGGCATAAGTAAACAATATCACCACAATGTAAACCATAGTAGCTAAAGCCTTATCGGAAGGATAGGTCTCCAAGTTCATGAGAGTTCTGGGCCAAGTTTCACCAGATGGGGGTAATAGAAGGAGATGAAAACAACTGTGAATAAGAAAACCTAGGAATTTTTTATACCTTTATTTTTGCTTCTAACATGAGCCACCTTTCCTTATCAAACCTTCTACTTGATAAGCTAAGAGGAGGAAGAGTGAGCTAAGTCTCCAGTTCTGCCCTGACAATTACCTTACTCACGAGGTCCTTTTGGTTCTGGGGATGCCTGAATAGTCAGATCCGGGTCAAAAAATTTTGTTTCATTCAATGGACTCAGGAGTTTGGCTCCAGGTCCAGGTTCTCTAGGTGGGCCTCAACATGAGCAAAGAAACCAAGGTTCCCTCTTTCATAAATACACCCCCAGTGTCACTCCCTCTATTTTCATCCCCCTCCCTCACCGACATGCTATTCAGTTCCTCATCTTGGTTCAAGCGTAATTTCCTTACGAATCCTTCCTTACCCTTCCCAGTTGGAGTCTTTATGGTATGTGGTCTCCTGAAACTATGTTCCCTTTCTTCAGAATACTTGTCTCAGCCCTTAATTATAAATCCATTATTATAATTATTTGATTAATATCTGTTTTCTCTTTCTTTTTTCCTCTCCTTTACTCTCCTCTCCTCCACCTTTCTTCCATCCTTCCTTTCTTTTTTTCCCACCATAATGTCCTGGTGCCTAGAATGTCATGCAGGAATTAATACCTACATTTAGGAGCTGCATTTCTCCGTTGATTCTTGTAAGAAAATCTGACTTTCAAGCCATTCACATCCCTATTGCTAAATCTAATGAATTTTTTTTTTCCTTATCTTCTTTGATCTCTCAGCAACCTTCAGCAATGTTGACCTTCTGCACATATGTTCTTTCCTTGGCTTCATATTCTTGTTTAGCTCCGAATTTCTGGCTGTTGCCCTCTATTTTCGGCAGGCTCCTGCCAGTGCTTGGACATTAATCACTGTTTGTTTCCCAAGTTTTGGATCTGTACTCTCCTACTGAAGAATCTCACCCACATGCATAGCTTTAGTGATTCCCCCATAGACTAATAACAGATTTAAATCTTTAGCACATACTTTGCCACTGAGATTTAGACATGAATATCTAAATTCATATATATCTACATTGTTTGGATGTCTTAAAGATACCGTAAATTCAACATCTACAGAGGGGAACTCTTAATTCATCACCTTTCCTTCCTAAAACTAAGCATTTTCTAATATTTTCTATTTCAGGTAAGGCACCAATGTATATTCTCTTATGCAAATCAGAAACCTAAGAATCACATAATTGGCAGCTCTCATAACTTACCCACAATAGGTAATATCACGTATTTTACCTGCTAGCTGTATCTCAAGTTTATCCACTTTTCTCCATTTCTACCTCTGGAACCTTGGTCCAAATTATCATCCTCTTTCACCTGAACTACCACAATAACCTCATAGATTAGCTCCCTGGAGCCCTATTGACCACCATGCCTCTTCAAATCCATTCTCTGCATAGAAGCCAGAATTAATTTCTTTTTTTCAAAATCCAAGACTGATTTTGTCACAACACTCCGTGCTTAAAACCCATCAGAGACTGTCTACTATTTATAAAATGAAGACAAAAACCCTTCAAAGACCGTATTAGGCCCCTATACAAGCTACCACACACCTACCTCTCTGGCCACATCTTGCTCCATGCTCTTGTTTTTCAGCACTTCAACCACACTGGATTCTTTCAGTTCCAGGAAACTCACAAGCTGCCTCCCTTTTTTTTTTTTTTTTTTTTGAGACGGAGTCTCACTCTGTTGCCCAGGCTGTGGTGCAGTGGCACCATCTCGGCTCACTGCAACATCTGCCTCCCAGGTTCAAGTGATTCTTTTGCCTCAGCCTCCTGAGTAGCTGGGACTACAGGTGCATGCCACCACGCCCCGCTAATTTTTGTATTTTTAGTACAAATGAGGTTTCACCATATTGACCAGGCTGGACTCGAACTCCTGACCTTGTGATCTGCCCGCCTCAGCCTCCCATAGTGCTGGGATTACAGGCATGAGCCACCATGCCCGGCCACTGCCTCCCATTTGAACATTTCCATACTTTATGTTTCCTCTGCATTGAACAGCCTCACTTTTCTTTCTTCATTTTACCTTTTCTAATCTTTCTAGCTACATCAATTTTTTTATTATATGCTTCTGTTTAATAGCACTAAGAAAGGCAACAATTCTGTATGTATATTAGTGTGCTCATTTGATTAATGTCTGTCTGCACCCACAAGACTATTAGCTTGGTGAGCCCAGGATCTGGGTCAGTCTATGCTCAATCTACTCTCTCCAGAACCTTACATAGTGTTGGGAATATCATGCATATGCAATAAATATTTGAAAAATAAATGAACAAAAATTTCAACAGTTCCATCTTCTTTAGTTATCTGAACATAATAGCAATTTTAGGTTGGAAAATGACACCTCATGTGCACTGGAAAGGACCTTTCAGATGGAATATTTAATGACAATGTATTTAGAGAAGCCAAAATGAATGCTCTAACTCCAAGAGATAAATATGAATCCTTTACCACTGCCTCTTCTCTGTATTCAAGCTTGTCACTTAGAATCCACGCTGTGCACTGTTCTTTTCTCTTTTTTTCCTTTGTTTCAGATAGTCTAACAAAATTAAAAGGCCATTGTCAGCTGGGACAGAAACAATCAGGATCTGAATGCATTTGTATGTCTCCAGAAGAAGACTGTAGGTAAGAGATACCCTACAGACTGTCTGGAAATTGCGAAAACCAGTCTAGTGTAAGAAACTTGATGGAAGAGCTAAGCTTCTTGAAGCACAGACATGAAATAAATGAAATTTCCACATAACTGATATTCCTGTGCTCTGCTGAATTCCTCCTTCGCCATTGGGTAGCAAGTTTCTTAATTATCTCTCAGCCCAGTTCCCTGTTCAAAATGAGACTGTTTATTAAAACAGTCTCATTTTGGTTATAAAGACTTAACTTCTGCACATGTAAAAACTTTAAACTCAGTTATATCAACACCTTCTTTTTCCTCTCACTCAAGCCCAGGGCTTGGAGTTGGGTAGGGAAAACAGGCACAAGAAAACTGGTTGGTGAGTGAACACGCTACATTGGCTACGTGCCCCTGTTTTTTCTGATCTTCATATGGAAATGCTTGCTTTCTTCTCTTGGGCAGCCATTATTCAGAAGATCTCTGTGTGTTTGACACAGACTCCAATGATTACTTTACTTCACCTGATTGTAAGTTTCTGGCTGAGAAATGTTTAAATAATCAGCAACTCCATTTTCTACATATTGGTTCCTGCCAAGATGGCCGCCAGTTAGAATGGGGTCTTGAAAGGACAAGACTTTCATCCAACAGCACAAAGAAAGAATCCTGTGGCTATGACACCTGCTACGACTGGGAAAAATGTTCAGGTCAGTTCCACTGGTGACCACACTAAATGCTCTCACTTAACCTTCATCTCAGCTTGAACATCATCTTCCTTAAAAATAGCCTATCCTTAATCAAAAATATTTCCTTTTCATTGTAAAAAAAATCATGATTTAAACAGAAAGGAAAATTATAATCACCCACAAGTAGAAATAACTACGGTAGTAATGTGGGTGTTTATCTTGCCAATCTTTTCTCTATGCATATGTGTAATCAGTACCACCCTTAGGCCCTAGTGGGAAGAGCACCTGTCCTGATCTCATGTTTCGGGCATCCCTCCCAGTCCCAGCTTTGGAGGGCCTTCACCAGAATTGTCTAAGTTTCCTTCTGGTGTTTGGGACTGTCTGAGGCCAATAGTGCTGTCCAGGTAGGACTGGATTTTGCATTGCCAAAGCATCTTCCTGAAATTTCTCTAAGTCTTCTTTCAGT
The DNA here is from genome assembly GCF_001698545.2 of Rhinopithecus bieti. Lineage (NCBI taxonomy): Eukaryota > Metazoa > Chordata > Mammalia > Primates > Cercopithecidae > Rhinopithecus > Rhinopithecus bieti. The sequence goes on along the minus strand of NW_016812360.1, from coordinate 816,374 downwards.
GCCTGGGTCAATCCAAGGCTGACAATACTATTCAAGCAGGACACCCTGAGCCCAGACAACATCCCACACAAACGCAAGCACTGTTATACTTTCCAACTCTCTACTGCTTCTCCTCCCCACCATGCATGGGGTCAGCCAGATGCCCCAAAGAGCTCTGGGGCTCATGCCTGTAGAGTCATCTCTGGCCCAGAGCTAGATTCTCATTCTCAGAAAACAGCTTGGTGAACAAATTGCTCCTGCTAGCCAGCAGGGCATTCTTGCTCAAGATTGCTTGAAATTAGAAAGCCAGTATGATGCTAACACTCTAATTTGGGGTGACTCTAATTGTTTATAGATAAGCACCCCATAAAAAAATTGCCCCTGGGTCTCAAACATCTCAGGAGTGGTCCTGCATATAATACAAATTTTAAAATATAAAATTGTATCATACTCTACATGTTATTCTATATATTGCTGTTTTTCACTTTCTGTGTCATGGAACTGTTTTCATGTCAACATATATTATTCAGCCACGTAATTCTCAATGTCTGCAAAAGTCTATATGGGTATTCTATGATTTATTTAGCCAATCTCTGGTTAGCCATTTAAATTTTCTCCTGTATTTTGCTATCATAAATAGTGCCATCATACCTAAGTCTATCACAAATCAATCTGTGATCTAAGATTATGTCGTTCAGATATAGCTTATAAAGGGATATTTCTAGGTAAATATTATTGTTAAATATAATATATTGGCTCCCTATCCATAAATTTTTTGCCATATTATATTTCACTCTAGAACATATAATAAAGACTGCTCTCCCACACTCTCACCAAACCTTGGAGTTATCACTCCTTTGTATCTCTGCCAATTTAATACTTAAGGAGCAGCATTCTATTTCCATTTTCCCTAAATTTACTGACCGTAGACATTACATTTGTGAGTTGTTTCGAGGCAGGGACTTCACAGCAGTACATTTGCTCCAAGATGAAGTTTGACCCTGAAATAGTCCAACTAAGCTTTATATCTTTTTCAAAAGATGGATTGGAGATTACAACAGAACCCAAGCAGTTAGAGATACTTCCTTTGTGGAACATTTTCCAAAAAAAAATTATCTTAAATTGGGGCATAAAGTATGCAAAGGAATCTTTGCTGAAACCATCTTACTTTTGTAAAAGAAAGACAAAACCATATTGTTCCCCTTGACTCTTTTTTGACTTTGTGGCCCAGTGTTCTTCAGCTCAGTCCTGGAAAGGGGAGAGGTCTTATTACTTAAAACCATGTCTTTCCTGATCCACTTCAAGCTGATTATCAAGCTTCAGCTCCCTTGACAGGCCACAGGATTGAAACATGACAGAGGGTGGACATAGATGGCATCTGATGGTGACAACTCAGGAAGTCAGTATCTGGGGTTTTCAACCTTCATGCCATGTCTAAACAAGGCAATTCCATATAACACACAGAAAACCGGGGCCTGATATTAATTCTAATCACTATTAAATAATTTTTAAACAAAAACGCTACTATTCATTTTTTTGGTGCTTGATCAACACCATTACTCAACTGACATCTCTTGCAGACAATAATTTGTGGTAGAAAAGAGCTGAAAGTATATACAATATCATTTTATTTTAAATATAAACTTTTATCTGAGAAATGTAGTGTAAGAACATTATTGTCAAAATACATAGAGAAAATAAAATGTGGTCAGCAGGGCAGGTAAGAACTACTATACTGTAATAGATATGGTCAGGCATTTGGGGCTGTATTTAGTGTACCTTCCATTCTTCCTTATTTATCCGTAGAGAAGCAGTCTCAGAGAACTTCTCTATTGAGATTTTTTTTTTTTTTTTTGCTATCTTCCCACAAATTATTTTTTTCAAATCTGCCTGAAGTGAAAAATAGCGTTGATATTTTAATCAAAATACCTGTCTTTAATATTACCCCTTTGCTATACACATATCTAAATCATCACATACTTGAGTAGTCTAAGTTTTTTAAAAAAAAAAAAAAAGTACTAAAACTGTGAAATTAACAGAATGCTTTGGGCAGTCAAACTAACACATGAACATTTCTTAATAGAAGATTTATTTAGGCAATTTAAAACATTTTTTGGTTCTGCACACAATCAGGAAACTCAAAGCATTTTTTTCCTCTAAAGATATGATCTGTCTCTGCTAGCTTTCTTTAACTGGTGAGCAAAAGTAAACGTCACAGAGGGTTCTGTTTGGATTAGCACTATAGAAAATTATCAACATACAAATGATAGCATGTATGAAGACAGAGAAAGCTAAAAATGTACTTTATACCCAGGCCACTCATGGGAAGTTGAAATATTAGCAATTTTCAGTTCAATTGCATGTCACTTTGATTAAACTGTGTTCTTGATTACATTGTGCTCTTAGCTACTCTTTTCCTTCTCTATCTAAAATGAAATTTTTAAAAACTTTAAAAAGGAACTCCAAAGTAATATGAAGGTCACCTTTCAAAAGTTACAACATGAATGAAATCCCCCAGAAGCCTATTTTATAGATATTAAGTATATTATCTGAATTTCAGAAATATCAACCACCAACCAACAGGAAGGGGAAATTTATTCAGTCAACATCCATTCAGCAGCCAATGTATAAGTCTCTGTTCAAGGCATGATGATGGTTTTAAGATGAGGCACCCTTTTACCCCTCAAATTTTGGAGGAGTAACATTAGACGATAATTACATGAATCACTTTAGTGCAAGTCAGGATGCGATAAGAGCTTTAAGAGAGAAATATCTTCTGGTCTGGAAGGGTTTCTTAAGCACAGAAGCGTGAGAACTGAGTGTTGAAGGATCAATTAGTGGAGGTGTTGGGGTCTTTAGGTGCTGGTAGTCTGAAAATAATTAGGCAAAGAACATTTAAGCTATATCCATACTAAAAGAATAGTGACCATGGCCCTTTCAAAAACCTAAGGAATGGATGTCCTAACCAGAGGTGGAACAGTCCCCTATCTTTCACCAAACTCCATCCCTTCCAACAGTGGACAAGAACATTCTTTCCAACAATGAACAAGTATCTTCTCTAGCTGGTTGACAGAGAGCATAGTAAGGAAATGCATGCTTTTTCATAAAATGTTTCCTACCAAGGGCAAGATGCCCAGGCATGTGGTGCATATGAGTATCTCCCTACTTCCTTTCCCTATTTTTTCCCATCAGTTGAGACACCTGGGAAAGAATTGATGTCACCTAAAATAAGCTATTCATTCATGACCTCATTGCTAATACTCACGCTGACTCAGGTATTTTGGCAACATGAATTATTCCAGATCCTTTAAGTAAATTTCTTTTTTGTACACTTATACCTGCACCCACAATTCAGAATTTCAAATCAGTTGATCCAGAAGAATGAACTGAGTGCCTTGTTAAGAACTGATTGGACGGATGAGCCACACTGCTCTCCAAAAAAGCACTTCTCATTGTCTTGGGGAAAAGACATATGAAAGCTAACTACTAAGAATGTACACAAAAATGTCACCTATGGTACTGACAAGTTTACACCACTAAAATTTAGCCAAATATAAGATACGGTTTAGCTCAACCATCGTGGAAAGCAGTGTGGAGATTCCTCAAAGAACTTAAAACAGAATTCCTTGAAGGACTTAAAACATAATTACCATTTGACCCAGCAATCCCATTACTGTGTATATACCCAAAGGGATATAAATCATTCTATCATAGAGACACATACACATGTATTGTACTGTAGCACTATTTACATTAGCAAAGGCATAGACTCAACCTAAATACTCATCAACAGTAAACTGGATAAAGAAAATGTGGTACAAATATATCATGGAATACTATGCAGCCATAAAAACAATGAGGTCATGTCCTTTGCAGCAACATGGATGGAGCTGGAAGCCATTATCCTAAGCAAACTAATACAAGAACAGAAAACCAAATACCACATGTTCTTACTTATAAGCAGGAGCTAAACAAGAACATATGGACACAAAGAAACAACAGATACCAGGGCCGACTTGAGGGTGGATAGTGGAAGGAGGGAGAGGATTTAAAAACTACCCATCAGTCACTATGCTTATTCTGGGTGATGAAATAATCTGTACACCAAACCCTTATGGCATGCAATTTACCTATATAACAAACTTAACACATGTATCCCTGAAACTAAAATAAAAGTTAAGAAAAAGCAAAAAGAGAAAATCTGGTCAGACACTGTGGTCCACACCTATAATCCCAGCACTTTGGGACACCAAGGCAGGAGGATCAGTTGAGCTCAGGAGTTTGAGACTAGCCTGAGCAACATAATGAGACCCTGGTTCTACAAAGAGTAATAGATTAGCTGAGCATGGTTGGGTGCATCTGTAGTCCCAGCTACTCGGGCGGCTAAGGTGAGAGGATCTCTTGAGACTAGGAGCTCGAGGGTGCAGTGAGCCTTGATTGTGCCATTGCACCCCAGCCTGGGAGACAGAGTAAGACTGTCTCAAAAAAAGAAAAGAAAAGATCAAAAGATCAGAATATGGTTATGTTGCTACGAAACGCTTCATTGAGGAGGCAAGACTTGTAGAAACTGGACGTGTGGCGAGAAGTAGGAAAGAGCACATCAGTCTGGCAAAAGAGGCAGATGACATGGGAGAAAGGACAAAAACTGGAATACCTTTGGGATCTTGTTGGGGAAACAGATAGTTAATCTACTTGAAATGCAGAAAGTAAAAAAGACAATGTTGAAAATGGAAGTTGAGGCCAAACTGTGGAGGACCTTGACCTTTGACTAAAACATACATGTAGAATATATAAGCCTATAAACCTTTGTTCAAAATTAATTTAATATACTCAGTTTTGGTAACTTTATCCCTAAATGATTGTTTTAAGCCTATTTCATGAACATAAGACTTAAATGAATTACGAAGTGCTTTGGTGATTCCAAAAGGAGGCCTCATAAGAGAATCACCCAATTTAACTGCCTATTAAAAATACAGATCCCCAGGTATAACCCAATAATATTCAAGAAAGAAAGAAACAAATGTGATACAGCATTATGTTAAAAAGTTCAGGCCTGTGAGTCATGTATTGTTTAAATCCTGCTTCTACCATTTACTAAATTGTGTGGCCATAGGCAAAGGGTTTAAATTCCTTGAGCTCAGTTTCCTCTTCTGTAGAATTATTATGATAGCCTAGTTCATACATTTGTTGTAAGGGTTCGAAAAAATAAAGCATGTAAAGTGCTTGGCATATTGTGTGGCTTCACAGTACCTGATCTGCACATGATAACTATAAAGGTACTTAGGCAATGCCAACGTTAAAAATGAAAGTAAAATAAAAGGACAGGCTGAAGACATTGGAGAAATGGATTGATAGGACTAGTGCCTGATTGAATGTAGGCAGTGAGTGAGAGGGAGGTGCCAGAGACAGCACAAATCTTCATTGGATGTGGACAGTGAGACAGGGGGAACTGCCCGAAATAGGCCAACTCTTTAAGCTTATTGGCTTACTAGTGCCCTCTAGTCTCTTATATACAGATCTTTCTATTTAATCACAGTTGGGTCTTTGGGGTCATTGCCTTTGGTGGGTTGTTTTGTTGTTTTTGTTTTGTTTTGTTTTCAATTTTTATTTTTTGGCTTTCTCATTCATTAGAGAAAGCTTTGGACCAAACTTAACACCATCAAGGAGCTCGCCACCCTGGGGATGATTTAGATGAAACCAAACCCTAATGTACTGTGGTGAGTCACACTGTCTCTCTCTCTCTCATTACAGTTTCCACTTCCAAATGTGTCTGCCTATTGCCCCCACAGTGCTTCAAGGGTGGAAACCAACTCTACTGTGTCAAGATGGGATCATCAACAAGTGAGAAAACACTGAACATCTGTGAAGTGGGAGCTATAAGATGTGCAAACAGGAAGGTGGAAATACTGCATCCTGGAAAGTGTTTGGCCTAGCACAATTACTGCTAGGTCCAGCACAATTAACAGATTTACCATCCAGAAGAACCAGCTCCTACAAATGAGAATTCTTGTACAAACAGCAGACTGGCATGCTCAAAGTTACTGACAAAAATCATTTTGTGTTAGTTTGAGATCATTATTCTCCCTTGACTCTCCTGTTTGGGCATGTCTTACTCAGTTCCAGCTCATGATGCCCTGTAGCATACCCCTAGGTACCAACTTCCACAGCAGTCTGGTAAATTCTCCTGTTCACATTGCACAAAAATAATGTGACTTCTGAGACCCTTATGTAGCCCGTGACATTAAGCACTCTCACAATTAGAAATAAGAATAAAACCCATAATTTTCTTCAATGAGTTAATAAACAGAAATCTCCAGAGCCTCTAAAACACATTCTTGAAGCCCAACTTTCATGTCTTCATTCAACAAATAATTTCTGAGTGTGCATACAGGATGTCAAGTACTGACCAAAGTCCTGAGAACTCGGCAGATAATAAAACAGACAAAAGGCTTTGCCTTCATGAAGCATACATTCATTCAGGGGTAGACACACAAAAAATGAAATAAACAGGTAAAATATGTAGCATGTTTGATGGTGATAATTGTTTTGGAGAAAATACAACATGGAAGGGTGAGTCCCATCCTTAATTATCATCTTATGCAAGGAAATATTCCATAACAATAAACATCACTGTAAGGATGATTGAACTCCAGTGGAAATTATCTTATATAAAGTTGTTAAGGATAAACTTCTGGAGTTCTATTCTCTCAGAAAGTAGAAAAGAGATTCCCTTTGCCTCAACTAAAGTGCATCATAAAGTTTTAGGCTGAAGTGTGTGATGAATGGAAAATTGTCAGAGAATTTTGAAGGAATAATGTTTAAGGTAAGTCATATCTTTTCATTAGGCCATACAAAGCAGAAACCAGTTTATTAGAGAGGCAAGGGTGTCAATTTGAATTGGAGAAGAGAGGCATCTTTGGAGCAGCAGTTCTCAAATATTAGAGTGCATTAGAATCACCTAGAGGGTGTGTGTGTTCAGATAGATGCCTGGAACCACCCCAGTTTCTAACTCAGTAGTTCTGGGGTGGGACCTGAGAACGTGTGTTTCTAACAGCATTCCAGGTGGTAGTGCTTATGATCATCAGGACACCACATTTTGAGCATACCGAATTTAGAGATGGAGTCATCACGCAGCTAACTCTGATTAAGTAATTGATCTCAAAACCATAGCCAATCTCCAGGGAGGTGAGTGAAAGCAGATTCCTTTCCAGCAAAACTCATTGGGATCCTCACCTCTTGGAAGGAGGCTGTGAGCCACAGCTACCTGCCAACCCCATCCCCAGACCTTATACATGCAGCTCCTCCTTCATCTCATTGATCATAGGATGTCCGCAAAAATCTCACATTTATCATAATATTAAAGAAGAAGAGTGGGGAATGAAAACACCTATAAACAAAAATCATTTTCCTGGTGTAACAGAGGTTGAACATGACCTTTTCCTTTCGCAAGAGTCAGTAACCCAACTATTTTCCAGTCATACCACCCCACTCCCTTCTCACTCTGAGGAGTGCAGGCCACTCCTGTAAGCATCATAAGCCTTCAGCACACTTGAGACATCAGCTGAGAGCAAAGAGGTATTAAATACTCCCACATCCTAAGGAGAGCCACTAACAAATCAATAAACTTTCCCCAGGATTGAACTGGCTCTGTTAAACCCAGCTCTCATGCCAGCCCTACACCTTTCCAGGCTATAAAATGGGACTAGATGAGTAGGGAAGGGAGTCATGTGAATCTCCAGCCACAGGAATGTGGAGTTCACAGCGGGTGTCCTGTTCTTCTCCTAACTCCATTCTCTCCCTTTGGTGAGGAGGAGGAGGATGCTGAAAATGTCCACTGAAGCCAGGCAACCAAAGCCCCAAGACAACTAGGTTGAGGGTGTGATGAAACCACCTTTGCTAAAATTATAACAGTGAGAACATTATGTCTGTGAGAGAGATCTGATTTAACAAATCCCCATCTTGCGTTTAGCCTTCAAACTACTCTTAATCATTCCTGGACTTGGGCCAAGCTAACTTTGGGAGACATTTAATTTATAGTTTAAATAATAATAGCCTCTCCCCAAAACTCAACCACATTTATAAAGCTAATGACAGACCACCACACTAGGAGGATGAGAGGAACCTGAATTCCGCTAAGGTGTAGACATACATGATTACCCACACATTATTCCAGATGCACAAGATGTACAACTTCCCCAAATTACTCCTGCAAATAACATCACTATTGTAGAACCTAAGATTGGCCTTTTTAGATGTCTTTTTGGGTTTTTTGGATCTGATGACCAATGGCTCCACCTGGATCCATCAACTGCTTCTGTGGCCCCATTCAGAAGTGACTCAGTGAATAAGGGGACCATTTCCCACACTCCTATAATTGCACTCCCAACCAATCAGCAGCAAGTACCCATTGCCTAGCCTTCCTCCCTTTTCCCCCAAACTATCTTTGAAAAATCCTAGCCTTTGAATTTTTAGAGAGACTGATTTGAGTAATAATAAAACTCAGGTCTTTCATTCAGCTGGTCTGTGTGAATTAAGCTCCTTCTCTATTGCAGTCCCCATGTCTTGATAAATCAGCTCTCTCTGAGCAGTGGGCAAAATGAACTCATTGGACAGTTACAGTGGTGTTGCCTACAATATGGATATATGGTGCTGCGCTAGCTTGCTAGGGGCTGTGGGATTTTATAGCTGCTACTGGCAAGGTTTCTGAGGATTAGCACCTTGTGCCTCTCTCATAGTTGCAGCCTGACTAGGGAGAAGATGGATACAGCCCTTTTCTCCATCTGCATCCCATGGCACAGGGAAATCATGAAAACTTGGTGGCTCCTGTGGAGCACAGAGAAGAGGAAAAGCCAGCACTGGCACTGGAGGGAAGAAGGAGATGAAATGAAAATCAGATATGAGATTGGAGACTTAAACTGGAGTAACTTTCAAAAAACAGAAACTGACCAGAAATCTGTCTGATCTGTGCCAGAGCTAAGGAGAATGGAATTTGGCAGACTAGTAAAAGCTAGTGAAAGCTGAAGCTGCCATAACAAAGTCATACAAAGCTGGAGCTGCCATAACAAAGTCATACAAATAGAAACTTTTTGTCTCACAAGTCTGGTGGCTAGAAATCTGAAACAAAGATGTTGGCAGGGGCATGGTTCCTCTGAAACCTGTAGATGATAATCCTTCCTTGCCTCTTTCAGCTTCTGGTGTTTGCCAGCAATTTTTGGCATTCCTTGGCTTTTGGATTCATCACTGCAGTTTCTGCCTTCATCACCACGTGTCCATCTTTGTTGTCTTCCTTCTGTCAATATCTGCCCAAATTTCCATTGTCTTATAAGGATGCTAATCTTGTTAGACTAGGCCTACATCAAATGAGGCAGGAGAGTAGGGTCTGGAGGTAAGGAACACAAGGCCGATTGATGATTTACACTGACTTCCTAGAACTAAATCAAATGGAAACACTTCAGCTATGACAGGAAATAGCCTCTCCATTTACCTAGGGTGTACATGGAGTAAATGACTTTGTAACTTTACTTCATCCTCTTTATTTCCATAGGGCATACACCAAGTAACCAATGGAAACCTCTAGAGGGTATTTAAACCCCAGAAAATTCTGTAATGAGGCTCGTGATTAGTTGGTCTTTTTATCACTTCAGCTACCTTTGTTTCAAAGAATTTTTTGAGTACACTAATCCATTAAAGTTTGCATTAGGCTGATTTGCATACCATTTACCAGCTGTAAATTTGTAAAAATTGTACAGAATTGCACAAAATTGTACAAAATTTTACAAAAATTGTACAAAATTGTAAAAAATTGTACAAAATTTGTAAAATTTGTAAAATTTGTAAAAAAAATTTTACAAATTGTAAAATTTATCAAAATTTTACACTTTGATATTAATATTAAGATAGCAATTTAGTACAGTAAGTGTTAAGAGCTAGTGATAAAATTATTAACATGAAACAGAGAACAAAACTGAAACATATTAAATACCTGGAATTTGGCCCTCCAATCTCCAATTCTGTCCTAGAAGATTAAATAAATTCCAGATCAAAGGTAAAAGCTTTATCTCTTTGGCTATTAGAGATTAATACTAAGTCTTCAAACTTGTAGCTTGAGTAACTGGAAATCAATTCAGCTCCTTTTTTAAATATGAATTTGAATTGTTGATGGTTCTGCAATATACTGACAAACTGAGACACCAGCTTAAAGAACTTTATGATGACATGTTATATTATTTCTGATGTCCTGGAAGCAAAGACACAAAAATAATTGTAAGACTATGATTTTAAAATTCCAGTCCTCTGTTTATCTGACAATCAAGCTTAATCAAAGGTTTCTTCTTTTGAGCAGTCTTCAATAAAGCCCACTAAATTTTAGAATATGTTACTGTTTTTTCTCTTTCTACCAAAGCCTTCAACTCCTACAATCCACATTTCATAGTTTTAAAGATTGAGCTCCTCTGTTATTTCCAAAAGAGCACCTATAAGCTATGCCTAAACCACAGATTTAGCTTCCTAAAATCTAATTCTGAGTAACAAGAATCTGACAGATCATGATGTTTCTGGTCAGTGTTGGGTACAAAACTACCCCGAAGCTTGATTAATTGGATTCTAAATGGCTGGCTCTCTCCAAGGTCACCTTCATTCTTTTGGACATCATGTGTGGAATCAATGAGGCATTAAGCTTCTAACCAAATAGCCTGCAAAATTATAGTTGTATCCAGTCCATTTTATGAACACAAGACAGGCCACTGCTACCCCATTTGTCTTCTTGACAAGTTCTAGCTGCATGGTTTCAGTTCCAAGTGTCAAATATCAGTTAACAGAGGTGTGTGTCACCAATCAAGGGACTCCAAGGAACAGATGGCACACTGAAAGTCATGCTCACAAAGATTTATATAGGAAGATGCTCATCACAACATTATTTATAATAGCTAAAAATGACAGACCCTAACTGTCCAATAATAAATTATGGCCCCTCAATATAAAGGAAAGTATGAGGTCACTGACAAACTCTTTTTTAAATGATTTTAAGGGACATAATAAAAAGTGAAAGACCAGACTACAAAACTATACATGATTACAGCTATGAAAATTGTGTGTGTATATAAATGGCTTTAAAAACAATGATTGGGAAAACAGTATCTACTGTTGGAATTTGGATTGACTTTTATTTATATAGCTTCTGTATTTCAAGATTTTCTTCAATTGGCATGCAATTTTTTTTATAGTTGTGTATGAAGAGTCATTTAAAATTTGTTCTCTTCTATGTAGGCGAGAAGGGCAGACAGTTAATTCTGCTTGTATGGACACACTGATGGCTTATATGGTAGAGATCTCCCTGGTCTGAACTTGACCACATGGGGAGGTGTGGCAGCTTTCAGCGAAACTTGTGAACCTCATATATATTATTCATTCATTCACAAACACTTACTGACTACCTGCTAAGTTCTAGGAGTTAGGGCTATAATCATGCAGAGGTTTTGGAGGCACTTAAGAGTATGATGAAAAGATCATAAAGGTATACTTAAAACAGTATTACATAAAGTGAAAGGAATGAGTTACTGTTAAAATAATTTTAGGTACAGATAATGTCTTAAAGGAATAAATTTTTAAAACTAGACAGTTAATAAAATCAAGCCTAAATCTTCAAAGTTTGATAGCAGTTAGAGACACTTAGTAGCTGTTTAAATTTGGACAAGTCTTTCCAAGACTCAATTTCCTCTCATGAAAGATGGGGATAACACCAGCTAACTCACTCTATTTGTTCTGAGGATTGAGTGGGGTAAAAAAATTATATATAAAAAAATCTGTATATATCACAATTACCACTAGAGAGCCTAGAATGAGAAGTGCATTTACTACTTGGGTGTTGTTTATTGTTACTATTATTAACAACAACAATGGAGACTAGTGGCTGCAGTTCACACTTTATTTTCTATTACATGACATATTTCCTCTACTGCCAATCTTGCTATTGAAACCTGATTTATCAAGGACCTCGTGGTGGAGCGCTCAGGGGAGAGAAATAGCTGGAATATTCAGAATCCATATCAAACGAAGCAGAGAAAATGTGCCTGTTCATTGTGCTCATGTATCAACAACAGAAGTAAAAGTTTTGAGTTCTTTTTAGAATATTCATCATGTATGCCAGATAAATGGACATGGACCAATGTTTTGCGAATGAAAACAAAATGGGGAAAAAAATAAAAATTAAGGATGTCAAAGCAATGTGGACAGAAGACTCATTAATAGAAAATGAGGAAAAAAATATATGGAGTAATTGGAAATGTACTCCAAGGATTACTTGTTTGGTGTCACCCTTTCCCTGTCCCACAGGCAAGGACATCGTCTATTTAGAAGAGTCTCCATTTTACTAAAACGTGGCCGTTAACAAGAGGGTAAAGTGACATCACATTTCAAAGCCATGAGACTAGAAGCTGTTGTCCTTCATGCACTTTATTTCTAATAATGCCAGCTTCTAGAGAAATACCCTAACTGAAGAATTTTCACTTTGTTTATCACAACTGAAAACTAATTGTTCTGCCATGTCTACCCTTCTGTTGAAATGTGGTGATGTACACTGGTACATCTCTGCAATAGTCAAAAATACTGCTCACTAATATTTGTGGCTCTCCATCTCCCAGGAATCAGGTTGGATCAAACTTCTTGGCTCTTGTGGTAGGAGCGCTATGCAATTTTTACAGATGGATGAAATGTGAGCAGATATACGTGTGGAGCTTCTTGGTCAAGTATTTAATTGCTGGCATGAAGATTCCCCCAGTTTCCCTTTCTCTATGGCACATTTGAGATAGTGACTTCTTCATCAGCCTGAGTTCCTGAATCACTAATAGGAACAGAGCCCATTATACTCCATTGAATATCTGTGGGTATGTGGTTTGAGCAAAAAATAAACCTTTCTTGTTTTCCGCCACTGATATTTCGGGACGGTTATTCATTATATCATTACCTAGCTTACCTGTCTGACATTAACTATAATGTAACAAATGACATGATACCATTAAAAGCTGATCTCTTTCACTTCTTCAAATTGCATTCCAGAACAATTTCACATTTCTCCAGGCATTACTGAATTAAAAAGTAAGAATTGCCATTCCCTTGAACATGGCCTATTATCATGAGTATACTTGGGTGGAAAATTCATAAACAAATTAAAATTAGAAGAGGAAAATGATAATGCTTAGTTTTAAAATTACATTTCTGAATTGTATTCCCATCTATTTATAGGAGAAATATAATAGGAAATTTAGGTTGCAAGAAAAAATAAATCTTCTACTATAGAGTTTATTGCTAGGACTAAAGAAACATAATGCAAAAAAAATGGGTGGAACTTTTCTAAGGAAAACATTTTATAATTTGAATTATTCTGGTAGTATTCTTGGAAATGTTTATTATTTTTAAAAGCATTTCAAAGTTGTTGAACCTGCTTCATATTTCTTGATTACCAAATCATTTTCATTATATTTCAAACCAATTGCTTGTCAAAAATACATTATAAAGAACTTCGGGCATTTACAAATGATGCCAATATTTAAAAATTGATTCTTTATTCCAATTTCTAATCCTTGAATAAAACATAAAATCCAGTTCATATGTTGTAGCAGGTTCTATTTATTGCCCCATCTCTCCCAGCACTCATTCAGGTCCCTCCCAATGGGCAATATTTCAGGAGATGTTAGTCCCAGTCTCAACCGCAGCCCCAAAAAGTGAATTCCAATTGGTTTAAGGCAGTCAGTGCGGTCCCATTTCCCTTCCTATGTGGATCAGACACATGCACGGCAAGTCTGCCGAATGAAAGGTGAGAAGCATCTTCTGGAGGACTTCTGAGAAGGATTTTTCTTACTCTTCGACAGTTTAGAGGAAGAAATCATCTCTTTTTGTAAATGTTACCATATCTGAATATGATGCTGGCAGCTTCTTCAGCCTTCTTATTACCATGAAATTTCCACTTCTGGTCTGGCCAACATACGGAGGAGGTTTCAGCAGAAACATGGAAAGAATTGAACCATTGATGAAATCACTGAGCTACTGAATTAACCAACTGTGGAATGTTCACGCTTCTTGTCTTTTTGTTATAAAATAATAAATATTCTTCATTGTTTAAGTGATTTTGAGTTTTCTGCTACTCGTAGCCAAATATATGCTGATTCAGAAATTAATCATGTTCTTTTCTATTCAACAAATGATGCTGGGATAATTGTCAAGCCACATGTAGAAGAATTAAACTGGATCCTTATCTTTCACCTCATACAAAAATCAACTCAAGATGGATCAAGTACTTAAATCCAAATCTTGAGACTATGAAAATTCTAGAAAATAACATTAGAAAACCCTCCTAGACATTGGCTTAAGCAAAACTTCATGACCAAGAAATCAAAAGCAAATGCAACAAAAACAAAGATAAATAGATGGGACTTAATTAAACTAAAAAGCTTCTGTGCAGCAAAAGAAACGGTCAGCAGAGTAAACAGATAAGCCACAGAGTGGGTGAAAAATATATATATAAATACACACATATATACATATACATATATATATATATCATGAATACTACCGGTATTCCATGGTGTGTGTGTGTGTATATATACACACACACACATATGTATATATGTACATACATTCAGGAGATGTTAGTCCCAGTCTCAACCCCAGTTCCAAAAAGTGGATTCCAATTGGTTTAAGGCAGTCAGCGTGGTCCCATTTCCCTTCCCATATACATATATATATATATATATACACACACACACACACACACACACACACACACACACACACATACACATAAAAAATGGAATACTACTCAGCCATAAAAAGAAATGAAATAATGGCATTCACAGCAACCTGGATGGAACTGGAGACCATTATTCTAAGTGAAGTAACTCAGGAATGGAAAATCAAACATTGTATGTTCTCACTTAAAAGCGGAAACTAAGCTATTAAGACACAAAGGCATAAGACTGATGCAATGAACTTTGGAGACTCAGGGGGAAAGGGTGGGAGGGGGGTGAGGGTAAAAAGACTACAAATTGGGTACAGTGTGTATTAATCAGGTGATGGATGCACCAAAATCTCAGAAATCACCAATAAAGAACTTATTCATATAACGAAAACCACCTGTTCCTCAAAAACCAATGTAAATAAAAAATATAAATAAATAAATACATAAATAGGAGTAATAATAAGAATTTTAAAAGAAGTTAATCATGTTTTGAGGTTTGTACTTTCATGATGTTGATAGATGAATAGCATAAGTTTTCTCTTAAAATGACTATAATTTGTATTTAAAAAATTGAAGGATTCTCTCTGCTGGTTGAAGATACTTATCTAGCATCAAAAAAAATGAAGAAAAATCTTCAGAAATAGAACTTAATAAGAAACATTTTAATTTTGTAATGAATCTCTCCATTATTTCTCAGAAAGCCAGGCACTTCTAAAGCTTCCCAAATAACCGTAATTAATAATAGGTCTTTTGGTCTTTTGTGTACTCAGTACCATGTTTATTTCTCTGAGGAGGAAGACCTAATGCTTACTAAGCCACTATTTACATCAGACTCATCATGTAATTATTTTATTTAGCCCTTGCAGCAGCTCTAAGAGATGTAGGTGTTACTGGCCTCATTTAGAGATGAAGAACTTGAGGATTTGGTAACCACAGTTACCTGCCAAATGTCATATATCTCATAAGAGGCAGAGACAGAATTCAGACCTGGGCAGCCTGACTGAAGAACTTGGGAGCTGACTGTATTGTATCAAAGTTAAATTAATTGATTTTCTAATTATGCTGTTGATTTCAGTGGTTACAAAGATGGCTGCAAATTATTACTCTTCCCATTGAGATGTGGTTTGTAATTCTCCTCCTCCTTGAATCTTGACAGGCTTGTTGCTGCTTTGACTAATAGAGTACAGCAAAAGTGACACTGTGTGACTTCTGAAGCTGTCAAAAAAGAAGGCCTTGAAGCTTTTACCTGATTTACAGAAACACTTGCTCTTGGTGCCTTGAACTGCCATGATAGAAATTCAATGACCCTGATGTCACGATACCATGAGACAACAAAAGACACATGAAGAAGCCACATGTAGAGGTTCTGGCAAGAGGTATAGCTTAGCCCAGATTTGGACACATCCAAATCTAGACACCAGGCATGTGAATGAAGAAGGCTTCAGATATTTCCAGATTCCATATGTTTAAAACACCTTCTGAGGTTTGAGTCTTCCAAGTTGAGGCTCCAGACAGCATGAAGAAGAGACAAGCCATCTCAACTGTCCTCACTCCAAATTCCTGATCCATGGACTCCATAAGCAAAAAAAGCAACTGTTATTTTACACAATTAACTTTGGATCAGTTTATTGTACAGCAATAAATGACCAAAATAGTTGTGTAAGAGAATGTCTCTACTCGTAGAAAACATACATTGAAGTGTATAGGAATAAAAGGATATAATGTTCACATTTCACTCTCAAGTGACCCAGAGAAGATAGTACAATACACATATATAATGTAATTCTATACATATAAATATATACATAGCCAATACTCTGGCCATGTAAGGTAATATATATGTAATATATATTATAGAGAGAGGGAGAGAGAGAAAGAAGAAGGAAGACGAAAGAAAAAGAAATAAAGAGAAAAAAGATGAAGAGGAAGAAGAAGAAGAAGAAAAGGAAGAAGGAGAAGAAGGAGAAAGAGGAAGAGGAGGAGAAGACATTTGGCAAAATGTTAATAATTGATGAATCTGAGTGAATATATATGGAGTTATTTTTATTATTCTTGAGACTTTTCTGTAGGTCCAACATTATTTTAAAATAAATTTAAAAAGAGAAGCCATGGGCTTTTCACTGTAACATGAATGAGATGTCATACCTGTGCAAAACCATTGCCAACAACCCAATGCAGTATCTAGTTTTCTGCTAAGCTACATGGTACAGACCATATCACTTCATTTCTATACATCAATATTCATCTGGGAAGGATATATTGAGAAGTAAAATAGAGTTCCTCTGCATTTCAAAATGAAGGAAAAGAATCACAACAGCATTATGATATTACCTGGAATACAGGACATATTTTAACATGTACTTATTTGCAAACTGAAAGTTGGCTTTTCAGCTGTAAGAAAACTATGGTTTCCTCTCCAAAACACCTGTTTGTATAATTATTTAAAAGACAAGAGGCACCCAAGAAGCTGGGTAGAGTCGATGGCTCTTCAGAAAAGTAATCAGGTGGACAGTTTTATAATCTTGCAAATTCAAAAACCTAGGTGAGAGCAAGTTGGAAAAATAAATACAATAAAAAGTCCCTTTGGAACTGGGTTTCATTAAACTGTGAACAAGAATTGTTTTGTGTTCTTTGCCTGGCTGCACGTGAGAGCTGACAGCAGCTGATCATGCTACACTGAGCATTGGTAATCACAGCACAATTGGTCACAAGCCTGTCGTAGGGAGCCTGAGCAGACAAGTTAACAGCAGAGCTATGAGGCTGAATTTTCTGTTATGGCGTAGCTGTCTTCTTCAGGTGATCAATATGCCATTTTGCTCACAAATAGAAACTTGTTTTTCGGATTGTTGGGACTTTTTGCTCTTAGTTCTGAACAATGCCTTTGATCTTCGGAGGACTTTATTGCTTGCCTCCTTTCTCAAAAAGTAACTGGGCAGGAATAAAAAAGGAAGGCTAAGGCCAGAGCTCAAGGTCCTCTGCCAATGCAGAGTCACCAAAATTAATGACCATAGGGCATGCTTTCATGGAACTATGGACAACTGAACTGAGAGCAACTAAGGAGTGTGCTTCTGGGCCCTCAGCTACTGGAAACCATGCCCTTAGCACCACAAGGCTGACCACTGAGAAATTCCTAATTACACCTTTTTTTTTGCCTGGTGCATTTCCTATTGTTGCTGTAACAAATTAGCACCAACTCAATTGCTTAAAACAACAGAGGTTTATTATCTTAAGGTTCTGGCAGGGGCAGGAGTTCAAAGTGGATCTCACTGAGCTAAAGGCAATGTGCCAGCAAGATTACAAGTTTTCTGGAAGTTGGAGGGGAGAATCTTTTTTGTTGTCACTTCCAGCTTCTTGAGGCCTCCTGCATTCCTTGGCTCACGGCTCCCTTTCCCTATCTTCAAACCCAGGAATCACATCCTTCCAACTCTGCTTCTGTCATCGCATCACTCCCTCCATCTCTCATGCTCTTTCTTCTTCCCACTTTCCCTTATAAGAACCTTTGTGATTACACTAGACTCACTCAGATAATCTAGGATAATCTCACTATTTCAGATCCTTAACTTAATCACATCTGTAAAATCTGTTTGCTCATGTAAGGTAATATATTCTCAAATTTGGAATATTAGGACTTAGATATTTTGTGGGATCATTATTCTGCCTACCATATCTGCTGTACTTCAGACAGCATTAGACTTAGGGTCTCCATGAAATTGGGAGATTTTTTAAAAATTGATTATAAATGATTCTACAAAGCAAAATACCAAGTATCAAATATCAAAATATCAAATATCTGCTAATACTAAGGGTATCCTAACCTCTTTGCTTCTGATCCCAAAGGATCGGTCCAGAGCTACCAGAATTTTCCAGAATACTTGGACTTTGAATATTGCCGGAACTATCTTCTCATCTCATATTTCAGTTTTCTTATGCATTCTTTATTCTCTGACTCCACAGACTAGCTATATTTCATAGTAGAAAACATGGCAGTCGGAATTTAACAAAAGAATAAGAGAGAAGACTTCAGCTTTCTAATCTAAAGTTAAAAACCTCAAAGAAGACTCATTAGTTCTACTTCAATGAGTGGTTTACTCCTAGACCACTCAACTGTGGTCAAAGGGCAAGTTCACGTAAGAGCAAAACAGCTGTGGCACTAGTCCTCTAGCAGCGTGTGTGTGGGAGGCAGGTGATAGGGATGTCCAATTCCCTTGAGATTAGTTACTGTAACACATAGAGCAGTGCCATACAACAACTACACTTCAAACTTTCCATTGACCTGCCAGACAATGAAGGGTCTTGAATTGGGGTAATGATACCCACTTCAGGAAATGAAGACATTTTTACAACAATAAGAGATCTCCTGGTAGTGGTCCCCAAACCTGGTGGTCATCAAAATCATTTGGAGAGCTTTTAAAAAATATTTATTCTCAAATCACACCCCACACCTACTAAAACAAAATCTCTAGAACTTGGATAATAGCACACAGTTGCTAAAAACCCAATCATGAAAACGTTTTCAGATCTAGGCTGAGGCAAGTGATGTGTATCAAGAATTACACTGCCTGCCTGCTCCAAATTCTTGAATGCTGGCCCTAGTCCAAACTCTTACTTCTCATCCATTTTCTTACACCCACCTTTCGGCTTTGCTACCTTTCCTAAATCTGTGCCAATGCAATCAGATTACATGATTACCAGTACTTTTTTCTGAAAATGTGTTCCTTTAACCATCATGTTTGAGTCCTCTGCTTGACCAACTGCATTGGCCAACTCTAATTCTAGCTTTAAGCTCAGGAATCACAGGAATCAGCCTCCACTTGTAAGTGAAGTGTTTCATTTGTTCCTATTGTCTCCATACTGTTTATTACTTTAAAACAGTGAGGAATAGAGCCAAATTAAGAAGAGAAAATTATGGAGAATGGATAAAATGAGAATACTGTGATGAACTGGGGTGTCATATTAAGGGTTATGCAATTTATTCTGTAAGTCAATATTTTTCAAAAGATAGAGCCAAGATCACCTGGACCAAAATTACCTCAAATAGTGCTACTAAAAGAGAACTCTGTGTACATTATTTATTATGGTATCCAACAAGATAATAACTAGAATTTAAATCATAGCACTAGAATGTAAATCATCAAACTACTTCCTTCATCCACAAAATCTTGCTGCAAGAAAAATAGTTGACTAAATTTAACAGTGTAATCAATGATAAACTTTATATACACTCTGTTACAAGTTCATCATCCCATGAAAACCAGCAAAAATCTGTTCTCACACAGGCACTTTAAGTACACTTAACCTAAGGTACTATTTAAACAACAGCAACAACAATAGTAATATACTTAACACTTATTATATGATTGACATAGTTCCAAGCACTTTACATAAATTAATACATTTGAATCTGGCTAAAATCCTATGAGATGGGTAATATTTTCTTCATATTTAAAGACAAAAAAACTGAAACAAAAATAACCCCAAAAATTTGCTCAAGGGCACACAGGGATATGGATATCCATCACTCTTATTAGAAATCTGATGAACCCAAATCTCTTTGTTTAGCACTCAGGAACTCTTATTGTAACTAGATCTCTCGGTCCTCATCTCTATAAAAGGAGTCCTTGGATATGTTAAAGCAGGGAATAAGAGAATTTAGATTTTAGATTAGATAGTTAACTCTTAGCCTAATATGAAAGGCCAGCTGGAGGCAAGAAAGATTGGAGATAAGGAGACCTGTTTAAACAGTCTGAAGTCCTTGAGGACAAGAGGGTCTCACCAAGGCAGGAGAAATCAAAAAGAAAGGACAAATATCAGAGATGCACTGAAGACAGAATTCAGCTGAATAATTAAGCACCTGCTGTGTCAGGCACAGCATTAAGTATTCTACATATGCAACGCAGACGTAACTAGATTCCATATGGACGCTCTAGGTGGGTGCATCTTGAAGCAGAAGACAGCATATTATCATATCCCCCAAAATGTTACTGAGTAATAAGGATTTTACTGAAGATTTTACAGAGCTTCAGGTGTTATGCCTTAATCCATACATTCTAGAGGGACTGAGTGCAAATTATTCCTGCACCCTTCATAAAAGGAGGTGCTGCTTCCACTTGGCAGCAGTCTCAATCCCTGCTGGCTGGGCTTCCAACAGTTGTGCTCCTGCACTCCCACATTCATGGTGGCGATGCAAAATGAATGCAGAGGGTTAATTTTCAACAGGTGCCAGGGAGCACCATGTTTGTATATCCCAGATCACTTTTCCTAACCGGGGGGTAGACAAATATATCATGCTTTTTTCTTGGACACAATCTGGTTCCTGGCTACTGTTTCACCTAAGCTTTGGAATTTGTTTTTCACATCTCAGCATGGATACCACAACTGGGTGGTTGTGGGAGACTCTGCAAGTATTCATGATTGCCCTCATATTATTACTTGAGCCCTGTACTTTCATTTATAACAAAAGCTGAAGATGCCATTAAAAATCCAATTGATTTACATCTCAGGTTGTGTCAGAGGGTGACATTATGGAAAGAAACAAGCAAGACTGTCTGGTGAATGATCACAGAGGTTCAGATTCTCTGGTAACACACTGATCAAGACAGGGAAAATTTCTCTTCCTACAAGAAGTCCTCATTTAACTTCTGCCAAGGGTGACAAGTATTACTCTCAAGACATGTTGACATGTACCAGTGGGGCACTTCAGCCCCAGTAGTAAATTACCTGCATACAGGGTTGTTCTCATCAAAGTGCAGAGTGGGGATGGGAGAATTAAAGGAGGGTAGGAAGGGTTCTTCTAGAGCAAGCCTACTAGCTCCCTTGCCTCATCCCCACATACCTCCTCTGCTGACCTTTTGCTGGTAAGTTTGCCAATAAAACTTGTCCATTAATCCAATAATGTGAGACATTATCTATTTGTCTTTAATCTTGCCATAACAAGAAAAACATCTTTTTTCATATATTCCGTATTTTATTTGATCTATATATTAACCATTTTACAGTAAAGTTCTAAGAAGATAACTTTTCCAAGCACATGAAGGGCCTGAATGAGATGTTAGCATACATTTGTTAGGCTTTGGAAAATGAGAAGAACTGAGGATAATTTCAAAATATCTTGCTTCAGTACCTAGGACAGTGATTCTAATGGAAATATAGATTGTAGAAAGAGAATGGTCTTAGGGTAATAAAATGAATTTAGTTTAAGTTATTTTAAGTGTCATGTATAATGGAAGATTGTAAGGTTTACAAATTGTATCTCCTAAAATTGATCACAATGTAAATGAGAAAAAGAGCTATGTTTATACCTCAAAATAACTGGCACAGAGCTATTTACACAGCAAGCAATCAAAATATATTGATTAAGGTAAAACGTGGAGAAATTTTAAAAAATTATGTTAGAAGTATTTGGTTGGAAGCCATTTACCAGTTTAAAAAAAAAAAAAAAAAAACAAACTATGTAAGTAGGGCTGGGTGCAGTGGCATATGCATGTAGTCCCAAGCACCTGCAGAAGCTGAGCTGGGAGAATCACTTGAGCCCAGGAGTTCCGGGCCAGCCTGGACATCATAGCAAGACCTTATCTCTAAAAGACAGACAAATAAAACTATATCAGTAAATAATCTTCCTAAGAGAATGAAGCTCAGTTTTCTTTTTTGAATTATTTATTCACTAATTCATTTCAGCATTTCTTTCTTTGTTTAATTGAGAGGTTACTAAAAGCATTATTAGGGACACATATGATTCTTAGTCTCAAAGAGCATAAACTATCACGGAGAAGATAAAAAAATTATTAATTATTAATCAGTTATTCCAAACTGTGATGAGTGCTGTGAATGAAAAAAAAAAAAAATGCTATGGTAGAGAATAATGGGAATGAATGATGACTGAAAACCTTCTTTAAATAGTGGTCAGGAAACATGTCTCTGAGAAGAAGGCATTCAAGCTGAGAACGAAGAAGTGGAAGGAGCCAGACACCAGAAGTTTTATGGAGAGGGTGCCACATAGCATGAACAGCACATGTGGAGACCCCAAAGTAAAAAGAGTCTGGGACTTTTCCAAGAAATAAGGCTAATTTAACTTCTGCTGTCACATAGGTGGAAGGCCAATGTGCCACTAAAAACAGAAAGTCGGAAAAATTTAAAAATCACATTTTTAAGGTACAAGAGGACTGTAGAGGCCACAAGGACTGAAAGCAATACATTTCAGAGAAAGAACCTTTGAGAGGTGAGCTAAGGTTCTGCCACTGTCCTCCTGGGGCATAGGTTGTCTTGGACATAGGCTAGAGGCTACAAATCAGGAACACAAGTAGCATTCCACTGCTGGGGGACAGACAAGCTGTTAGAGAAGGTAGATAGGCAGATATGAGCTGGTCAGGATAGGGCCCCAAAGAATGTCAGGTGGCTGAAGGGTGACTACCAAGCAATGGTCAGGTAGCTGACAACAGGGAGGGGAAAATTTCCTAACAAACAGGAGACACCTTGAACTTGTGAGCAACAACTTCCCGATAAGAACTTAAAATGGCAGACATTCACCTTCCTCTGGGACATGTCCAGGCATGCACAGTAAGGAGCAAACTGGCGGAATTTGACCCATATATGACCTTCCTCTGGGGGCGCTACACTAGTATGGGAATATTGCCCTAGGGGAGCAAGCGCATAACTTCAACTACCAAAGGGTGCATGCAGCCTCTCCCAGATACTGACGCATCACTGCACTTGCCGCTAGTAGCCAACAGCCTTCCTTGTGGAGGGATGACTAGAAAAGTCTGGGGAAAAAAGCCAGAAAATAGTAAATCTGTAAGAGCCCCGAGCTAACAATCAGGCAGGGCACTCAATCTTTTGAGTTGCACTCTTGGGTTCTTACAAGTGTACTTTTTTTTTTCTTCTTCATTAAACTCTCATTTCTGCCTTAAATCTACTCCTGTCTCTTGGCCAAATTCTTTCTCCCAAGTCTTTAAGAGAAGAATTGAGGACTGTTGACCCTGCGTGGAGTCCCCAGTGGTAACAGAACCAGTGGGATTTTTTGGTTGTGAAGAGCAAGAGGCTCTTCACAAGTATTACTCTCAGACATGTTGACATGTACCAGTGGGTACATGTCAGAGTCTAAAACATTAAGCTGAAGCCTCAGAAAAGCAGGCAGAGCTTTCCTGTACTCTCCCAGTGCTTAACAGCAAAAAGTCTGGGAGGAAAATCACAAGAGTTGAAGGCTTTCGGCCAGGCTCCATAGCTCATGCCTGCAATCCCAGCACTTTGGGAGGCCAAGAGGAGGTGGATCACCCGAGGTCAGGAATTCAAGACCAACCTAGCCAACATGGTGAAACCCCATCTCTACTAAAAATACCAAAATTACCTGGGTGTGGCAATGGGCACCTGTAATCCCAGCTACTTGGGAGGCTCTGAGGTGGGAGAATTGCTTGAACCCAGGAGGTGGAGGATGCAATGAGCCAAAATTGAGCCATTCATTCTAGCCTGGGAGACAGAGGGAGACTTCATCTAAAAAAAAAAAAAAAAAAAAAAGTTAGAGCCCTGAGAAATAACTCTGGTGGTTTCCATTCACTTTTTCACAAGGGCATTTGCCAATATGGGAGTGTCAGCAAATCTCGAGGCTGAGAATCCAAGCTGGGTCCCCATCAAAGAGCTATTGCTGGGGACAGAAAAGCCAGCAGGTCTGGCAGTTCTACAGGGCAAGAGTGACAAAAATGGAGACTTCTGGAGCATCATTATAGGGTAAGTCATTTTCTTAAGACATCTGCCAATGCTGAAGGTACATGGGGTAGGCCAAAGAGTGAAGTCAAAACCTCTCCAAGGGTCTAAAATTAGACAGTGGTGATGGCTGCAGCACAACTCTGTAAATACACTAAAAACCATGGTACACTCAACATAGGTGAATGTAATCGTTTGTAAATTATTTCTCAGTAAAGTTGTTTTTAAAAAATGTCTCAAAATCAGAGTGGAAATTCTTACCATGTTTCACCACTGAGAAGAAGAAATCCCAAAGACTCTTTGATGAAAACTCCCTGGAGGACCAAGCCCTATGAACAAGGGTGAACTAGAAATATACTGCAACCCAGCTTCAACCCATCTCAGTCCAAGTGATAGACTCCATACCCTATCTGCCCAGCGAAAGAAAGAGCTGAAATTCCCTGGTGGGTAATAATATCAACTGGAACCTCTACTTTTTAAAATATATAATACTTGATATTTAAAATTACTAGGCATGTAAACAGATAGGAGCATGTAAGAGTTACATAACCAATAACTAAGAGAAACAAATTGGACAATAAATGCAGACCATCATGTCATGTAACTCAAATATTAGTTAAGAAACAGGGAATTGACAGGGCAACACAGTTGGTGGGCGCATGGTGACTGTATATCTCCGGAGGTAGTGGGCTAGCGCGGTCTGGGGTCTGCCTCTCCGAGCTTAGGTGAGCGCCCCTGGGTGCCTCCTGGGGGCCAAGTCTGAATGTGGTCCCTGGTGGTGGAAAACAGGGGCCTGCCTGGGGTTCCAATGCCTGGCCCATAGCCTTAGGTGCTGGATTCTCCCTTGGCCCCACAGCCTCATGGAAGAAGCTGAGGCCCTGGAGGTCTGGCCTCTGTTGTATGATTATTTCTCTAGAACAATTTTCATTTTTAAAGTTTATAAAGCACTCTTAACTGTGTGATCTCCTCTGGGTTTCTTTTTTCTTTCTTTTTTTAGAGATGGGGGGGCTCTCACTTTGTTGCCCAGGCTGGTCTTGAACTCCTGGCCTCAAGGGATCCTCCCTCCTTGGCCTCTCAAAGTGCTGGGATGACAGGCGTGAGCCACCACACCTGGCTGCCTCTGAGTTTAGACCCTCGCTGGACTTCTAGCCCATTTAAGCTGTTGGGCCTAGATTCAGAAAGGTTTGTTGAATGGTGAACAAAGAAGTGAATTCCTTCATTTGACAAACGTTTCCTGAGCAACCACTCAGTGCTAGGTGCCGTGCCAGCACAGAAGAGACCTGGTGCCCAAAGCTTGGAGCCACCATACAAAGCAGGATGGAAGTACAGAGGAGAGAAAGAAAGCTTCCTTAGACCCATTGCTTGCTGTATTCTTCTTCGTACTTGCTTGACATATACTTTATTTACCAGTTCGTTTATTGACTTCCCTACCAGGCACTCAAATTTATTCACTGCTGTGTATCCTCAGTGCCTAGGACAGTGCTTGGAACATGATTCATCGATTCCAGGCAAACCAGAGGAACAAGCATCCTGAAAAGAAATATGTAGAATATGCTATTATGCTGAAGCATGATTGTTGCTTCAGAAGTCAGCATTGCTATGGGTATAGCTCAGGGGTAGAGCATTTGACTGCAGAAGTCCAGCATCGAGTACACTTAACAATAAAGAATATATTAAATTATTTCCAAAATCAGCTGGGAGTGGTGGCTCACGCCTGTAATCCTAGCACTTTGGGAGACCAAGGTGGGCTGACCATGAGGTCAAGAGATCAAGACCATCCTGGCCAACATGGTGGAATCCCGTCTCTACTAAAAATACAAAAATTAGCTGGGCGTGGTGGCACATGCCTGTAGTCCCAGCTACTCTTGAGGCTGAGGCAGGAGAAACACTTGAACTAGGAGGCGGAGCTTGCAGTGAACCGAGATCATGCCACTGCACTCCAGCCTGGCGACAGCACGAGACTCTGTCTCAAAAAAAAAAAAAAAAAAAAAAAAAAAAAAAAAAAAAAAAAAAAATTTTTTTCCCCAAAAAAAAAAAAAAAAAAAAAAAAAAAAAAAAAAAAAAAAAACTTCTTTCCGACATCAAAAAAAGAGAAATAGGACATTAAAATACCTATGGTTATTATGTTGCAGACCTTTAAAAAAAAAAAAAAAAGAGGAAGGAAATAAGGCTAATGTAGCTAGACCATAGATCATATAAGCAAGTGAGATACAAGACTGAAGAAATAAGCAAGAGTTGATCATGCAGAGACTTCTAGGTCATGGTAAAATATATATATATTTTTTTAATTCTAAGTCATGGTTTTAAGTAAGAAAGTAAAATAACCCAGTTTACATTTTAAAAAGCAGTATCAAGAAAACCATGTAAGGCGCTATAACTCTTATCCAGGTGAGAGATGATGGTAGCTTTGACTGGGATTGTTGTAGAGGATTCAAGATATATTTTGGAGGTAGAACAAACATGACTTTCTGATGGATTTAATGTAATTGACTGGAAAAAGAAAGCCATCAAAGACAACTCTCAGGTTGCTGGTTAAGCAAGAGGCACTAAATTGGTAATAAAATAGAATAGGGAGCATAAGGAAAGTCCCACTGAAGTTCAGGGGTTTTCCTAAGATTACCAACTAGTTAGTAGCAAAGAAGGACTAGAGGCTGGGCATGGTGCCTCATGCCTGTAATCCCAGCACTTTGGAAGGCCAAGACAGGTGGATCACTTGAGGTTGGGAGTTCAAGACCAGCCTGGCCAATATGGTGAAACCCTGTCTCTACTAAAAATATAAAAATTAGCCAGGCTTGGTGGCATGCATCTGTAGTCCCAGTTACTCAGGACGCTGAGGAAGGAGAACCGCTTGAACCCAGGAAGCGGAAGTTACAGTGAGCCAAGTTCGTGCCATTGCACTTCATCCTGGGCTTCCCACCAAGATTGTCTCAAAAAAAAAAAAAAAAAACAAAAAAACAAAAAAACAAAAACAAGCATTACAGCACTAGAATATAGGTCTCCTGACTCTTAGTCCAGTACTCTCTACCATACTAAATTAACTTTTCTTTAGGAATTGTGTTCAGTAGTATTACATCTATACATATTTTAAAGACAACATACACAAAAAAATTGTGTTTAGAAGTCCAGTTTCCAAGAGTGGTCAATTAACTAATTATGTGGCTTTCAACATAGGTAGCAAATGAAAATGTTTTCAGAGCTAGGAAACTTAAGATGGATAAAGATCAAGTTGTACGATTATAGAGAATGGGGTGGGTGCATTCTTTGATGAACCTGCAGTATATATACCACCAGGAGGCATCCAAATTCAATTTTAAAAATATTTTCAACCACTTTATTGATGAAACTGAAACAGATTATTAGATATAGTTTACCTGCTAATTAGATGCAAATATGTTTGGTACCATGTTATTTTGCCTTTGAACATAAGCAAAAGATAGGCAATTCCTGTCTAAGTACCCTCTTTTTGCTTAACCACTTATTGAAAAAGGCAATGTATTTCTTGTTTCTTTCTTTCTTTCTTTCTTTCTTTCTTTCTTTCTTTCTTTCTTTCTTTTTTTTTTTTTTTTTTTTTTTTTTTTTTTTTTTTTTTTTTTTTTTTTTTTTTTTTTTTTTTTTTTTTTTTTTTTGAGACAGAGCCTCACTCTATCACCCAGACTGGAATGAAGTGGGTCAATCTCGACTCACTGCAACCTTTGTCTCCCAGGTTCAAGTGATTCTCCTGCCTCAGCCTCCCAAGTAGCTGGGATTACAGGCATGCACCATCACACCCAGCTAATTTTTGTATTTTTAGTAGAGATGAGGTTTCTCCATGTTGGCCAGTCTGGTCTCAAACTCCTGACCTCAGGTGATCCACTTGCCTTTCCCTCCCAAAGTGGTGAGATTACACGCATGAGCCACCGCACCTGGCCAGTGATGTGTTTCTAATTACAATGTGTTTCTAATATAAATATTCATAAATATTTATATTTAACATAGAAGTTCAAATTTTATTCCATAAACAAAGAACTAAAACAGGGCCATGCCTAACTAACTAAATTAATGATCCAAATGTACTGCAATGCAGGGATTATGATTAATACAACACTTTACAACTAAAAACCAAATTAATTAATGGGATTATCTTCCCTGATACATTAATTTTTCCCTAAAGATATGATGCTGGGAATCTCAACCTCATCACGGAGGGAAGAAACAATAGAAAGAGGAAGAAAAGGATGAAAACAAAGAAGCTGCTGCCAGCAATTTTATCATATGGGTATTTAACAAGAAACCTTTGGGGAAAAAATTGACACAGAAGAAACTATTTTACATCTATTTCATGAAATTACTTTTGCTTAAAGAAAATGTTTATGTTTCTGGAAGACATTCAGCTAAAATATTTCTTAACAGTTTGTAATTTCTAAATATATTAATATAGAACCAAATTTAGCAGGGATCCATGTACTTGCCTTTGACAAAATGCCTGGATTATATGCTTAATTCTTAACTATTAATTTGTAATTTAGAAATTACAAAACTGTCAAGAAATATTTTAGCTGGATGGCTTCCCAGCTGAATTTAGTAGTTTCTGCCCTTCTGCTTAGAAAAATATATGAGTGTACATTAAAATTTGTGTGCATATAGGAAATCAAACACTGACTTTAGAATAATTCATATTAAAAAATCTGAGACTTTTAGGTGATGACAAGCTTAGTGTGAACCAGTATTGCAATAATTACCACTACTGCTTCTACTGTTACTACTGTTACCACTGATAATAATAGCAATATTTGATTCTAGTCAAAGTAGTATTATAAGATTACCCGTTAAATAAACAACTTGAAAATCTACCCATAGCAATGATAAAATATGTGCATATATTTTGCAAGTTGTAATTGTGCTTAAAATGATATTAACTAGACATTCATAAATCAGAAATCATTAAATTGGGTTAGAACCCCAGACCTCGTGAGCTTCCAGATCAATCCAGAACAAATATGTAGGTGATCAATTTCTGGGTGATTGATTAAAAACCATAAATCCCAAACACATTTTAGACATCAGGGTGAGTTTTGTAGCATGAATCCAGGGGTGACCAAGGCTCCTTGCCATGGCCAAAGTCTTTATAAAAAGGTGCATCCATGCTAGAGAGAGTATCAACATTTAAGATTTCAAACTTGGGTCAAGCAAACCTGCTGACTTACAAAATGACTCTGATAATCTTTCAGGATGACACACCCATGCCACCAAAATAAGGTCTGATTCCAAGCTGAGGATTTCAGCATACTGGGCAAAGGCAGTTGTAAAATACAAACACAGTGATAAGTGCAGGGCAAGAGGAGGGAGAAAACACATACATGTGTGCATAAACATACACATAAATTCTACACAAGATGAACTTGGAAATGAAAATTTCCAAGCGCATGAGAACAACGAGCATCATAAAGATCAAAAGACAGGAGAAATTACTCTAAAATAGTAGCAAATATTAAAGCATTCTTCTAAGAGGGGCTTTAAAATCCTCATAGTTATGAGGAGGAGGAAAAGAAATATAATAAAAATTATAACAATATTGACACAAAGTAATGACAGCTAAAATATATTGAGTACTTTTGTCACTAAAGTTGACTGACTTATTTAATACAACAAATCACTAGGAAAATATAGGGGGAAACTGCAATTTTTGCTTGAACCCCAGTAAATCACTGAAACTCCACTTAGCTTCTCAATTTCTAGACACTGGCATCAGCAAACACCCTAAGAGAAATAAACATGGTGCCAAATGCTGGAGATTCCTTTGTGAACTTCCCTTCATCCCCCTGAGTCTTACTCTCACTTTCAAAAGCAAAATTAATAATTATGGAGCAAAGACAGGAAGATATGAATGAAAAACAAGTAGAGGAAAACTAAAATCATAGGAATGAAAAATACAATCACTGAAACAAGAAAGGTTAGGATAAGAATCCAACTGATGAGAGAATTGGTGAAATGGGGGACTGTAGTTAGGAATGTACCCAAAACAAAATATAGAGGATAAAGAAAGAAAAAAAACTTAGAAGATATGAAATAAGGAGAATAGATTGAGAAACTGCAACATATACCTCATAATTTTTCCAAAATTAAAGAACAGAGAACATGGTTGAAAATGTTGCTGAATTAAAGAAAAACAGACGTCATCAGGAGGAAAATTCTTGGTGCCGAACAGAACAAATGAAAGTAAATCCACATCACTGAGCTGTATTGTGATAAGGGTGATGTTTGCATAGGGCTGCACACTGCTCTGAGTGCCTCACATAGGAATCTGCTTCTGGCAACAGGTTTTTCAGATTATCCCTCCAACTGAGAACAACTCAGAAGTATGGCATATTTTTCAGTTTATGTAAAAGCATAAGAAAGGTCCCAAGAAAGTGAAGATCGGGGGTGCCATGGTCTAAGCAGAGGAAAGAGGCCCAGAGAGCTAAGCTCTTCCCCTTAAGGGAATTGACAACTCTGAAAATGGCAGCTGAGGGCCGAGAAGCTGAGTGGAGCTTTACACCAATTCATGAGGCTACAAAAATTTAAGTTCAGTGATCACACACAAAGAGGATCCCCAAGAGATAGCACGTGGTTTTGATTGAAATTTTATAGAGCTACACGTAAGGTGGAGTGCAGTTGGCCGGTATCTTTCGCTTCCACTGCAATGCTCGCGCGCGTCTAACGGGTTCACTAACCAGACAGAAACAAAAAAAAAAAAAAAAAAAAATTGAAAGTTGTAAAGCCCAAAAAAAAAAAAAAAAAACCCCTTCAAAGGAATTAATCTTTTAATTAACAGATTAACCTCACACCTGATTTCTAGGCAGAAATAATAAAAGCCAAAGACAATAAAATTATATT
The DNA here is from genome assembly GCF_001698545.2 of Rhinopithecus bieti. Lineage (NCBI taxonomy): Eukaryota > Metazoa > Chordata > Mammalia > Primates > Cercopithecidae > Rhinopithecus > Rhinopithecus bieti. Next base: position 785,119 of record NW_016812360.1, on the reverse strand, counting down.
TTAAAAGAACAGAAAGAAAACATCTGCTATATTGATTTCTATATACAGAAAAAAAAACCTTCCAAAACAAAACTGATAAAATAAATTTTAAAGAGAAACACAAACTGAGAGAATTTTTCATGAACAAAGCTGCACTAAATAACAAATGTCATTATGCAGATAGAAGGAAAATGATTCAAGTAGAAAGGCTAATTTGTGGGTATGTGAACACAGACTGAATAAACAGTATGTGTGGGGATATATCTTAGTGGAGATTAAATTAAAATATGAAGAAAAATAAAGAGAGAATTAAATATATGAAAATGACACCACATAATTTGAGAAAAGGATAAATGAAGTTAAAGTCTTCCAAAGTCTTCACATTGTCTAAAACATATCCATGTATTAATTTATATTAGACTTTAATAACTCAGGATTGCAGACTGTACTCTCTGGATCAATAACAGCTAAACAATAATAAAAACAGATAATAATAAGTAAATTTAATATTTTAAATGTATGGAATAAAATATAATTTAAAACAAGTCAAAAGAAGGAAAAAGAGATTAAGCATAGTTAAGACAACTAGAAGGCAAATATCAGGATAATAAATATATATCAGTAATTACATTAAATTTAAAACAAGTATATTTTATCAGTTTGGGTCCTCCAGGAAGCAGACACCAAGATGAAATGAGAGGTACAAAACGTTCATTGGCAAAAATAAAAGGGGAGAGAAAACAGAAGTATACAGGAAGAGTCTCAGACCATCATGCAGATCTGATATGTACAGAAAAATAGGAGGAAAGAAGGATAGAGAGGGGAAAATGTCAGGCTGCAATGCAGCTCTAAGGCAGTGTCAGCCAGGCTGATTGGAGCCTCAGAGCAAAGATTGCCAGACACGGGAAAGAAAAAGCTTGGCTCCAGTACCCCTGTCATGCTTACTCATTGATTGAGAGCAACCTAAGTAAAGAATGACCCTGGGCTGAATGCAGCAGTAGATCCCAAAGCAGTTGGAGGCTGTCAGCTAACAACCATCCTTACAGTAGCTTCTCTCTTAAAAATACCTGTGCAACATACCTCATAGGTGTCACAGTCCACCCTTTGTGCTGTATGGATTCACATCTCCACACATGTTCACACAGCAGCTTCTGTGGGCCTTCCTTCCTGAGAGAAACATAGAAAAGGAAAGTTAGTAAGACAAACTATTTCCCCTGCCACTACGGCTGACCATGGGCTGCGACTGGGGCTGACTGTCTCCCTACTTCACTATCCATCCTCAATTCTCCTTACCCTCTGCTATCATTGCTGTGAGTTTTAATGCTTACCTGATAATACTACCCAAAGCCTCATTCTGAAAGGTCTGAGACTCTGATAATCAGACTCTCCTCAGGACAGGGTTGCAGCATTTGTGTATTCACAATTACAAGTGGGTAAGAAAGTAACAAAATGGACCCACCTGGATCCCTTGGATTCCATATTCCTTAAAATACCATATATTTGTGCCTGTTTCCATTGTTAAAGCATCCCTACTTACATGATCCTGGTTATATCATTTTGATCTCTAAAGTCTTAATTCTGGACATACTACTTCTATTGTGTAATGGGCCACAGCTGGCTTCTCTGGCCTTATGATTTGGCAGGTCTGGCAGAACCCAGATCATAAGAAGAAATTAGGGATGCATGGTCACTTGGTACCCATGATTAAGTATTCTACAAGGACTCAGTAGCACTCCAGGGACTGTTTCTCAGAAAGTATATCATTCTCTACTGCATATGGCTTGGTCTTTCTCCAGAACAACAGAAGCCTGCATTGTAATTATTTCACTGGTGCTGGCCATAAATTCCATAATGAATCTTTTTTAAACATAGCATATTTCCAATAGCATCGTGTTGACTGGACCATATGGTGCAAGGGGCAAGGGTGCTGTGTCATAGCTGATAGCCTTTTGTGTATATGGGCCAGGACACAGCTTCTAGGTATAGAATATACTGCCTCTAGAACCAAAAGAAGACCATTAGGCATTGTGCAGCAATTTATCTTTTATTTTGGAAGAGATATCCTGACACACTCCTGAGTATGTTCCCTAAAAACTTTACTCATGTGTCAAGGCCATAAGTCTCCATAAATGTATCTTCCATCCTCTGGATTACCAAGACCTAGTTACCACTTGCTTGTCTTGCCCAATCAGCATGATGTCATCAGTGTAATAATGGGTCAGTGTGGTCTTCTGTGGGATATCCAGATGGTCCTGGTGGTTCCAATCTCCTTGAACTATGTTATGACAGAAAGTAGTAGAGTTAGTATCTAAGGCAACACTAAATAAACTGTTGTTCACATGGCTGCACATTGTTTCTGTTCTACTGAGAATGGAAAAGAACGCATTTACCCAATAAAAGACCACATAGGATGTCCCTGAGACATAATTACTCTGCTCTACCAATGATACCATGGCTGGCATGGCAGCTGCAGTTGGGGCTGTCTCTTGGGTGACAGTGGAGTAGTGGATTCTTTAGCATCCATCCAATTTCTACAGGGGCCATAGTGGCTAACCAGATGGATATGATAGGAACCTCCACCCATGCATTTTTTAGATCTTTAAGTTTGACAGTAGTTTTCATACATACACACTAGAATAGTTTTATATTTAATATCTTGTCTTGCATTTGAGACACTTTCAAGTCTTACACTTGTCATTTTCCCACATAGTAGATCTTAACCCACAAGTCAAAAACTCCAGTGAAGGTTTGTTGGCAACTATGGCAATCCCAATTATACACTAGTGACAAGGAATGGGCCCCTTGTAAGGTAGGCTTTAGCCAGCACTCCATATTTTATCTGTCTTCCTGGTGTCTCCACACTAGAAGGAAGCTGCAATGATCCTTCAAGACTCAAGGTGTCAATGTCAACTCGGACTCTGTGTCCACTAGTCCTCAAAAATATTTGGACATTGTCATTTCCCCTATGTACAGTGTATTGTGACCCAAGTAAATGGCCCTAAGTCCATTTGGGGAAGGCCTAGAGATATTTTTATAGTACATACTTGCAATGGCATTGCAGGGTTTTTCTTCTTGATCTGGCCATCCTTAGAATTATTGAGTTCCTAATTTGACAATTGGTTAAGTATGGAAAAGTCAGCTGAGCAAGGAATCATGACGTTTTATTTAGCAGCCATTTCCCATCCTTCAGTTCCCTTATTCTTGTCTTGTTTGGATGGTAAATGTAGGCAGGACCCCCTGTGGCTATCACTCTCATTGGCTGCCCCTCTGAGCCATACCCAATGGCCTGAATGAATAGAGTGTTCTCTGGGTCTTTCCATGTAAGGTAATCCTCTGGTGAGTCTTCTGGCCTCATAATATATCCATTCCAGCATGCTCACCTCCCTCAGCATTTTTGCTTCCTCTAAAATCTGCCTTAGCAACTCAAGCATTTCAATTTCACTCAGCAGGGCTACCACTTTTTCCAGGCTTCTAAGAACCATCCAAGCAGTTAACTTTACCCATCCCCTGGGGTCTCTGACAGGGTACTAAATTCCATGTTTGAGAAAGTATTCCTAAGTCAGTGAAGTCTTACTTTTGTTTTGAAAAAGATATCAAATACAAACTGAAATATTTGCAACTGAAATGTATGATATCTGTGATTTTATTTCAATATTCCAACAGAAAGCTAAATAAAATACAATGTTTATGCATGGACTTAGAATATGAAAATGTTAGTAACCATTGAAACTGGTTGATAGACACATAAGAGTATGTGTTTGGTTATTATTGTAAATTCCCTCTTTTGTGTGTATATTTGAAAATATCCATAATGAAAAGATAAACAACAAAAAGACATTAGAAAGCTTCAAATATTTTATTTTCCTGTGGAGTTTCAATGTTGGATTTTTTTAATGGAAGGTAAAAAGAAAGGTTTAAATGTAATGAGATCGGACAATGTGAGAGCAGAGCAAATGAAAGAAGATAAAGGAAAGAGGAAGTGAAAAGAGGAGGAGGAGGAGGAAGGGGAGAAGAAAAGGAATGCCTTGTATATAATGGGGTCTGGTAGAGATTAAAAACTTATATATAACTGAAATACCACCTCCTCAACATTTTTTGCTTGCCTTCACTTTAATTGAAAGACCTTGTTCCCACATAAGCAAGTTCCAGATACTAAACTCAAGTGATAATATATCACTGCATTCATTTCCTTTCTTTGAGATACTTCAATCAAGTTTTCAAATGGTTATGTAAGTAAAGTGAATTATGAGGCTGAGAGAAAAAACAGCAAATAACTTTTGTAGATTTAGAAAAGAAGAAAAGTTTCAGAAACCACAAATGATTTGTCCACATTGCTGAAATGAATAAGAATGAAGTTAATTTCCCAGCACTTTGGGAGGCCGAGGCAGGTGGGATCGCTTGAGGTCAGGAATTCGAGACCAGCCTGGCCAACATGGTTAAACCCCATCTCTATTAAAAATGCAAAAATAAGATGGTGTGGTGGTGCGTTCCTGTAGTCCCAGCTACTCAGGAGGCTGAGGCAGGACAATCTCTTGAACCTGGGAGGCGGAGGTTGCACTGAGCCAAGATCGTGCCACTGTACTCCAGCTTAGGCAACAAAGCAAGACTGTCTCAAAAACGAAAAAACAAAGCTAATTTAAGACAACCACCAAAAAAAATCTTTCCTATCTCTGTCCATCACTGTTTCTTTGGTGATTTATGTTTTTTCTCTAATAATTGAAAAACTATACCAGTAATACATGATAAGATTCATATTATGAAAGACTGTTCATTCTTGTCCATTTGCCTACTCTTCTCTCCATAGGTAGTGTCACAGAAGAGAGAAAATAATATGAGTATAGATATAAACATGAGTAAAGATAAAAATAAGATAGTTACATAGATTATGTAGATATAAAGACAGATATTTTTTACACACATAGGGCCATATTTTACATATTGGTCTGCAACCTTTTTATTCTATTAACAATAGGTCTTTGATATCTTGTCATATCAGTACATATAGGTCTACTTCATGACATTTTATATTATAATTATAATATGCTCTACTTAATGACTTTCCAACTGATGAATGCCATGGATTGACTTGTGTTTCCCAAAAAGATATATTAAAATCCTAACCTTCAGTTCTGGTGAATGTGACCTCATTTCAATAGAGTCTTTGCAGATGTAATTAAGTTAAGATGAGGCATACTGAATTAAGTTGGTCTGAAATGGCTGATGTCTTTATAAGACAGAGACACAGAGATGCAGACACAGGAGAGAATACTAGGGATTGCTGACAAACCACCACCAGCTTGGAAGAGACAAGAAAGGAGTCTGCTCTAAAGGTTTCAAGAGGGAGTATGTCTCTGCTAATGCCTTGCTTTTTGACTTCTAGCCTCCAGAACTGTAGGATGATTAATTTTTGTTATTTTAAGCTGCCATTTTTTGGTATGTTGTTATGGCAGCCTTAGGAAACTAATGTAGTGAATATTTAGATTGTTCACAAATGTTTACACTGCAATACCATCTATGTACACAGGAATATCTCTCTTTAATACATCATCCAAACCCAATCAACCAACAATTCCAAAACATTCCAACAAGGGAGAAGATGTCCTAGGACTCAGGTGGATCTCACTTAAAATCATAGAGGAAAATTCATATAACTGTGATGGTCATTGTTATAATAAAAAAAAAGATTCATATGGTTTGAGGGATGTTCTGTATAGTATTTAAAGGAGGCACAATTATTTCAGTGAGAAAAGATAGTTGTGTTCAATTATCGATAAATGTTTTTTTAAAACGATACCCTGGAAAGACCTAGCCTGAGCAATCAGAGAACAGAAAGAAATAAAGGGCATCCAAATTGGAAAATAAGAAGTCAAACTGTCACTGTTCACTGATGATATGATTCTATACCTAGAAAACCCTAAAGACTCATCCAAAAAGCTCTTAGATCTGATAAATGAATTCAGTAAAGTCTCAGGTTACAAAATCAATGTACACAAATCAGTAGCACTGCTATACACCAACAATGACCAAGCTGATAATTAAATCAAGAACTCAATCCTGTTTACAACAGCTTCAAATACATATACATAAATATGTAGCAATATACTTAACTAAGGAGGTAAAAAATATATACAAGAAAAACTACAAAACACTGCTGAAAGAAATCATAGATGACACAAACAAATGGAAACACATCCCATGCTTACGGATGGGAAGAATCAATATTGTGAAAATGGCCATACCACCCAAAGCAATCTACAGATTCAGTGTCATTTCCAGAAAAATACCATTATCATTCACAAAACTAGAAAAAAAAAATCCTAAAATTCATATGGAACTGGAAAGGAAACTTCATGCCAAAGCAATACTAAGCAAAAAGGACAAAGCTGGAGGCAGCACATTACCTGACTATATAACAAGGATATAGTTACCAAAACAGCATGGTACTGTTATTTAAAAAGGCACGTAGACCAGCAGGGCACAGTGGCTGAAACCCGTAATCCCAGCACTTTGGGAGGCTGAGGTGGATGAATCATGAGGTCAGGAGATCGAGACAACTCTGGCTAACATGGTGAAACCCTGTCTCTACTAAAAAATACAAAAAAAAAAAAAAAAATTAGCCAGGCGTGGTGGTGAGTGCCTGTAGTCCCAGCTACTCGGGAGTCTGAGGCAGGAGAATGGCATGAACCACTGCACTCCAGCCTGGGCGACACAGCGAGACTCCGTCTCAAAAGAAAACAAGGGAGGGGCGAGCGTGTAGACCAATGGAACAGAATAGAGAGCCCAGAAATAAAGCCGAATATTTACAGCCAACTGATCTTTGACAAAGCATACAAAAACATAAACTGATGAAGGGGCACCCTAATAAATGGTGCTTGGAAAACTGGTAAGCCACATGTAGAAGAATGAAACTGGATCTCCATCTCACCTTATACAAAAATAAGCTCAAGATGGATCAAAGATTTAAATCTAACACCTGAAATCATAACAGTTCTAGAAGGTAACATCAGAGAAACTCATCTGGACATTGGCTTAGGCAAAGAATTCATGACTAAGACCCCAAAAGCAAATGCAACAAATACAAAAATAAATAAATTGGACCTAATTAAACTAAAAAGCTTCTGCAGAGAGAGAGAGAGAGAAAAAAAAAAAAACAAATTTGTAGAGTAAGCAGACAACCCATAGAGTAGGAGAAAATATTTGCAAACTACGCATTTGACAAAAGACTAGTATTCAGAATCTACAAGGAGCTCAAACAAATCAACAAGAAAAAAAAATGAACAATCTCATCAAAAAGTATGCAAAGGATATGAATAGACTTTTCTCAAAAGAAGATATGCAAACAGCCAACAACATTTCTTCTTGGCCTTTTGGCTAAGATCAAGTGTACAAACAGCCGACAAACATGAAAAACTGGTCAACATCACTAATCAGGGAAATGCAAATTAAAAACACAATGAGACACCACCCTAACTCCTGAAAGAATGGCCATAATTAAAATGTCAAAAAATAATAGATGTTGGCATGAATGTGATGCAGATGGAACACTTTTACACTGTTGGTGGGAATGTAAATTAGTACAACTACTATGGAAAAAACTATGGAGATTCTTTAAACAACTAAAATTAGAACTACCATTTGATCAGCAACCCCACTACCAGTTATCTACCCATAGGAAAATAAGTCATTATATGAAAAAGGCACATGCACACGCATGTTTATAGAAGCACAATTTGCAATTGCAAAGATATGGAACCAATCTAAGTTCTCATCAACCAATGAGTAGATAAAGAAAATATGGTATATATACATGACAGAACACCACTCAGCTATAAAAAGGAACAAAATAATGTCTTTTGCAGCAACTTAGATGGAGCTGGAGGCCATTATTCTAAGTGAAGTAACTCAGGAATGAAAAACCAAATATCATATGTTCTCACTTATAAGTGAGATCTAAGCTAAGAGGATGCAAAGACACAATAATAATATAATAGACTTTGGGGACTTGGTGGAGGGAAGATTGGGAGGGGAGTGAGGAATAAAAGATTATATATTGGGTACAGTGTACACTGCTCAGGTGATGATTGCACTAAAATCTCAGAAGTCATCACTAAATAACTTAGCCATGTAACCAAAAACCACCTGTATCCCCAAAACTCTTGAAATATTTTAAAATAAAATTTTAAAAGATACTCTGCAACTTCATTATACAAGAATGGCATAATACTGTATGTCAAACTTGAACAATTTATGCAATCATCTTACAGAAAAACATTCTTATAAACTACAGATATTTAAATTATTTTCACTATAGTGTTTAGTATATACTTTTATATAAATTGGATCACACTATGATATATTGTTCTGTGACTATTTTTTCACTTAATATGTTCGGAGTATTTTTCACAAAGGACTATGCAGAGAAGTCATATTTCTCTCTCTCTCTCTACTACATTGTTAGAAATTAAGAGGCAACCAACATTTAGCTATTACAAATGATGCAGTATTGAGCATCACTGAACATAAATTTTCATCCAGAAGTATCTCTAAGTATCAGATTTCTGGAAGTGGGATTTCTATATCAAGTGAGATGATATACAAATGGCAAATAAGTATATGAAAGGATGTTCCACATCATACATCATTAGGGAATAGCAAATTAAAACAACAGTGAGATACTCCTACACAGCTTTTTGAAGGGCTAAAATCCAAAACACTGAAAACATCAAATACTGACAAAGATATGAAACAATGGGAACTCTAATTCATTTACTGATGGAATCCAAAATGGTACAGCCAGTTTGGAAGACAGTCTGGCAGTTTCTTATAAAACTAAATATTGTCTTACCACACAATCCAGCAATTATGCTCTTCAGTATTTACCAAAGGAGTTGAAAATGTATGTCCACACAAAAACCTGCACATGAATGTTTATAGTACTTTACTTATTATTGCCAAATCTTGTAAGCAATCAAGATGTCGTTCAATTGGTGAATGGATACAGAAACTGTAGTACATCCATACAATGGAATATTATTCACCAATAAAAAGAAAAGAGCTCAAGTCATGAAAAGACACAGAGGAGCCTTAAATGCATATTACTAAGTGAAATAAGCTAGTCTGAAACAGATACATAGTATATGATTCCAACTACATAACACTGTGGGAAAAGCAAAGCTATGGAGACAGTAAAAAGATCAGTTGTTTAATCCCAGCATTTTGGGAGGCCTCCAGACGGGCGGATCACGAGGTCAGGAGAGCGAGACCATCCCGGCTAACACGGTGAAATTCCGTCTCTACTAAATCACACACAAAAAATAGCCGGGTGAGGTGGTGGGCGCCTGTCGTCCCAGCTACTCGGGAGGCTGAGGCAGGAGAATGGCATAAACCTGGGAGGTGGAGCTTGCGGTGAGCTGAGACCCGGCCACTGCACTCCAGCCTGGGCGACAGAAAGAGACTCCATCTCAAAAAA
>NW_016812360.1:767714-772949 GCF_001698545.2 Rhinopithecus bieti | reverse complement strand
CATAATATATTTCAGATAGGAGCTAATAACAAAAAAGACAAATTATGAATACCTGCATGTTAGAAAATCTTTTAAAATATATTTTTAAATACCTCTCAGGTCAAGAAAGACACCATAATAAAAAATTTTAAATACTTAGAAATGAATGATATTCAAAACTGATATTATCAAAATTTCTGGAAGGCAGTGACAGTGGTGTTTCATGTATTATAATTATATTTTTAGATCATACACCTTTAGGGCTAGAGATTAAAGAGCTAAAACAACAAAATAAATCTAAAAGAAGTAAAAAGATCCTAAAGATGAGAGAAGATACAAATGAATTTTTTTTAAATATATAATGTAATCAACCAAACCAAATTCACAATTCTAATGAAGTAGACCATATTTTTGGTATGATTGGTAGTGGAGGGAAAACAGAAAGACAAGAAATAGTATTTTAAATGAAAAATGGAGTATAACTGTAAATACTGCAGAGACTGAAAAGAAAATGAGGAAATACAACTTAATGCTAACAAATTTGAAAGCTTAAGAATAATTAATAAATGCCTTTAAAAATTTAACAAAACTGACTAAAGGAGATGTAGAAAGATAGCATTTTCCTATAACTAGTAAAGGATATAAAGTAAAAATTTTAAAATTTCCTACAGAGAAAAGAGCAAGTCTAGATGGTCACACAGTTTATTCTAAACCAGTGGTCCCCTACTTTTTTGGCAACAGGGACCAGTTTCATGGAAGACAATTTTTCCACAGGATGGAGCAGGGAGGGGAGGAATGGAGGGGATGAGGGGATGGTTTGGGGATGAAACTGTTCCACTTCAGATCATCAGGCATTAGATTCTCTTAAGGAACAAACAACCTAAGTCCCTCCATGCACAGTTCACAATAAGGCTCCCGCTCCTATGAGAATCTAATGCTCCTGCTGATCTGACAGAGGTGGGGCTCAGGTGATAATGCTTATTCACCCAGGGCTCACCTCCTCCTCACTGGTTCATGGTTCAGGGGCTGGGGACCCCTGTAATCTAAACAATTCTTCCAGAAAATAGTATTAGAGGAAATAGACTTCAATTCACTTGTCAAGTCTTTAACAATAAGAGAAGACAAGATATAGCATACAAAAGAAAAATTGCAAGCTCATTATATCCATGATAAATATAGATGTAAAAACTATAATGAAAATACTAGCAAACCTTACTCAAAAGTGTATGAAAATGTATCATCCCCAAATTGTTTACCCCAGAATTACAAGTTGAGTTAATATTAGAAAATCTATAAATACCATTTTCTATCTACATGAGTAAATTGAGATCAATACTTTATTAAATTCAAAATCCATTCATGATAAAGATCTGGCTCTTAGAAAACTAGAAATGGAAGGATAACTATTTTTTTAACCTACAACAAGCATGATCTTATGTGAGGAAACATTAAAAGAGTTGCTATAAAGACAGAAATGCCTGCTATCTCCACTTCTTTTAACATTGTACTGAAAGTTCTAGTCAGTATAAATTCAAGAACTGTCATTATTTGAAGCTCATATTATTTCTACACAAAACACTAAAAAGTCTCTTAAAAAAGTATTTAAAATAATAGAAGTATAGGAAGATAGCTTTATATAATATAAAAATGCTACATTACAGCAACAAGGAACAAGAAAACATAATTTTTTAAATTGACAATTGTAACAAAAATTATAAAGTATTCAGGAATAAATAAAACTATATGCAAGACTGGTACATAGAAAATTACATAACTTTGCTGAAGGGCATTTCTAAAAACCTAAGTAAATGGAGATACCATCCCATGTTCATGAATGGATAGAAAAATAATATTACAAAATATCAGTTCTCCAATTGATGTAAAGATATAATGCAATTTGAATAAAAATTCCTGAAAGTTTTGTTGAGGAAATGAGAGGGAACTTAATAAGTAGATTCTAAAAAGTAAACAGAAGAACAAAGGGCTAAGAATAGCTAAGACTAGTGAAGTAGCTGCTCTACTAGATATAAAGCTGTTTTTATGGAGCTGTAGTAATTAAGATGGTATTACATAGATGCTGAGAAATGCCAATAAACAGATGCAACAGAACAGAGAGCCTCGGAGAAGATCCACCTTTATGTGGAACTTTAATAAATGGTAAAAGTCAAGTGGCAGGTTGTTGGGAAAGGAGGAGCCTATTTAATTAATGCTGCTGGAAAATTGGTCATTCATATGAAAAAAAATGAAATTTGATTTCTACCTCATATTCAACAATCACTATAGATGGATTAAGAACATAGATGTTAAAAACAAAACTTTAAAACCCTCAGAAAACATAAGGTGAATATCTTTTTGATCTTGAGGTAAGGGAGGATTACACAAGATACACAGAGTGCTGACCATGAAGCAAAATCGATTAATTCAATTTGAAAATTTTGTTCAGTAAGACACTTAACAAAAAATTATGAAAACAAGCTATAAACCAGGAAAATATATTTCCAAACAAATAACTGACAATAAAATAGCATCAAGGATGTTTAAAGAATTCCTACAAATAAATAAAGAAACGGCAAACAATCAAATATGAAAATAATCAAGAGAAATGAATAGGTCCTTAACATGGTTTGGCTTTGTGTCCCTACCCAAATCTCATCTTGAATTGTATGATGGTCCCCAGGTGTTGAGGAAGGAACCTGGTGGAAGACAATTGGATCATGGGGGAGGTTTCCCCCATGCTGTTCTCATGATAGTGAGTGAGTTCTCATGAGATCTGAGATCTGGTTTTAAAAGCGTTGGCAAGTTCCTCCTTCACGTACTTCTCCTTGTGAAGAAAGTGCCTGCTTCCCCTTCACCTTCTGCCATGATTGTAATTTTCCTGAGGCCTCCACAGTCATGTGGAACTGTGAGTAAATTAAACATCCTTTGTTTATAAATTACCCAGTCTCAGGTAGTATATTTACAGAAGTATGAGAATGGACTAATACAGACCTTCATAATATAGAAAAAAAAAATCAAAAAATATCCAAGAAAATGCAAATCAAATCACAATGAAAACTAAATATACTCCCATATTATTAGGAAAAATAAAATCTGACAATATCAAGCATAAGAAGTAAGCTACTACTGGGTCCATTTAGGTACTGCTGATGGAGTGAAATTATCATAAACACTTTGGAACATACTGTAGTATTATACTGTATAGTTAAGCATCCATGTACTCTACAACTTAGCAATTCCAATTATAAGGGTATAACCTGGAGAAATTCCTGTACATCTTGCCTGCAGACATGAGAAAAAGTCCATATAATTTCTAGGTTGTAATAGTGAAAAATTAGAGAATAAAAAATAAAACTTGGGGCCCAAGATGGCCGAATAAGAACAGCTCCACCCTCCAGCTCCCAGCATGAGTGACACATAAGATGGGTGATTTCTGCATTTTCAATGGAGGTACCGGGTTCATCTCTCCGGGGCATGTCAGGTAGTCAGTGCTGGTCAGTGGATGCAGCCCAACCAGCGAGAGCTGAAGCAGGGCGAGGCATCGCCTCACCTGGGAAGCACAAGGGGGAAAGGAATTCCTTCTCCTGGCCAAGGGAAACTGAGACACACAACACCTGGAAAATTGGGTAACTCCCACGCTAATACTGTGCTTTACCAAGGGTCTTAGCAAACGGCACACCAGGAGATTACATCCCATGCCTGGCCCGGAGGGTCTCACACCCACGGAGCCTCCCTCATTGCTAGCACAGCAGTCTGAGATCTAACTGCAAGGCAGCGGCGAGGCTGGGGTGGGGTGCCCACCATTGCTGAGGCTTAAGTAGGTAAACAAAGCCTCCAGGAAGCTCGAACTGGGTGGTGCCCACCACAGCTCAAGGAGGCCTACCTCCCTCTGTAGACTCCACCTCTGGGGACAGGGCATAGCTAAACAAAAAGCAGCAGAAACCTCTGCAGATGTAAATGTCCCATTTGACAGCTTCGAAGAGAGCAGTGGTTCTCCTAGCACGAAGGATGAGATCTGAGAACAGATAGACTGCCTGCTCAAGTGGGTCCCTGACCCCTGAGTAGCCTAACTGGGAGACATCCCCCACTAGGTGCAGACTGACACCTCACACCTCACACGGCTGGGTACATCTCTGAGACGAAGCTTCCAGAGCAAGAATCAGACAGTAACACTTGCTATTCAGCAATATTCTATCTTCTGCAGACTCCGCTGCTGATACCCCAGGCAAAGAGCCTAGAGGGGACCTCAAGCAAACTCCAACACACCTGCAGCTGAGGGTCCTGACTGTTAGAACGAAAACTAACAAACACAAAGGACACACACACCAAAACCTCATCAGTACATCACCATCATCAAAGACCAAAGGAAGATAAAACCACAAAGATGGGGAAAAAGCAGTGCAGAAAAGTTGGAAATTCAGAAAATCAGAACGCATCTCCCCCTCCAAAGGAACGCAGCTCATCGCCAGCAACAGAACAAAGCTGGATGGAGAATGACTTTAACAAGTTGACAGAAGGCTTCAGTCAATCAAACTTCTCACAGCTAAAGGAAGAACTACGGACCCAGCACAAAGAAACTAAAAATCTTGAAAAAAGAATGGAAGAATGGATAACTAGAATAGCCAATGCAGAGAAGTCCATAAACGAACTGATAGAGATGAAAACCATGACACGAGAACTACGTGACAAATGCACAAGCTTCAGTAACTGACTTGATCAACTGGAAGAAAGAGTATCAGTGATTGAAGATCAAATGAATGAAAGGAAGCAAGAAGAGAAGTTTAGAGAAAAAAGAGTAAAAAGAAATGAACAAAGCCTCTAAGAAATATGGGATTATGAGAAAAGACCAAATCTACGTCTGATTGGGGTGCCTGAAAGTGACAGGAAAAATGGAACCAAGTTGGAAAACACTCTGCAGGATATTATCCAGGAGAACTTCCCCAACCTAGCAAGGCAGGACAACATTCAAATTCAAGAAATACAGAGAACACCACAAAGATACTCCTCGAGAAGAGCAACTCCAAGACACATGATTGTCAGGTTCACCAAAGTTGAAATAAAGGAAAAAATGTTAAGGGCAGCCAGAGAGAAAGGTCGGGTTACCCACAAAGGGAAGCCCATCAGACTAACAGCAGATCTCTCAGCAGAAACTCTACAAGCCAGAAGAGAGTGGGGGCCAATATTCAACATTCTTAAAGAAAAGAATTTTCAACCCAGAATTTCATATCCAGCCAAACTAAGTTTCATAAGTGAAGGAGA
>NW_016812360.1:755589-766285 GCF_001698545.2 Rhinopithecus bieti | reverse complement strand
AAAGAGCTGCACAGCAAAAGAAACTACCATCAGAGTGAACAGGCAACCTACAGAATGGGAGAAAATTTTTGCAATCTACTCATCTGACAAAGGGCTAATATCCAGAACCTACAAAGAACTCAAACAAATTTACAAGAAAAAAACAAACAACCCCATCAAAAAGTGGGCAAAGGATATGAACAGACATTTCTCAAAAGAAGACATTTATACAGCCAACAGACACATGAAAAAATGCTCATCATCACTGGCCATCAGAGAAATGCAAATCAAAACCACAATGAGATACCATCTCACACAGTTAGAATGGCAATCATTAAAAAGTCAGGAAACAACAGGTGCTGGAGAGGATGATGAGAAATAGGGACACTTTTATACTGTTGGTGGGACTGTAAACTAGTTCAACCATTGTGGAAAACAGTATGGTGATTCCTCAAGGATCTAGAACTAGAAATACCATTTGACCCAGCCATCCCATTATAATCCTTTGGGATATACCCAAAGGATTATAAATCATGCTCCTATAAAGACACATGCACACGTATGTTTATTGTGGCATTATTCACAATAGCAAAGACTTGGAATCCACCCAAATGTCCCTCAGTGACAGACTGGATTAAGAAAATGTGGCACATATACACCATGGAATACTATGCAGCCATAAAAAAGGATGAGTTTGTGCCCATTCTCAGCAAACGATCACAAGAACAGAAAACTAAACACTGCTTGTTCTCACTCATAGGTGGGAATTCAACAATGAGATCACTTGGACACAGGAAGGGGAACATCACACACCGGGGCATATTGTGGGGAGGAGGGAAGGCGGAGGGATAGCATTAGGAGATATACCTAATGTAAATGACGAGTTAATGGGTGCTGCACACCAACATGGCACATGTATACATAAGTAACAAACCTGAACATTTTGCACATGTACCCTAGAACTTTAAGCATAATTTTTTTAAAAAAAGGAAAAACTAGAAATAAACTAAGTGTCACAAAATTCTCATTATAGAAAATATGGGCAAAAATAAAGAAGAAAATAGAAAATATAGGAATATTATCTTCAGTATTTTTCCTATCTGTAAATACAATTTAATAGGATAATACTATAAATACAGTCTTCTATTCTATCCTTTTAAGTTCACAAATGGGCTGATACTCAGCTGGAAAGCACAGTACAACCATTTTAGTTCCCAAAATATTAAAATATTTCCACCGTGGTCAGAAATGGTTGTCACCTCAAGTTTGCTCATTTGCCCCTAGGAAACTTGCCTCAGCTCCACTACTGGACTTCCTTACATTTCATCAACTAGAGGAATATTTCTGACACTGCCAGAGGGTTCCAGATGTCTACTCCAGCATAATGGTCAGAATCCCATATGATAAGTTGCACCTGTACCATACAGGTGTACTATGCCCATGTAATGCATTTTTTAAATTATCACAATGCCTGTGTTATGGATATGCCATAATTTATTCAATTATGTTCTTATTATTGCACAATTAAGGTCTTAAATATATTTTCATTTTATAAATATCACTGTTATTGGTATCCTTGTTTCATTGTTTGTGAAATTGCAACTGGGTCACAAAAGGATAATACTGCTAAAGCACTTGGTATATGCTGCCTAATCTCAACAATACTTTTAAAAGGTGGTATTTGTTTGACTTGAAAAACACTCTGTAAAGCAAAGAAACCTCCAAGTCCAAAAGCTCCTGAAAATGTAAGAGCACTCCACTATAAGAATTTTCACAACAACTAAATTAAATATGTACTGGAATTTAACACTTAAGAAAACTTTCTTGTTAGATATTATTTCTTTCATTTGACACTCAAAACAATTCTGTAGAAGTGGTATGACAGATATTTCCATTGGTAACTTGCTCAAAAACAATCAATTAAGAATTCATACAGCGAAGACTAAAATGAATCTTCTACATCCACGTGCATTTTCCCTATTCCATAGCCTTCAATGTGATTTAATGTTGTGTATGCACATTAGTTAATAGTAACCCTTTTCAAATGAGTGTAATTAGAGGTTTATTCTCATCTTTCACTTTAATTTTGACATTGCAGAAACAGCCACTAGGAGCTAGTACTGACTTTATCCAGATTATACCCATAATATCCTCAAAGCTGGGTGACCTCTATTGCATGCTCGTAAATGCACTCCAGTTACTGATGAGCTGAGACAAAATGTCATGGTTTATTTTTCTCTCTGACATAAGAGTTATTTTATCACTCCCATTCAACTTGTAGACAATAAATATTGAGGTGCTCTACAAAAGAAAAATATGTTGAATAGTCCTAATGAACCCAACAGAGGGTATATTTATTCCCAGAATTATTTGTTTCACTTTAAGCAGAAAATTCATTTGGTCTCATCCTTCCATTCTGCCTCATCTACACAAATTGGCATCCTTTCATGACCAAAGTCTATATTCTTCTGCAATAAAAATATTCCTGATTTTTTTTTTTTTTTGTTTGGAGGGAATTTGATGCATCCCTTGACAACAAATCTGTTTCCATCCAGTTTTATAATGTCAATTTAGTTTTAAACACATCCCCTTATGCACTCCCAGGGTGCAGCATCTCTCTGTTACTTTAGACTTCAATCTGCTGCAGCTTTAGAGAATGCTGTGGTTTGTCTGTGGTTCATGTTTACTTTTAGAGTTGTATGACTTCCATCAGAAATCACAAATCTATCTTAACTCAGTTTAGACTCGTGTTCTGACAAAAATGTTTGTTCCAGGAGAGCTTCAATAAACATGTTGTGAAAGATAATTGAAGGAACTAATTTCTTAGGAAGGCATGATAGCCTTAGAATATGTTCATCCGTACCTCTCTGGTAGAATTTAAAGTGTCCTAGGTATTTGATTCATGTCACCAAACAATGTTAGGTGATGATTTATTTAAAGATAGAGATTATTAAATGAGTCTGATAAATAAAGAACAACCCCATAAAGAAAGATGAAAAGGTAATTGAACGAAAAAATGTTTGCAGAGGGAGAGACCTGCCATTCGTTAAGTGTCTACTAGGTTCTAAATACTTCATGCAATCATAAAAAGTAGATATTACTATAATCCTCATTTTACAGATGACAAAACTGATCATATAAATAGCAGAGCCAAGATGTGAATCGAGGTCTGTTTGTTACAAAACCACTGATCTTTTCAACTTTGTGTACTACAGTGCATCTGTTGAATAAGCAGGTGATCTGGCCTTAGTGGTAGGTTGCATTAATGCTCCCAAGTCTTCACTGCTTCCTATTAAGATGCCCTTTGTCATGAAACTTCATATGGCCCTATCACTGTGGAAAGAGGTACCCCTTATATCTCAACTCTAGTTCCAACATGTAACTTACTTTGGCCAATGGGATATTAATAGGCATTATGTAAGCAGTGGCTTGAAGAGCATTTGCAAGACTGGACTTGTGCAACAGGGCAAGTTCAATCATGCAAATGAGCACCAGCACCATGAGAAAGACTCACTGGTCCAGAGAGAGGATGAAAAACACATGAATCAAATCCACCCAGCTTGCACCAGGTGAGCCCAGTGAGTTGCACGCACATGAGTGAATGTAGCCATGACCACCAGAACCATCCAGCCACACCATCCCCAGTTCAGTCACTTTGGCCAACCTACAGATCTGTGAAAATAAATGCTATTGTTTCAAGCCACTGAGTTTTGAGATGATTTGTTATCAACAATTTTGTGGCAATAGCTAATGAGTATACCTCCTTATACTCTATACCATAGGCATAAGGAATTAGGTTGTGATGCATGTTTTCCTTTTCTTGTTAATCCTACAGGTTGCACAACTTACAGAAGATTGAATATTGTTTCCATACACAGTTTAGGGAAATTTTTCAAAGAAATAATCCTAGAAGTGTTCCCTAAGAGTCTTTGAAATATTGAAATGACACAGCCATAATACACAATTAAACAACTATGAAATAAAAAGTCCCATTTAAAGTTTATAATGTTTTTTAATCTTGCTAGTTTTTCTTATTATTGTCCTTTTACTAACACTCAAGGCATGCTTCTATGTCATATATTCTTTAGTGGCTGCAGTCCACCTCTTAGAATAGGTCTTTGTGGCTATATATCAAACTTTTGCCCATACTTGGAGACTTAGCTCCAATTTTCTCTTTAATAAATATTGCTATCAGCTGGTCTCCCTTTCTATCCTAATGACTTGCCACTAGCCAAAAATAATCTCTGTCACACAGTTTTCCATGGCAATTTATCTGCCCCTTTTATAGCCTCTTAATGTTTTGCAGTAGAGTTTTGAGGTATTTTTGTGCATTCTAACCCATCTGCTATACAGTAGGTCACAAGCTGAATTGCCTCTGGAAGCCAAGATGAAAATGATGATTAAATAGAGCTGGCGAATGGCAATCAAGGGTAGTGGGGGTTCTAACGAAACAAAAGAGCATATCCCATCAGAAGGGAGAAAACTGCACTTGGGTCCACCTAGTTTTTGTCAACAGAAGAGTATAAGATCAGAGTTGACAAATCTTCCAATTTTAAGAAGATTTAAAATTCACATTTTATGTAAAATTTCCCAACTTTATGTGAAAATATTCATCTTAAAATATTGCTATGGTAGATTTCGTTAGAGTTTTGAATTCGTTCTATTCCTGTAATAAAATTACATACCCACTTTCTTGGGGCAGAATACAATACCCTGCCCCACTTAGGAAGGCATTGACTGTACATTGTACTCCAAGTCTAGCCAGAGTTTTAAATGTACCACCAGTAGTATCTGATCACAAAATGAGAGACACATGAAGCCGACCTGAACCCTGACTTGCAAGCAGAGTCACCCCAGCTGACCTGAAGACACATGAGCAAAAAATTCAAATATGTGTTGTGTGCCATTGAGATTTCCAGGGTTGTATTGTACACAACATTTTTGTGTCTAGAATCTGACTTTTAAAATTGGCCCTACATTTTAAGAGAAAAGTTAAAGCACAAAACATTTTGGTAACCAAGTTTCACTCACAGCCTCTAGGTCTCAACCTCCATTACTGGGAGTTTTTCAAGTGTGAAACAGGTTCACTGTGCACTGCTTACCAGCTTGACTGAGGCTGATGAGACAGAATACACTCACATGTAACAAGTTACATAAAGCAGCTTTATTACTTACAGATAGACTACAAGAGAAAACAGAAGCCTAGGATTTCCACAAGGCTCAGAAAAGCTGCCCACAGCAGATGGATTCTCAACTGCACATGCCCCAGTTGTACCACAGATAACTGACCCCAAAAAACAGCCTGCCCTGGGTTTTATACACCAAGGTTGTGCAGCTCTCTGGGCTAAATCATTGAAGGATATCATGTTTCCAGTGGGAGATTGGAACAGAGCCTAGGCTACTCTGGCCAGCTTCTCCTTATCTCAGGATCTTACATCTTCAGCATATACTGCAGTTATTTTTGAGAACTACAAGCAAGAAAGTGGGAAGACATGGGTTGGTCTAAGGACACCTGGAGAACTGTCCTACATGATAGGCATTCATAGTGAGTGTACTTCTATTTAATTTCCTTGTTTCTCGTCTTTGCAATATCAAACATTCTGTCCATTACAGAAAAAAAAAAAAAAACCCTAATGTTTTACCTAAGAACTGCCACTTTACATCAAATCTATTCTTTTGAAAGATAAAAAATGTATTTTGCAGAATCAGATTATGGGCAGATCAATCTCAAAACGATGCTGAGTCATCACTAGAGTAAACTAACTTGAGTTTCCACACACCATTACATACATAAACCCTGCAAAAGTAAATAGGACCCTTGAACGGAAATTTGATAAGCCTCCTCCTCATCACTGGCTTACATCTACTGAGTATTCTGAAACAAATAGGAGCTATCTCATTTAGCAACAAGCTGACAATTCAAAGTCGGCTGCCATACTAATCCTGGATAACTAAAAATGTTATGCATAAAGAAGTTTATTTCTCTCTCTAGAGGTTTTGTTTCACTGTCCTGGTTGGTACACGGACTCATCAGTGTCTGAGACAGGTCTTCTACAGTACTTTTCTGCCATCCTAAATGACATCATTATTCTCAAGTCAAAATGACTCACTACAATATCCACATTCCAGTCCATAAGGAGGTGGAAGGAAGCAGAGGTCGGCCTCCTTTACTTAAACAGGCATGACCTTGAAGTTGTGCACAGCACCTCTGTTCACATCCTAAAGGCCAGAGCATTGTCACATGGCTCCTTGATGGCAAGGAAGGCTGGGAAATGTAGTTTTTATGAAAATGTTGCTACCCAGCTAAAGCTTTTCAACTACTATTGAAGGAAAGAATATGTATTTAAGAGACCGTTAGACTCTGTGTAACATTCAGATAAACATTTTGACAACTTTTTAAACATTCGTTCTGCTTTGGTCAGTGCATGTTAATTCATGAGTAGATCTGTATATACATTTCTTTAATACAAATCACTTTTCTCCCTTACTTCCACTAAATAAATATTGAGGAAAGAGGTTTTAAGAAATATATTTAAAATAGGACCATAATTTTAGTCTGCCTGAAATGGTCAGAGGATTTTTCTTGCTACCACAGGATCAATATTGGGTAAACTTCATTTTGAAATAAAAAACGTATGACTTTTACAAATGATACTCAGGCAGATGAACTGTATTTATTCACTACATGGTTAGTGGTCATCTATTTACTGAAGGACAGCCATGGGCAAGTCATTTTGTTAGGCAGAGGGCATACAAATACATAGCAAAATGCACGTGATCCTTGTCTTCATGATATCAACCACATAATCACAAAATAGAAACATGATTACAAGCGGAAGTAAGTGCAATTAAAGCTGATTCAGAGTGCCTGGCAGTATGTAGACAATGGGGATATGAAGATAAATGAGCCCTTAGAGACCACAAAAAGTTTCTCCTTTTGCACTCCAGCATTGACTCTAGCTCTCTTTGTGTATCTTTTGCATTGAGGGGAGACCTAAGGGATTCCCAAAAACTATGCCACTCAGAAAGTTAGCTTATTAGTTTCCAGACACCACAGAGTTACACCTGTTAAGAGTGATGTATTAAAAAAAGAGTGATGTATTAATATAGCAATTAATTTTTACTCTAATCTAGTTTTCTTCAAAAAAAAAAAAAAAGCTGAGTAGCCTGTATGAATAATAGAAAACAGCTCAAGGATGTGTTTGTTCCAAATGATGCTCTCTGTTTCTCTCCTGGAAGTCTTATTGAACTGCCAAAATGATAATGGACTTCATTGAAAGCACTGCCAACAATTACTGCTCAGCAGAAATGAAGGAGTATGCTGGGAAATTGCCATTGCTGTGCCAAGATTCTGGGTCTAAAAAAAGAAACAGGTTTTCCTTTAAAGGAGAGTAAGGTACAAAATGAAGTAGCAGTTCCAGATTATATGTTATCAAGGACTTTTTAGAGAACCATGGTTTCTGTTTTTAGGGTTTTTCATTGTACACACTAATATTTTTCTATGTTATTATCAGTATCTTATGGCTACTACTCTTACAAAATCCCACTCTGTAGCCCCTGTCTCCTGGAATAGTTGCCCCTTTCTGCACTGTTGCCTCTAGCATGACACCCATGGGCTCCAGGATGATGTTCACTCAATTCTCATCTCTGCCTTTAAGACCACACAAGTGTCTTGCTCCTGCTCTCCTCCTCAGTGTTCAGCAAAATCTCATGACTTAAACAACCAAGAATTCCATGTTCTAACACACAATGAGCAGCTGCTGGCCTCAACAAGGATAGTAGGAAGGGGGATTATCCCTGAAGTCAAGAAAACTTGGACAGTTTGCCAGATCTCTGGGAATTTTGGTCTCCACAGTAGTAAAACATCATTAAGATTGACTGACCTCCTTTACCTTGGGCAGATACAGAGAGCAATGTATCAGGTTATTTCATTTTGGTCTTGCCATATGGAATATTGGATACCTTAGAAAATGGGACAACATGGGGAAAGTTGGACTGAATAAAGAAGTCTAGTTTAACTGAACTAATTATGTGCTAGGGTAGGACACAAGCAGGGTGAAATTAGGATATGTCTCAAAACGGAAATGTGGAGGCAGTGTTACAGAGAAATATCATCTACTTAATCACTCAACTCAAATCTAGACAATAAGGATTAAGTCTGGCTGTAAAGGTTAATTAGCTTTCTTCCCAAGTCCCTCTTATCACATCCTCTGTGAGTATTGATTTCCTCCTTTATGAAATATAAATAGTAATGCTCACCTTTTAGGTTTATTGAAGGAATAAATATCAAAATAATAAAATGCACTAAGAGACACTGTCTGGGATATAGTATGTGTTCAATAAATACTTTCCATGGAAGCTTATTGTATGAAGTTTTTATTAGGTGTGCAAAAGAAAGAGTTGGCATAAAGGGGAACAACATTTAAATTTTGTCTTGGTGGGACCTTTCCTCTCTTTTTTGAGTACTTCATATTCAAGGACAAATACAAAACAGAAGCAAGAGACTCTAAGAATTATCTAGGGGTGTTCAAAACTTAGAAGGCAGTGAGGCACGCAGGCATGAAAGACCACAGGACTTTGAGGACAGTGTTTGAAGGAAGGACTTAGAAAAAGTACAGTAGGTCAGTGTTGCAGGAGGATAACTGATAACACATAAAAGGGATAAAGCTGGGTGATTCAATCTTAAGTGGCTTCCAACCTATCCATGAATGAGAATTACTCATGAAGGAAAAGTTAAAAGAAGCAAAATTAGGCAAGATAGATGAGAGTAGTGAGCAAGTGCCTAGCCATGTTAATGGAAGTCAAAGTTTCATTTGGAGTTAAATCACATGTAACTTAACTTCTATTTGGGATTTCTTGGACTTCTGGGTCTGGATGGTCATTTTCTTCTTTAGATTTGGGGAGCTTTATTTAAATAGCTTCTGCTTCCTTTCTCTTTCTCTGTTTCTTCACAATACCCATAATACGTATATTTGTTCATTTGCTGGTATTCCATCACAGGCTTTCCTTATTCTTTTCAATTTTTTCTTTTTATTTCTCTGAGTAATTTCAAATGGACTGTCTTTGAGCTCACAAATTCTTATGCTTTATCAAGGCTGCTGTTGAAGCTCTCTATGAAATTTTTCATTTCACACATTATATTCTTTGGCTCTAAAATTTCTGCTTTGCTTTTTATGATTTACATCTCTTTATTGTACTTCTCATTTTATTTGTTTTTGCTTTTCTGATTTTATTTAGTCACTTATCTGTGTTCTCTTATAATTCACTAAAATGATTATTTTGAATTCTTGTTTTTTGTTTGTTTGTTTGTTTGTTTGTTTTGAGACAGAGTCACCCAGGCTGGAGTGCAGTGGTGTGATCTAGGTTCACTGCAAGCTCCGCCTCCTGGGTTTACTTATACCATTCTCCTGCCTCAGCCTCCCAAGTTGCTGGGATTACAGGCACCTGCCACCATGCCCGGCTAATTTTTTTTTGTATTTTTAGTAGATATGGGGTTTCACCGTGTTAGCCAGTATGGTCTTGACCTCGTGATCCACCCACCTCGACCTCCAAAAGTGCTGGGATTACAGGCGTGAGCCACCACACCCAGCCGATTTTGAATTCTTTATCAGGTAGTTTACACATTTCCATTTTTAAGGTTACTAGAGCTTCATTTTATTCCTTTGGTGACACAATGTTTCCCTGATTATTTGTGATCCCTGTGGCCATGCATTGGTGTCCACACATTTGAAGAAATTGGTACTTATCCCAGTCTTTACAGATTGGCTTTGGCCAGCAAAGTCCTTCATCAGTCAGCCCATTCAGAGATCATGAGTAGGCTTGTTGTTGGAGCCTTCAGGTAGGCAGGCCTGGTGCCTAAGTCTGCAGGGGATAATGATGTGTCTGGGTCTGTGAGACCCAGTCTGGAGTCTGAGTCTGTAGGGGTGGCCCGGAGCCTGAGGCCACTGGGGCTGGTCTAGCATTCAAGAAGGCCTGGAAGCTCAATTTGCAAGTGCCAATCTAAAACCTGAAGCCTTAAGCACAAGATTGGCACTCAGTTTTACTGGGACAGGCCTGGTAGTCAGGTCCACAACAAAGTCTGGTGCTCACTTCACTTTCCTACTCAGAAGCAGAGTATATCTTTCTCTGTGCTGTGCTGGCTAGGCCGAGGGAAAGTGTGACATGTATAATTTGAAACTGTCCTTCCTAATCTCTTCAATGATTCTTTTTTCTTAATTCTGTATTATACCCAGGTGCTATAATCTCTCACCTAAATTCCTTAGCTCTTATGAAGGTATTTTTGCACAATGAGTTTTTCAAATTGATGTTTCTGCAAAATGATGAGCACAAACAATCCTCTTCTGCCATCTTGCTGACATCACTAGGCTACATTTTTTTATTATTATTATACCTTAAGTTCTGGGGTACATGTGCAGAATGTGCATGTACATTTGTTACATAGGTATACACATGTCATGGTGGTTTGCTGCACCCATCAACCCGTCATCTACATTAGGTATGTCTCCTAATGCTATCCCTCCCCAGCCACACACCTCCTGACAGGCCCCTGTGTGTGATGTTCCCCTAACTGTGTCCATGTGTTCTCATTGTTCAGCTCCCACTTATGAATGAGAACATGCAGTACTTGGTTTTCTGTTCTTGTGTAAGTTGGCTGGGAATGATGGTTTCTGGCTTTATCCATGTCCCTGCAAAGGACAAGAACTCATGCATTTTATGG
>NW_016812360.1:750779-754564 GCF_001698545.2 Rhinopithecus bieti | reverse complement strand
AAAAAAAAAAAAAAAAAAAAAAAAGAAAGAAAGAAAATAAAAAATATTTGAGGTGTAGAGGGTTTCTGAAAATCTTTTTAAATATTTTAAGTACCACTATATGGAAGAGAGAAGATAAATTTTCCTACTACAAAGAACAGAACTATGGCCAAAGATAGGATACTCATAATTAAAGAAATTATCTCATAAGGTTAAATTTTCTAGTAATTTGAGTTGTATCAAAATGGAATAGTCTTCCTGTGTACAAGTAGCGAAGTCTTTGTCCCCGGAAGTTTTTTAGCATAAGCCCAGTCTCCATCTGTAAGAACAGGATGGGGATTAGCAGAAGGAGAAGGAAGTCTAGAGTAGGAAAGAGGTTCTCTTGTATGAGCATCTAATTTTAGACTGAAAAATCTGCCAATTTTAAGGTCCTTTCATCCATGTATATTACTCTATATACCAAAAAAAAAAAAAAAAAAAGAGAGAGAGAGAGAGATTTCCTAGTAATTAGCCTGATGATATTCCCACAGTGGAGAAAGTTATATCCAACAATGAAGTCAGCACAAATTGAAACAAAATGACCCCTCTGAGAATGCTAATTCAATACCTAAATAAAACTGTATAAATGTAAAAGTGCATAGTACTTATTTATTTATTTTATTATTATTACTATTCTTTTTTCTTGAGACAGAGTCTTGCTCTGTCACCCAGGCTGGAGTGCAATGGTGCGGTCTCTGCTCACTGCAAGCTCTGCCTCCCAGGTTCACGCCATTCTTCTGCCTCAGCCTCCCAATTAGCTAGGACTACAGGCGCCCACCTCCACACCCAGCTAATTTTTTGTAATTTTTAGTAGAGATGGGGTTTCGCCATGTTAACAGGATGGTCTCGATCTCCTGACCTCGTGATCTGCCCGCCTCGGCCTCCCAAAGTGCTGGGATTACAGGCGGGAGCCACCGCGCCCGGCCCAATGTACTTATTTAATAAATTTTTAAGTGATATTTCCTGACAGACAAGATAAATATTTAAGTGCCAACTTTATAACCAAAAATCTGTCTAAATACCATAACTTTATAACAAGATACTTTGCCAATTTATAATGCAAATAAGGTATACAGACATACACACATCCATGCATGCTTTTTAAGGAATTCCTTCTTAGAGTATATAAATTTATCTTTATAAGTAAGTGTTTATAGCTGAATTGTACAGTATTGATATCTTTAAGCTTACTTTTTTCTTTTCCTTGATACTGCTTTTTTTCTTATACTATGATTATTTCATTGCATCAGAAACTAATATGTTTCAAATAGCACAACTAAATTATTTAGATTGTATTGATTATTTAATTTGAAGATGAGGGAGAAATGTTTTCACTCTTTACATAGAAATCAAATTAGTAAAGTCCCAATTAAAATCTATATATTAAAAGAGATTTAAGATTCATATCAACTAATTGCAATAGATGAGTCATAACTGGATCTTATTTAAACAAACTCTAAATATAACGGTACTATGAGAAAATTGAGCTCTGACTAGGTCTTATTTTTTCTTGGCATACTCTTTTGAACCCTTACTTTAGGAAAAGAAAATCTACAATATTTAGGAATGAGATTATATAATATCTGGTATTTGCTTCAAAATAATATGTGAATGAAAGAAATGGGGATAGAAATAAAATATGATGAGCAATAACTTGATAATTATTAAAACTAGGATTTAAACATATATAATTATTCATTATACAATTATGTCCATTTTATATATGTCTGATAATTTTCATATTTTACAAATAAAGTCCAATCTCAGTTAGACATTTGTCTCCCAAAGTCTTCAACCAGCAACCATCAAACTTTCTTATTTCACTACATTTTTTCCAAACTCCTATATTTTCCCAAATAAGTCGGCTCTCACCTCACACTTATATTCCTCAAACAGAAAAACAAAAGTCTTGCAGCTAACCAGCCCCAGCCTGGAAAGAGCACATTAAAGATTATTATTAATAATTATGCTTACAGCCTATCCTTTGATATCTTGCTTCTCACACTAAAACATATAAAGATATGTTCTATAAAACATATAAACATATAAACATCAGCTAGCCTATGTGTGGTTCTCCTTGTATATCATTACACTAGGATATTTTAAACAAAGAAGATGTGTTACCAAAAATTTTATTATCAAAACAGCATCTAAGTTATTGTGTGTGTGTATGCATGCACATACTCGCAGGTATGCATGTATATATGCATCTGTACATCTTTGATCAAGAGGCCCAAAAGCTTAAATGACAGTTGAAAAAATGAATACTTTTGAGAGCTTCTGAATTAAATAAAATGATAATTCAACGTGGTGTAAAACTAACAAATTAGGACAATGATATAAAGTATAGTCTCTATTTGAATTTATCGCTTATAACCTAATTTTATCATCCTGCCTCTACTCTCATTCACTGTTCATAATTTACATATGGAAGACTGACTAACAAGAAAAATGTTATCAAACATAGGAAATAAGTGGCTATTTCTGGCTCCCACAGATATTTAGTCATAGTTCCAGATTTAGGCTTGTGGCAATCTTGCATATCCTTGAACGTTGGGAACATGAAAGAATTATTATTCTAATAGATACTATAGACACTCTATTTGAAAGATATTCACAGCTGTTTTCTTCCTTAACTTCCTCTATTGAGAAGCATTGAAACTGTTAAAATATATGGTTTCCCAACCTACACTGTAGTGAAGAGTGGCTATGTGACCAAGTTCTTACTAATAACATGTGAATGAAATTCACTGTGGATGTCTTCTCTTTCCAAATTGAAAATATAAACTCTCACATGAAGAAAGTTTTGTATTTTACCTTCTTCCTGCCTGGAATGTATAAACACGAGCTCTGGATATGTAGCAGTCATTTTGGTCATTTTGTAACTAAAGGTCAAATAACATGCTAAAGACAGCAAAAAAGAAAAAGAGTACAGATCCATAACACGTTGCTGAAGAGCTGTTTTAGCCCAGGCTACCTGTCTCCAGGTGAGCTTTATACAAGTAAACAAAAACATTATAGATTTAAGCAACTGTTAAGAGTGCTTTCTGGGTCTGTTTTTTGTTTGGGGGTTCATTATTTGGGGTTTTGGCGGGAGGGGAAGGGTAACATAGTCCTAACTTTTACACTACTATTCCTGGGAGCAAAATAGGTGGCAGAAGTTCAGAAGACTTGAACGGCATAAATATACGTAAGAATCTTGGCAGACTTCCGATGCTGACAAAGATGAAGTAACAGGAACTGAATTTACTCTTCCACTGAAACAACTGGAAAAAAAAAAAAAAAACAGGTACTCACAGTCTAAGAAATATCAGTTTTCAGACACTGGACACCATTGATGCAGGACATTGATCTCTGAGAGAGGGAGAAAATATGAGGTTAGCCACAATGATTGCTCAAGCTTACTTTCTGGAGAAACTTTCTAAGCCTCAGCACAGGAAAGAGAAACCAGAAGGAGCCCGGAGGTATCCTTGAGTTGGAGAGATGGAGCTGAGAGTCAGGGAATGGCAAAGTAGATACAGTTTAAGTGGAAGAATACGGGACAGAAGAGAGGTGTATACAGAGAGAACTCTGAAGATCTCCAGAGTGTTCCCCTCTAGTCTTCAGTTGAGTACCTACTAGGATATGCATATGAGGAGAACTGAAGCTGGGAAACAAGTCATGCAAAAAGAAAAGAATCAATAATCTCCAAAGTTCACACAGGTTTAGGAATAACCCATATTTTCTTTTTTTTTTTTTTTTTTTTTTTTTTTTTTTTTTTTTTTTTT
>NW_016812360.1:712988-747672 GCF_001698545.2 Rhinopithecus bieti | reverse complement strand
CCCCCCACCCCACCCCGCGCTTGGTCTCAACCTCCTGAGTAGGTGGGATGACAGGCACGCACCACCACAGTGGGTGGGCTATTTTTTTTTTAATTATTTTTTGTCGAGATGAGGTTTCACCATGTTACCCAGGCTGGTCTCAAATTCCTGGGTTCAAGTGATCTTCCTGCCAAGGCTTCCCAAAGTGCTCGAATTACAGGGGTGAGTCACCATGCCCGGCCAAGATTATATTCTTAAGCTTTTTCTAAATTCCTAAAGGGATACTTTTCAAACCATTCTCACAATTTTAAAGTGTCATCAAGCATGACCTTGATGACATACAGAAAAGTAGCTTTTGCTTACACATTTCATATTAGCAATTTATAGCTTATATTTCTCAGGGATTTTTAATCAAAAAACATTAACTGAAGCTTGGTCATTCTATTAAGCTTTGAGATGTATTATCCTGCCTTACCTTATTGTCCACAGCAATGGCTGCTGTGCATTCAGTCCTTAGAAAATTCTCTAACCTCCTGTCCCTACATCAATTGCAAGGGAAAAGGAAATCTTCATCCTGGGTTTGTATGGGGAAAGGTGTAAGAAATTCCTTATTCACAGAAGATTTGTTTTAGTCCATTTTGTGATGCTTAATAGAATGCCACAGACTGGGTAATTTATAAACAATATATACTTCTTCTTATTCTAGACATCAAGTTTAATACCAAAATACCAGAATCTGGTGAGCATTCCTGCTGTATCATCCCATGGCAGGAAATAAAAGATCAAAAGAACACACACATCCAAGAAAGATGGGAGAGGTTGGGAAAAGGGGAACAAACTCAACCTTTTCTTAGGAACCCAATCCCTTGGTAACCACATTAATCCATTCATGAGGTCAGAGACCTGATGACCCTGCTAATCACCTCTTAAAGATCCCATCTCACAACACTGTTGCACTGGGGACTAAATTTCCAACACATAAACTTTGAGAGATGTATTCAAAGCATGCATAGCAAGGTTCCAATATTTTAAAGTTATATTTATAGTTTTGCTGCTTTAAAATTAGAAACAGCATTACAAATGTTTTTAGTGGTACAAAGAAAGTGAAAACAAAGTTGCTTGGCGGAAGAAATGATCCTTAGGCCAACTAACCTTATCTCCTCCTTTTTCATGTATCAATCCAGGGACTGGTATGTTAGTCTGTTCTCATACTGTGAATAAAGACATACCTGAGACTGGGTAATTTATGAAAAAAAAAGAGGTTTGATTGACTCACAGTTCCACGTGGCTGGGGAGGCCTTGACAATCATGACAGAAGGAGAAGGAGGAACAAAGTCACATCTTACATGGTGGCAAGCAAGAGAGGATGTGCAGGGGAACTTCCCTTTATAAAACCATCAGATCTCATGAGACTTATTCACTATCATGAGAACAACACAGGAAAGACCCACCCCCATGATTCAATTACCTCTCACTGGGTGCCTGTCACAACATATGGAAATTATGGGAGCTACAATTTAAAATGACATTTTAGTGGGACCACAGCCAAACCATATCAACTGGGTTGATTTTCCCACAGTAATAAAACAAGTTTGAAGCAGAATCTAAAGGCAATTCAAGTTTCTGAGCTAGAAGCCTCATACTGTTTCTCCTCTTCTTTTTTATTTCATATATGAATCCTGCTCCATGAAAAGGATGTTGAATATATATTTTATCATAGTAACAGCTGAACACTATATATTTCCAATAAAAAGCAATTGAAAACAATAACAGTCCAAATCTTGGTAAATCACAAGTTGAGAATCAAATCAAGAACTCAGGTCCTTTTACAAAACAAAAAGAAAGAAAAAATCACCTTAGAATATACTTAATCAAGGAGGTAAAATATCTCTACAAGGATAACTACAAAACACTGCTGAAAGAAAGAGACGACACAAACAAATAAAAATCCATCCCATACTCATGGGTTAGAAGAATCAGTATCATGAAAATGTACATATGTCCCAAAGCAATCTACAGATTCAGTGCAATTCCTTATCAAAATACCAACATCATTTTCCATAGAATTAGGAAAAAAATCCTAAAATTCATATGGAGCCAAAAAAGAACCCAAATAGCCAAGGCAATTCTAACCAAAAAGAACAAATCTAGAGGCATCACATTACCTGACTTCAAATTATACTACAAGGCTATAGTATCAAAACAGCACGATACTTGTATAAAAGCAGATGCATAGACTAATGGAAGAGAATAGAAAACCCAGAAATAAAGCCAAATACTTACCGACAACTGATCCACAGGCATACGAAAACATAAATTGGGGAAAGGACATCTTGTTTAATAAACCGTGCTGGGAAAACTGACTAGCCACATGTGGAAGAATGAAATTGGATCCCCATCTCTCACCATACACAAAACTGAACTTAAGATGAATTAAAGACTTAAATCTAATACCTAAACCATAAAAATGCTAGAAGAAAACCTAGGAAAAACTCTTCTGCATGTTGGCCTAGGCAAAGAATTTATGACTAAGACCTCAAAAGAAAATGTAACAAAAACAAAAATAAATAAAAGGAACCTAATTAAACTGAAGAACTTCTTCATAGCAAAAGAAGTAATCATCATAGTAAACAGACAACTCCCAGAATGGGATAAAATATTTGCAAACTATGCATCCACA
Organism: Rhinopithecus bieti; assembly: GCF_001698545.2. Lineage (NCBI taxonomy): Eukaryota > Metazoa > Chordata > Mammalia > Primates > Cercopithecidae > Rhinopithecus > Rhinopithecus bieti. The sequence goes on along the minus strand of NW_016812360.1, from coordinate 745,013 downwards.
AAAGACTAATATTTAGAATCTACAAGGAATGTAAACAAACCAACAAGAAAAAAAAAATAATTCCATCAAAAAGTGGGCAAATTACACTAATTGACACTTGTCAAAAGAAGAGATACAAACAGCCAACAAACATGAAAAAGATGCTCCACATCGCTAATCCTCAGGGAAACGCAAATTAAAACCACATTGAAATACCACCTTATCCTAGCCAGAATGGCCATTATTAAAAAGCCAAAACAAAATAGATGTTGGTGGGGATGTGGTACAAAAGAGAACACTTAATACATCTCTGGTGGGAATGTAAATTAATACAACTTCTAGGGAAAATAGTATGAAGATTTCTCAAAGAACTAAAAGTAGATCTACCATTTGACCCAGCAATCCCACTACAGGTGTCTACCTAAAGGAAAAGAAGTAATTATATCAAAAAAAGACACTTGCATACAGATGTTCATCACAGCACAATTCAAAGTTGCAAAGATACGGAAGCAAGCTAAGTGCCCATTAACCAATGAGTGGATAATGAAAATGTGGCATATATACACCACAAAATACTACTCAGGCATAAAAAAAAGAATGAAATAATGTCTTTTGCAGCAACTTGGATGGAGCTAGAGGCCATTACTGAAGTAACTCAGGAATGGAAAACCAGATGCCATATACTCTCCCTTATAAATAGGAGCTAAGCTATGAGTATGCAAAGACATACAGAGTGGTATAATAGACATTGGAGACTCAGAAGTGGGGAGGGTTGGAGTTAGATGAGTGATACAAAACTATATACTAGGTACAGTGTATACTACTCAGGTGATGGGTGCAGTAAAATCTCAGACATCACCACTATACAATTCATCCATGTAACCAAAAACTATACTTCAAAAGCTATTGAAATTTTAGAAATTAGAATTAAAAAAAATAAATCTTGCTAAATCAAATAGAAAACTCAATAAAATGCTACAATTTACTCATGCTACTCATGCTGAAGAAGAAAAAATAATTAGAGGATGTGCAATCTTCTACTTGGAGAAGAAGACAGGTTTCTCTGAATGCTGTGAAGAGGATTCATCTCTACTTTCAAGGACCAACTCAAGTCCTACCATTATGCTTTGCAGACAAAATTCACAACTCTTCCATGTTCTTTGTCTACCCCTCTATTACAACGATCACTATCCTGGCTCATTTTTCTATTTGTTGAACCAGTGGACTGGCTTCTCCCCTAGAGTGCAAGTTCCTTGAGGTTAGGACATGGTTCTCTTTTTATAATTTGTCCAGGAATCCCTATCATGGGCTTCTTGCCTACTAAGTAGTCAGTAAATATGTGCTAAATTCAGCTAATGTGAATTTTACTGCAAGTTATTCTGTTGTTTTACTTACTACAAGTAGAAAAGCAAAGGAAAAAGAGTAAAAAATAATAATAACAGAAAAGAAAAGAGAGACCAGGGAATAGGAAAGAAGAGGAAAAGAGAAGACAGGAGAGACAAGAGGAGAGGGAAGAAGTAGTAAGGGAGGAGGAAAGGAAAAGGAAAGAAGGGAAATTGGGGCTACTAACATCAAAAGGCATAATTACTTCTACATGACATTGCCAGCTAATATTTCTTTCCCTTTTATATCTTAGAGTAAAAGAGATTAGGCTTATCTCATGAAACTGACAAATCAAACAAAACAGAGCCTAATTTCACTTTTAATATACTTTATAAAAATCTAACATTTCATTTGAAGAATAAAAGGAGAAATCTCAAAGTTTAAATTAATGGTAGTCTACATTAAAATCATCTACAATAAAACTAATAAAACCACAAAATTTCAATTTTTATAATGTTTCTGTATTATTTCTATGTATCTATTCTTCCATAGCTTTATATTTTACCTTTATTACTTTATTAATATTCTTGTCTGATAACATCACATGGGAATATAGTAGGCCTGGGATTGGGTAGCTTCATTTGATAAGTTACATTGAAAGGGGATGGCTACCACATACCCAGTGAGGCACTGTAGTTCCTTAGCAGGCTAGATTTGGCATAGATAGCACATGCCATCCTATTCACTTTGAGAATTCATCTTTAGAATCCTCCTAGAGTCTTAGAGAAATCAAATCCATATTGTGTAGCCTCGTGTAATGAGAAGAGGAAGAAATGATGGGAAGATGCAACAACCAGGCCACTGAAAATGAAATGAAATGACAGCAAATTAGCTGTTTTGAGGATTTGGGGATTTTTAAACTATCTACAATATTGGTTTCAATGAGTGAATTTGCTTTGTCTGAAAGGATTTTAGCAAAACGTGTTTTGATTGTAGTGATTAATAAATTAAAGCCAATATAAATCAGTTATCTCCTAAATTCTCTAATCTCTATGAAATCAAGGAAGTCTTTATGTACAGACATACGGAAAATCATTTGTCACCATTCACAAAATGTTAAGAAAATGGTTGTAACAATTACCTAAATGGCTAGCTTTCTTATTATCGATTCTGCTGTCCATGGTTCTTTAAGACTTTAAGAGCGCATAATTTGTAATATCTTTTTTCCCTATAAGATGTTAAGAGTTTCAGAATGCCTCTAATCACCCCAGTACTTCCCTGACTCACCAATCTTGGCCTGTTCTTCAGTGAGTCAGTCATGATGCTGGGGAAGAGCTCCTTGTTGAACCACAACAAACATTCTTCAGTTAACTGCTATTTACTGATCCACTAGTGAATGTTTGGGCAAGGACCTTGGCCAATGCTTTTCAAAGTTTAGTGAACCTACGAATCACCAGGGGCGCACATTAAAACTATAGATTGCTGCCCCCTCATTCCAATTTACTGGGTCTGAAGTGGGGCCTGGGAATTCACATTTTAAATAAGGATACCAAGTAAATCCCATGATAAGTCACTTGCAGACAAAACTCTGAAAGTGATGCTGACTTTGGAAGAGGAAAATGTTGAGGAATTCTTTAATACAGTGCAAAATGTCTATGAGAAGAATGATGAATTCAAAGGTTTAGTTGGAAGCACTTGACCCTTGAATCTGGAGTAAGCTTTGCTGATGAAGGTAAGATAGCCAAAAAAGCAGTAGCAGATGAAAATTGTCATGAGCTCCCCCCCTCAGCCCCTTCTACATTTAGCCCTACAGACTAGCAGTACCCTCTTTCCATTCTCTATCATCCTCCATATTCACATAGCGTCTGGACGTATATCGAAGATTGTCATCACATAGATTTATAGTTGGGAACCAGATTTCAGTTCATGCTAGAAAAGTTGAAAGCATTATGGAAAATTGGTCTAGATAAAAAATAATTTGAAAACAAAAAGAAAGCATGAAGACAGAGAAAAAGCCTGAGCCTGGAGTGAGGCCAAGATCCTGAACACGCCAGTGAAGAATTAATGGAGAGGCAGGTAGAGAGGGCTTCGCTTTGCTGCTGTCAGTTGGACATTCCATCCAACTGCCCCTGAAGTACATTCCAGCCCACTGAGCATGCTCAGTTCCTATGACTGACTTTCACTAAGTATAACAATCAACGAGTTCACCAGAAAGCCTTTCCCAACATCAGGACACTAAAGCAATCACAGAAAACTATTCCTGAATTTGTGATCAATGGACTCAAGTTTAGGGAGAGGAGCACCTTCGGTCTACAGCAATGGTTTGAATCCCAGTCTCTAATTACTTCTTTCCCAAATACTCTGGTCATCAAAGGGAAATATTTGGTGAGATGCAGCCATTTTGTTGGTTAGCAGGAGTTCAGACACAAGAAAATGTCATAGTGGTAGAATACAGTATCAACCTCAACAGCAAGCCCATCGCTGGAAGCTCCCAGACCATTGTGCTAATCAAGTGGAGGAGGCACTTTCATTTAGAGAGGCTTATGTGAACCTTATATGAGAAACTTGTCAATCTGCCTGTTTGATTTTCTAGCCTTACTGTTTCGAATACTTAGGTGCTATCTTTTAGAGACCCTGAAACAGCCAAGACATGACACCCAATACAGAGGAATTCATAGGTAAGCATCATCAGATCCTGACAAGTCAAGGCTCTTCCCTGTGTTTTGTGTCTGTGGAATTATAAGCATATATGAGGTCTGGGGGTGGTGCGTCTTTGTGGGAGGTCTGTACACCTCAAAGGATTTATGAAATGGTATGCAAAATACAGAATAAAGTCATGCTGATTGTGAAGGATCAATAATAGACTGGAAGCCTAAGAGATGGTTGTGCTTTAAAATTTATAGTCTACCTGAGGAGAAAGTGGCTACATATCAAAGAAAGGCAGTTTGTTATTTAATTTTAAATACTAGAAGAGTCCTTTGGAAGTATTTCTCCCAATTTCCAGGTATGGCTGCCTTTCTGCTTTGCCAAAAGGATTGCCCTAAATGAGTATATTGTTTGGTTTGGAAATTCATGAGAAATCTTCATCTCCAAAAGCATTTCTCCTACCAACTTGCCATGTAGCTTGAAATTGCTCAATTCCTTTGACTCCATTTTTTTCCAGTTTTCTAGAGTGCTTTATTCCAAAACATATATTCATAGAAAATGCAAGTCAAACACATTTAGGTCATTGTCAGAAAACAGGACATGGGGAAGGGACCAAAAGAGGGAGTCAGCAGGCACAGGAGAATAGATGGAGTTGAAGAGGGCATGGAAAAAGAAGATGGGAGAGGTATTGAGGGGAGGACGAGTGAAAAATAAACAGCTATGTTGCACCCCTGCCTTCTAATGCTCAAGTCAGGAGTGAGAAATTCACCTCATTGACACTTAGAGCTAAACCCTGCAAGAAAGAATTTACAAGGCAATGCCCACTTGCCTGGAGGGATAAATAGGAATCCAGCATCTTTTACCTTCCCTTTCACATTTGATTTAGGTTTAAAAAATAATAATAATAATTGAGCATCTGCTAGTTTCAATTATGTCATGGATATGAATAAGACAGTTCCTGCCGTCAAAGAGCTAGCAGTCAAGGGAGAGAGACAGAGAGAGGATAAATGAATGAATGAACTTTCTGTGTTGATTACAAAATAATTAACAGGAGGACATTTCAGCACATATTTTAATTCGTATTTTTCTGTACATTTTAGAGATGTTTGGGGATATTAACCTCACTCTTGGCATGCTGAACAAGGAAGATATTGTTAACAAGGTAGGGAAAGTAGAGAAAATCTTTTCCCTTTTCAGTCTTGTTGTTGCAACATTTTGTATATATTTTCTTTGCCTCAACTTTCTCATTTTCTCTGGCATGTTACATGGCATTCAATTTTTCAGTAAATGCTGTTGTAATGAAAGTCATTGTAATGTTTAAGCAATGATATTTAGCATTTCAAGAATCACAGCATCTATGTCTAGAAAACAGCAAAAAAAAAGTTCCTTTTTATAACTTTATATAGGCAGATGTTGAAAGGTGTATGTCAGACTTACAAACATGTGGATGAGACTGTTTCCTTTATAATTTGAGGGTTGTTACAAAAATCCCTAAAGCTCTTCCCTGCTCATCTATAATGCTATTTCACAGCTAGAAGTTTACCTAAGAACTGAAGACTTTTCACATTTCAACAACCTTCTATAAAATAAAAGAAATAACTGCCCTTCATCGAACACTTATCTGGGAAGGAAAATGCTAGATATTTTCCAAACAACAGTGTATTGTATAATATTCACTCCCCAGAACAATTTTATCAGGTAGGTATTGCTATTTCCATTTGATAACTGAGAAAAAATTAGGCACAGAGAAGTTACACGACTTGCTCAACTAAGAACAGAGGACTATATCCAAAAGCAAGTCCATCTGACTCCAAAAAAATGTTCCTAATCATTATTCAGTGTTGTCTCCTTGTGAAGGGCAATGCCTATACCTTTGTCTCTTAATTCAGTGGTTCTCAACCCTGACCACGTACTAGAATCCTTTAGAGAGTTTTGGGAAAATATCAACACCCATGCCCTACCACCAGGGATTCTTATTGGATCAGTCTGTGAAAATCTTGAGCATTTAAAGCTCCTGGAGGTGATTCAAACATTTAGGTATGGTTGAAAACCATTACATTAATCTCTCAGTAGAAGTCACCTTTCCCAAAGAGCACTCTTTCTCAAACATTGGGAATCACTTGGAGAATAACCTCCGGATCCCAGAAGCACTGAAGGAGAATTTCCAGTAAAGGGATCACAAAATATATGTTTTTAAGAAGCACTTCCTAGTTATTTTATGGTGAGTCTAGTTAAAGAATAATAATAGCCAGCATAACCAAGAGGTTAAGATGACAGCTAAAATTCAGTCTGTTGGTTTCAAATTGTAGCATCGGTACATAATACTAACTACATTAAGCTCCCTGGAACTCAATTTCCTCACCGATAAAATGAATGTATTTGTGGTACCTAACACAGGGACTTGTGAGTATTAATAAAATGCTCCAGATAATGAGTCTGGCACAGTTCCAGGAATGTGGTGAGAGCTCCATAAATGTTAGCCTTGCCAAAGAACAAGGCCTGCAGACAGAAGAGTAAGCACATGGAGCAAGAAAAAGACTCACAGAGATAGTAAGGCAGGCCCAGAAAATACAAGGAAGAAAGCAAAGAAAACTTACGCATTATTCTCAAACTTCCCAAGGACCAGCCCTGAGGAGTAATGCAAAGGATGCTATTTAACAACTTAAGCATGGGTGCAGTGGCTGGAGGTACATATTGAAGCTGTTGGAGATTTCAGAACGCCAGTCTCTCGTCTTCCAGAGGACACATAGCCACCTAAAAGATTTACAAGAGCCCTCACACAGGGCATCGAGTCAAGCCACACAACCGGAGGCCCTGTCTAAAAGGTTGTCCACAACTTTCTGTCTGCAGAGGCATGAATGAAACAAGGGCCTGTAAATGTCCCTTAGGATCCAGTTTCATAGTTTAGCAGCCTCTTGGGGAGTTACAGTGTGTTCCCTAGTACCATATCACTCCCTGGTAGTAAGGGCAGCAATTAGGCTGACAGGCATTTCCATTCCCCTGAGTGACCCACAACAGTGATTTTCAAAAGACATGGAATGGCAGGTAGCCTATCCTGGTCTTCAATTAGATCTTGCCATAGAAATGTAGCCAAGTTAAAATAGTTTCTAGAATTAACTTTGCTCTGTAGCCTTTGACTCCTAAAGATGCACGTTATGTTCAGAAAGCCTCAATTAAGGGCAGGCATGGTGGCTCATGCCTGTAAGCCCAGCACTTTGGGAGGCCGAGGCAAGTGGATCACCTGAGGTCAGGAGTTCGAGACCAGCCTAGCCAACATGGCAAAACCCCGTCTCTACTAAAAATACGAAAATTAGCCGGGCATAGTGGCACACACCTGTAATCCTGGCTACTCGGGAGGCTGAGGCAGGAGAATCACTTGAACCCAGAAGGCAGAGGTTACAGTGAGCTGAGAACATGCCATTGCACTCCGGCCTGGCCAAAATGAGTGAAACTCCACCTTTAAAAAAAAAAAAAAAAGAAAGTCTCAATTAAGGCATATAATATGAAATCCATTGTGTAGTAAAGATAAATTGCTTACTTTAATGGTGTTATTCATTAGGACTTCATTTGATTCTTTATTTTTGCAATCCAAATTTCTGTGTATGCCTTTGTATGTTCACAGGAAGACATTTACAGTCATCTCACTTCTGTTATTCAGAATACTGACATCTTGGATGATGCAATTGTCCAACAGTTGATTTATTATGCTTCTAAGGACATGAGAGACAGCAATGTAAGTTTGGTTCATGATGGTGAAAAGGGTCTTTAAGTGATCCAACTGCACCCATGTGGACATCAATAAGTTGTTCTACACTGTTGCCAGGACCACAAATCACTTGTATTTGTTCTTTGCGGTAACTTGGATATCCTTATAATGCCTGATATTTACCCCTTCACAGATGAGGAAACTGAGGCAAAGATAAGAATTATTTTAGAGGTGATATTATCCAATCTCCTTTTAGAAGAGGAAGTTCACAATTAGAGATATATTTTTTTCGAAGGAACATAGCTGTCTATTGACAGAACTAGAAACCAATTTTCTTGGCTTCTTTATGACTTATTTTTTATGTACCTACTTATCTTAGATTGTCTGATAGACAACATAGCAAAAAATAATAATTTGTAGAAATAATTTGAATCCTAGGATGATGTTATCTCTTCCAGAAAGAATTACTTGTTCCCGCCAATGGCACAAACAATTTATGATTGCTTTCAGGGCTTGAGATTTCTGGGTCACTTCTATCACTCAAAATTGGATTGTTATTCATGAGAATACCAATTTAACCTTTCATCTGAGCACAGCCCTTTGGTGTCTTAGCCCAAAAGACAAGAGGTGGGATGAGCAGAGTCACCACTGGTTGGCCCTGAACTCTGACTATTGCTTCAAAATGCAACAAAACAGTCTCAAATGCAGGACTTACCTCTCTAGATCAATAATCATTTCCAGGCCTCAACTCAGTAATTCGTTCCAACCTATATTGTGAGTTTGCTGATGGCTTTATGAGTATATATTTTTAATACCTTATCTGGGTCTTTTTTATTTTCCTCAGGAGGAGGGGTTGACCAAATTTACCTAGCTCACCATCACCAAAATCGGAAGTCTTTCCCAGTACCAACAATATTGGAGATAATTAGGCCAGATTAACACTGAAACCAAAGCTCTCAATTCCTAGCTCATTTTCTTTCACTTTTCCTTTCAGTCTTTCAACCACAGTAATTTGCATCACTTAAACATAAAATATAAGTCCTGTGTTCATGGTACCAGGTCAATCAGCAAGAAAACAGCTACTGACCTCCAAGTTTACTAGAACTCTGTTAAAACCAGCATTTTCAATGCATTCAAATTACCTCTGCTTTTCCAGCTACTGACACCTACCAAGCGTTTCTCACTATGGTTTTGTAACAGCCTGTTCTCCCTTCGTCCCAACGCTAGAGTAGCTTATAAATAGTATGGCTGGATAGTAGAGAACGGGCTGCTAGAAAACCATGGTGAAAGATTCTTGATAGGTGTCAGTTGCTTGGAAAGCAGAGGTAACTTGATTGCACTTTAAAAAACTGGTTTTAATAGTGTTCTTGCAGATTTGGGGGTCAGTAGATGTTTTCGCAGACTCCAAAAGAAGGGAAGGTGGGAGGAATGGTGAGGGTTCACTAGAAGCCCAAATCTCACCATTACACAGTTGAACCATGTGGCCAACCGGCACATGTACCCCGTGAATCTATAATTTTAAAAATAAATAAATACATACATAAATATTATGCTGACTAGTTCCCCTCCATAGACTCACTCTGCCCCTTTTCTAGTTGTTATTGTTACTTTTCTTTTCCTCTTCAGATGCTCAGAGAAATCAGAATGCTAGCTGGTGAGGTTTTGGTGTCTCTTGCTGCACATGATTTCAACTCTGTTATGTATGAAGTACAAAGTAACTTCAGGATCTTAGAGCTACCAAATGAATTCGTTGTGCTTGCCCTGGCTGAATTGGCAACCAGATATGGTACAGTGGGAATATTCTCCATGTTTTCCCTGGGAAATGACAACTGCTAATTGTCTAAAAGCTAAATGGGAGCAAATGGTAGAAAAGATAGCATCTCTACCTTCTTCTGTACCAAGAAATATTGATAGAGGGATATGGGCAGCTGTTTAAAATGAGCTTGGATGATTCTGCTGCCCAGCCACTAGTCTAGACTGCTCTGAATTTGGCCACTCTCCCATCCTCACCTTCCCCTTCATCCAGCTTTGCATTTGCAGAAGCACATTTTCTGTAAGGTATATTCTACTAACCACTGAACACTTATGTGAAATAGGGATCGCTATCATTTATTTCTACACTACTGTATTTAACAGATATTTAGGAATCGTCTGTTATATATGTTTACATATACTTGGGGGATACAGGGAAGATCTGGTGGGAGAGATTGACATTAATAAATTAATTATCCAACTAAGCAATTGCTGGCAGCATTGATGGTATAGTGGTGAGAATAGCTGCCTTCCAAATAAGCAACTGCCACTTAACAACAGGTACAAATGGCTGTGTAGCTAGAACCTTATTTTCAACCAGCCCCTCCTTGATTATCTAACTATAGCCTGGTATTAAGGTGGGGCAGAGATAGGGGAATTATAAAAACATCTTTCTACTACACCTCATCTGCCTCCTCCATGCAGCCCTGAAATGCTTCTTGTTGATTTGGAGTCATAGAACCCCAAATCTGAGAAGACAAATAACACCTCTCTCCTTTCTGCCCCTCACTGCAGTGTCCCAGAGTATTCCCTTCATGATGATGACCCTGCTCACCATGCAAACCATGCTCAGGCTGGCCGAGGATGAAAGGATGAAGGGGACTTTCTGTATTGGTGGGTATCCCGATGATTTCCCTTTTGCTTGAAACCAGACTATGAACTGTCTTACAAATTAAGCAAAAGTCTTGTTTTCCCTTTAATTCCAATCTTGTCCTTTTGAATAATAATAGCTACCACTTTCTGAGTGCCTACCACATGGAAAGTCCTCAGCAGGGGAGTTATCTCATTCAATCATCACAGCAATTCTGCAAGATAAGTACTATTTTCTCATTGTATGGAGGAGACACTGAGGTTCAAGGAAAGTAAGGAATTTTCCCAAAATGATGACACAGTCAATGAGATACAGAGGAGGCATTCAAACCCAGGTCTATGGGACCACCCAGTCTACACTCTTCACTGCCCTGTACAACTTCCATTTCAACTGACCTCCCTTTCTAATTGGAGGACACTTTCTTGGCAATGATTATCAGCACTTAACAGTTCTTAGCATAGGTTAAATTTTGACATCTGATTATAATGCAATATTGTAATAATGATAACTAAACAAAGTAACCAAACTACAAGCAATCATAAAATCAAGAAAAACAGGCAAGCAAACTATGGTCACAAACTCCTCTATCCAAAACTGAAATACGTCACAGAAATCAAGAGCCTACAGAGAAAAACGTGCCTTGGAATTCCTAGGAAGTAGTGTTTACAGTGTACAGGGAGGTTTCTTGGATGAGACTGGAGACCTAGTCCTTGACTCTGCTCAGCCACTGAGCCACCAAGTGACCCTGCCCTTCTCTCGGTCCCAGTTTCAACTCTAAAAACATCAGAATAAGTGATTGCTACGTTCCCTTCCACTTCCAACATACCGTAACACTGCTATTTTGTAATTTAAAAGCTCACGCTGTCAGGAATGTCTTCTTTACCTATTAACAAAGGCTCTTCTATTCCATCTTTCCCATTTCTTCTTGTTCTGTCATCAAAGTAATATTTTTATCTCATATATATTGAGAACTTGCTGTGTGCCTGGGCACTGCCCTGGGTATTTTAAGATTACTATTTCTGGCCGGGCGCGGTGGCTCAAGCCTGTAATCCCAGCACTTTGGGAGGCCGAGACGGCGGGATCACAGAGGTCAAGACATCGAGACCATCCTGGCTAACCAAGTGAAAACCCCGTCTCTACTAAAAAAAAAATACAAAAAAAAAAAAAAAAAACTAATCAGGCGAGGTGGCGGGCGCCTGTAGTCCGCTACTCCGGAGTGCGAGGCAGGGAGAATGCGTAAACTCCGGGAGGTGGAGCTTGCAGTGAGCCTGAAGATCCGGCCCAGGCGGCACTCCAGCCTGGGAGACAGAGCGAGACTCCGTCTTCAAAAAAAAAAAAAAAAAAAAAAAAAAAAAAAAAAAAAAAAAAAAAGATTACTATTTCATGCAGAGCACGGTGGCTCACGTCCGTAATCCCAGCACTTTGGGAGGCCGAGGTGGGCGGATCACAAGGTCGGGAGATGAGACCATCCTGGCTAACATGGCGAAACCCCATCTCTACTAAAAATACAAAAAATTAGTCAGGCATGGTGGCGGGCGCCTGTAGTCCCAGCTACTCGGGAGGCTGAGGCAGGAGAATAGCGTAAACCCGGGAAGTGGAGCTTGCAGTGAGCCTTGATTGCGCCACTGCACTCCAGCCTGGGCGACAGAGCGAGACTGTCTCAAAAAAAAAAATAAAAGAAAAAATAAAAGAAAAGATTACTATTTCATTTAACTCTCACAGCAACCACATTAGATGGGTAGCATGTTTTTCACCATTTTACAAGTGAGAACATTGGACTTAGAAAGTTTCAAACAGCTTGCCTCAGGTCACACAGCCATGGCAGAGCTAAGACTGTCAACTATGACAGTCTGACTCAAGGACCTGTGCAACTATACTAGACTAACCTACTTTCAATACTTTTTACTATTCCTACTTATTATCATAGCTAACACTGTGTTCCTGCAAAAAAGAAAAAAAAAAAAAAAAACTTTGGAGCCTGTAACAGCACTTCTACATTTAATATTAACAACCAAGAATGTAAAATTAAATAAAACTGGAAATCCTCATGAACATTACTAAGGGAATTCTCTGTGTTATAAAATTATCTAAGCGCCCTTTGGTCTTAAAGCAACTTTTTGCCTGACTGCAACTAAAGAAAAGGTATAAAAAATAATTATCCATCCAGCCAACCATTCAGCCGTCCATCCATTCATTCATACCTAGTCATTTGATCAATCAGCAAATTAGCAGACATTGTGCTGGCTGCTTCACATACCATGAACCAGCAAGACATCATCCCTTACTTCAGGTTGCTTACAAGTCAGTTAGAAACGCACACACACATACACACATACACCAAGAAATAAATTATTAGAAAGTATAGCAGGAGATTCTCAAAGAAATTATAGGGAGTTTGGAGAGACCATGAATGAGCCAATAAATGGCCAGCTCTACAGCTATAACATGCTCAGGGTCTTTTCCAGGGTATTTTGTGAATGTGAGGAGTCCCTGAAGAATGGACTAATTAATTTTCTTTAACATCTAGCAAAATAAGTGGCACACAAGGGCTGAAGAAAATAATATTATTATTTTATGCATTTCATGCAAATATATGTGGATTCGTTGCCCAAATGGTATTTTGGCAGGCTTAGATTTCTTTTTAATTTTATTGAAGTAAAAGATAGACACAGAAGAGCACGCAAATCAGAAGTGTACATGTTGATGAGTTATTTCAAAGTGAAGTTGCCCATGTGGCCACCACTTAGGTCAAGAAGTGGGAGATTGTCAGAGCCCAGAAGCCCCCTCATGTTACCTTCAAAAGGTAACCACAGTCCTAACTTCAAACACCATTAGCTTTGCCTGTTTGTAAGATTCATCCATGCTGTTCTGTGGAGCTATTGCCCATTTTTATTTCTGTATTCTCTTACATGTCTATAGAATGTAATAGAATTCTACCTACTAGCAGATATTTATACTATATTCTGTTTGGGGCTATTACCAAAACAAAAAGCTAATATGAACAGATTCTTATACAAACCTTTTAGTGCTCGTATCTGCACATATCTAATGGCTATATACACAAGACTGGAATAGTTGGGTCAAATAGAATGCATATTCAACTTTGTTAGATAGTGCCAAAGAGTCCTGCCAAATGCTTGAACCACAGCAGTATGTGAGAATAGCAACTGCACCTTAGTCTACACTTGGCATTGACAGTCTTAAATTGTAGACATTCTGGATAGTAGTGTCTTAGTATGCTTTTAATTTGCATTTCACTATTGTGGCTGAGTACTTTCTATAGGTATATTTGATGCAGTCGTAAGACCTTTACATATTTACTAATCATCAGCACTCTCTTCTCAAATTATTTTATCGTCTGTCCCATCTTTATATTTTTCTCAGTCTGTGGTTGTGTGTTTTAAATGCAGCCCTTGAGAAATTCAGCAAAGCCATTTACAAATATGTCAACCACTGGAGAGATTTTCCCTACCCGAGACTGGATGCCAACCGACTGTCTGACAAGATCTTAATGATGTTCCGGTATATAATGGAGAAGTGGGCTCCCTTGGCTTCACCCATGCAGGTGAGTGGGCCTCAGGATGCCTCAAGCTGGATGTCCCTACATGCTGGTTGAAATTTCTCTTCTGTTTGTAACATGATAATTAGAGTCAGTATTTTTGGAAGCCGTTGGTTGTATTTTATGAGATTTATCAATTTTTTCTTTTTTTTCCACCTATTTCAAATCACTATTTATTCTTTCAGTTAATGTTTATTGAATCCCCATGACATGCCAGATACTGTTCCAGATGCTGAGGTTATAGCAGGAATTAAATAAACCAAAATCTCACACTCATGAAACTGACATTTCAGTATGTGGAAAGAACAATCAATAAGATAAAATGAGTAAAGTAAACCCAAAAAGTTAGATATTTCACATTTTATATATTAAAACTCATATTTGAGCTGAGTCACTAATTAGGAAAAATAGCAGTTCACAGATGCTTCTTGTGTCTAAGAATATCATGATTAAATAAAATAACATCTAAAGAATATACTTGGCTGCTTCAAAATACTGCAGTGCCTTGTCCTTGTAAAGAATAGATTACAAAGTACATTCACACATATCTTGTTTTAAAAGTGTCTTCCCTTTATCTTGCTTAACTGCTATAGCTTTTTTAAGAAGGCTAAATGATATCCTATTTAGGTCTCTTCATTGCTTTATTATAAAAAGTTTAACACTTAGCAACTTTCTCTAGTTTCTTTTCAACATTTAAACTATTAAAGCATTTATTTTTTTAACATCCTGAGGTAGTTAAATCATTAGCAACATGGAACTTTAAAAATATTCTGTAGGGAAGTGTTTTCTTCAAGGCACCTGGAAAACAAATTCAATACATCTGTTTAACGACTACTCTTCTTGCTCCCCACAGGAAGAGCCAGGCAAGTGCACAGAAGGTACACAAAGTGAGAAGGGTGCACAGAGAGGGAAGCACTTAACTGCCCTGGTGAGCTGCAGCATTGGAATTGATCCTTGCAGCCCATGAAGCTGCTCACCACAAAGAAGATGCATTCCCTACAGAAGGACTAAAACTTACTGAGGCAGAGGTTGAAAATGGGGTAGCGTGCATACCTGAGTTAGTGTGATGGGAGACAGGGAAGAAAAGAGAGAAAAAAAGACATAAGGCAGAAAGAAATGAAACCAAAAAGATGATCTTAGTCATATAATGAAGAGCCTTAGCTGCTACATACAAATTTGGACCTTTTTTAATAAACAAGAAACGCTTGAAAGGTTTTAAGCAAGGATTTGAGTACTGTAGTAGAAAAATCATTCTAATATCAACATTAAAAATAGAGTGGTATGGGGTGGACTAAAATAAGACTATTGGCTAGGAGGCTATAGAAATATTCCAGCTCATAAATGGTAAAGAGATCAATTAACATAGTGTTCCTGGAACTGATCAGAGTAGTCAGATGCTGAAGAATAGAATGACCAGGACTTGGCATCATTTGGAAGCTTATTACAATGGAAACACCTGGGATGGTTTCCTACGTTTCTGACTCAGGCGATCTTGGGATCATCAATTTAAACGAGGAGGAATTACAAATATGGAACAGTACAAAATGGGTTTGATGTAGACATTTTGATTTGAACACCTATGGTACTGTCAAGTGGAGATATTAGTAGGTTTGAGGATATTCACATTTGGAGTTTAAAAGGAAAAGCAAAAACTGGACATATAGATTTGAGTATCATCATTGCATAAGTAACAACCAAATAAGTGGATTTAGATGGAGTTGTTTAAAGCGAGTATATAGAGTGGGAAAGTGGCAAAAATACAGTTCTGGAGGGCATCAGTATTAAGGGGAAAGCAAGGGAGAAGAACTCATGATAGAGAATAGGGAATGTGCTAAGAGTGTAGGAAAGTGAAGTAGAATGAGGTCTTAGAAGCTTAGAAAGGAGAAGTTTTCAAGAAGCAAAGATCTAGTCCTGAGTGTTACAACACTCAGGAAAAATCTTGACAAGTATCCATTGCTTGGAAATGTATGGTGAAAGAACCCCCCAGCTAATGCATAGTCTTTAATGAAATAAATTATAGTTGCCATTAGCCATTAAGTTTTGAGATGATTTGTTGTAAAATGTAGCTGATACAAAAAAACTGTCAAACATTAGATAGAAAAGGCAGAATATAGAACTCTATAAGAATAATGTCATCTTTAATAAATTAAAATTCACAGAAAACATAGGAAAGTATAAGTCAAATAAATAAAAAATATACTAAAATATACCAGTGTTTATCCATGGGTACTCTGTGTATTACGTTTTCTTCATCATAACATTTGTGATTTCTACATTTTTATAAGCAGAATTTATCACATTTATATTTCATAATCTGGAAGTTGTTGATTTTCTACACTGAATGGCAGCAAGATTCTAGTGGATTGGGAGGTGAATGGGAGCTGAGAAGTAGAAATAGCAAATAAAGACCATACCTTGGAAACGCTTTGCTCCAAGGGCAGGAAAGAGAAACAGAGTCAGGTGGGGGTAACAGTTGGGGTCAAAGTGAGGTAGAATCAATGAAGATTCTTTTTTTTTTTTTGAGATGGAGTCTCACTCTGTCAACCAGGCTGGAGTACAGCGGCTCCACCTCCACTCACTGCAAGCTCCACCTCCCAGGTTCAAGTAATTCTTCTGCCTCAGCCTCCCAAGTAGCTGGGATTACAGGTACCCACCACCACGCCCAGCTACTTTTTGTATTTTTAGTAGAGATGGGGGTTTCACCATGTTGGTCAGGCTGGTCTCGATTTCCTGACCTCAGGCAATCTGCCTGCCTCAGCCTCCCAAAGTGCTGAGATTACAGGCGTGAGCCACCACAACAGCTTGAAGATTCTTTAAGATGAGGTAAGTTCTATTGCTTAATACACTGAAAGAAAGTGACTATTAGAGAGAGGTTTAAAAAATAGAAAAGCTCTGTCTCAATAAAATAAAATAAATAAAATAAAATAAAATAAAATAAAATAAAATAAAATACAATCTAGTATTACAAAAATTAGCCAGGCATGGTGGTGGGCGCCTGTAATCCCAGCTACTCAGGAGGCTGAGGCAGGGAGAATTGCTTGAACCTGGGAGGCGGAGGTTGTAGTGAGCTCAGATCGTGCCACTGCACTCCAGCCTGGGCAACAAAGTGAGACTCTGTTTCAAAAAAATACAATAAAAAAAAAAAAAATAGGAGAGAAGGGCAAGTATTAAAATGAGTATCAGTATAAATACAGATGTAAATACAAATACAGCTCTGTCCCATGCAATGATCTTAATCTGAACATTTTTAAAAGATTTTAAAGAATTTAAAGAACTATTTCTTGACTGAAAGCAGCGAGGAAAGTTTTGGGGAGTACCTAAAGCTCTTGGTGTTCTGAAAACCTATGAAAAACCCAAGGGAGTTTCAGAAATGGTATTTGTTTGCTGCCTGTACAGACTTTGAGCATCATTAAGGCCCACGGGCCCACGGTGAGCTTGCTGCTGCATCGGGAAGACTTCTGCGGATACGCTCTGGGCCAGGTGCCCTGGCTCCTAAGCCAGTATAAAGACAAAGAGATTGATTTCCATGTCACTCAGGTAAGAGTCATACCCTAAAAGAACTGAATCAGAGAACCCACATGCAACCCTCCCGGAGGCTAGTAAGTCTCAAAAGAGCCGAAGGAGTTTAAACTCCTGTTTGGGCAGCTGAATTTAAGTATCTCTCGAGGAATATGAGGTAGGAAAAGATTGTATCACTGGATGAAGGGAACTTCAGAAAGGGATTAAGAATGTTCACTCTGGGCCTGGCTCAGTGGCTCACAACTGTAATCTCAGCACTTTGGGAGGCAGAGGCGGGTGAATCACTTGAGGTCAGGTGTTTGAGACCAGACTGGCCATAATGATGAAACCCCATCTCTACTAAAATGCAAAATTAGCTGGGCGTGGTGGTGCATGCCCATAGAGTACCAGCTTCTTGGGAGGCTAAGGCAGGAGAATCGCTTGAACCCGGGAGGCGGAGGTTGCAGTGAGCCGAGATTGTGCCATTGCACTCCAGCCTGGGTGACAGAACAGGGCTCTGTCTCAAAAAAAAAAAAAAAGAGGATGTTCATTCCAAGCTGCTGAGGCACTGAACAGGGTAGAAGGGGCCAGAATCATTCAAGAAAACTTGTAACTGCAGGAAGATGAGGAGCTTGTTTTTCTCTCAGAACACAATTATTTGCCTTCCACATCCTGTGCAGCTGCTTTCCTGGCAGCCTCCAACTAACCTGTGGGAGTTTCCACTTTAGAGCCTAAAACAAATACTGACTGCAGCAGTTCTTTATGACATTGGCCTTCCAAGGAGTTTGAGAAGATCCATCTTTATCAATTTACTGCAGCAGGTAAGAAGACCATGCTGTCAACTCCGATTTTTAATTTCAACCTGTTTTCTGTTTTTAACATCTACCACCTGATTTCCACCCCCATTCAGATCTGCAGAGCTCCAGAGCCTCCAGTAAAGGAAAATGAAATGGAAGCTTCAAGCTGTTTTCTCATTCTAGGTAGGACCAGCATCCAGAAGGCTTTTAATAAAAATGTCCCCAAGTGATGATGATGACAATGGTAAAAGGAGGGCAAACTGTCACATTAACTTACTTTCACACACACAAACACACACACACTGTTTCTTTAACTCACAGTTTTCTGTGCCTGCCCCTCTCCCTACAAGTTCCCAGGAGGAGCAGGACGGGAAGAATGGCCAAGGATGCCAGGGTTCCCATGACTGGGATAGGTCCAGGGAGATAAAATTTTCAGTTCTCAAACCAAGGAAGTCCCAGGAAAACTGGAGTGATGGAGTGAGTTGACAACCCTAAAAATAGGAAATTTCTTTTTTTTTTTCTGTCTTTTTTTTTTTTTTTTTTTTTGGTGTTTGAGATTATTTGAGTCTGTGTCAAATCCAAAGTCACCCTTTTTTCTTCCTGGTTATCTCTTAATGTCTACACCTCTTTAACCATCAGTCACTCCGTCTCTCTCTCTCTCTCTCTCTCTCTCTCTCTCTCTGTCCTCCACCCTATCCTTCTTTATCTTGACCTTACGTTATATCACCTGATTAGAAGGTCTGACATGGGGTGCACGGGGGCACCAAAATCCCAGGGTCAGAATACAAAACTATGCTCCCATACAGTCCCTGAGGAGGAGGGATAGCAGCAATCCAATACCTCCTGAACCTCCTCACTCCCCTAAATACTACATCACTTCTACCTCCTTGCATATCTTTCTGTCATGTGTATGCATACCTTTCTACTTCTCTCCTGACTGGCCCCTTTGTCGCTATACTTTCTTCTTCTCCCCAATCCCTGCCTAATTCACCTTATCCGTGATACTTTCTAGAATAAACCACTGTCCTCCAGCCAGGCCTTTGTTCACCCCTCCCTGCTTCAGTGCCTGCAGCTCTCACAGCTGGGGAAGCATCACTGCCATCTCTTCCTCCATCTTTACATGGTGTTCTCACTGTGCCCCATGTCTCTTCTCCTTTTCCTGTAAGGACACCAGTCATATTAAATTCAGGCCCACTCTAATAACCTTCTTAACCTCATTATATCTGCAAAGACCCTCATTTTTAAATAAGGCCACATTCACGGATATGAACAGAAGTGTCCTAGGCATAGCAAGCTCTCTTAGGAACCAAACTGCTTGATTAATTCTGTGACGCTGAAGAAGCATGGGCATAATAAAATCAAATTACCAACTGAAGAGTGCCTTGGATAATCTTCATGGTGAATTTCCCTCCTCCCATTCACAAGTATTTTACCAAAGATGAAAATGAGTTCTTACAGCCCTAGTGTTTCTTGAACCTGCAGCCCATTCCAATCCTGGAGAGCTGATGGAATTTTTTGATGAACAAATAAGAAGTAATAATGAAGCCATTCGAATGGGAATCTTGACCTTGTTAAGGTCGGCTGTCAATGCTGAGGGTAAGCAAGAGGGTCGAAACCAATGTGGTTTATTTCATGCCAAGAAGCAGACTGAAGCCTATGCACTCTCTAATCCTATCCTACATCTTTTGGATGCTTATATAACATCATGTGCAAATGAAACTCTGTCTTCTCAATCTTCCACAATCTATAATTCCTTTCAACAGGCATCTTTAGTTACTTCACTTCTCTCATAACATTTATGGATGCACCCAGTTGAGAAGAATGAGCAGAATTTTTGAGAATTAAAGTTAGAATTTAGAAGCTCTTGTAGGTTGATTAAATGGTCCAATATCAAGGGGTGGGTGGGAGAGCGTGTACAATTCTCTAGAGATTGATATGGTTACAAAAAAGCAGAATTTAATGAATTGCCATATTTTATTCCAGGAAGCACATATTTTCATAACATCGAATGCATCTTACAATTGAATGCATCTTTAATTGTAATTAGCTACTATTTTTTGGTACAATATGAAATAATGGTACATCATAAAATTGGTGATATCTTAGATTTGCTAAAATACAAAAATTAGTTTTTGCATCGTATGATATAGTTTTGTAACATCCAGTTAGCACTTTGATTTACTGAAGAATCAGCAGATGGCTATGAAGCAGTCTCACAATATTTAGATCTGATCTACCAGGAATGAGATATTGAAACCACGATGGAACCTAACATTTCAAACAAAATGAAACAAATGTAATAAGAAACAAAGAAAGCACTGGACATTATTAAAGATTTGGAAACAAAGAGGATGGGAGGGAATTGAAAAAAAAAATAAGTTGTTAAAGATAAGAGACTTCGCAATTATGTGCCATAATTCGAATAGCTTTTCGTCAATCCTAGAACATACTGTGCTTCTGTTGAGTCAGGCCTCTCAGTTTCTCCCTCTGTCTTTCAGAGCCCAGGTTGAGGGATCACATCATTTCAATAGAAAGAACAGTCAAAATCGTCATGGGTGATCTCAGTACAAAAGTAAGAGAATTAATAGAAACTTTTGTCGATGGTAGCTTTAAGAATGAATGAAATTATTTTGATTCTGTAATGACCTACTTATGAGACTATTTTATAAAGAACTCTGTGGTCAATTCCATTTTAAAAGAACTCCATCTTTTCCAAAAGATAAACTTCATCAAGGTAGAGGCCTAAAGTACACACAGCTAAAAGATATCTCAGTGAAAGGAAGATTTTTGCTTATTTAAAATAATTGTAGGACATCAGTGGATTAACACATGAGTAGAATAAGAGCAAAGAGACTGTATCTCACTATGCCAATGTACTTCAGATAGTTTAAAACCTGCTTGTTAATTATAAAGATAATGTATCTTCATCCAGGAAATAATAATCCCTAAACCTTGTTCTTAGCATAGACATCCTACTTTCCAACCAGGCACCACCTAGAGCAAGTAAGGCACATAGTGGATTGCTCAATATTTCTGATTATTTGATTAAAGTGTTCTAAGGCGCAGTGACTCATGCCTGCAATCCCAATGCTTTGGGAGGCTGAGGTAGGTGGATCATTTGAGGTCAGGAGTTCGAGACCAGCCTGGTCAACATGGTGAAACCCCATATCTACTAAAAATACAAAAATTAGCCAGGAGTGGTGGCTCACGCCTGTAATCCCAACTACTCATGAGGCTGAGGCGCAAGAATCACTTGAACCCGGGAGGTGGAGGTTGCAGTGAGCCCAGATTGCACCACTGCACTCCAGACTGGGCAACAGAGTAAGACTCTCTCTTTAAAAAAAAAGGGGGGGGGGATTCTATGTTAGAAGTTATAGAACTTATACTGGGAAAACAAGAAACATTATCAATTATTACATTTTTGTAAGAATACCACATTTTGTTTGGAATAAAATGCTAGACAGAAGCCAATTAAGAGGAATAAATTCTTTTAAGAAGCTTTGACTGCCAGTGACTACATTTAAAATAGTAAAAGCTTTGCAATAAAAAGCAATAGAGTGATTATACAAAAAAACCTGGCCTAGTAACTGGCAAAAGACAAAAGAAGAATTACGAGAAGAGTTTAGGATAGCATAAAGAGCATAGATCTTTGAGGAAGGCCAACTCCCCAGGCAAAATAGAGAAAAGTGTACCTCTTCTCTAGGTAGACTACTCAGAGTCTTTATGCTAATTGTTTTGGCCACCATATAACTCTGCTTCCCTGTTCAAAATGGTTTTTTTCTTCCCACTCTCTTTTCAAAGGCCTGTTCACTAAGGGATTGGTTCTCAGGTTTCTATTCACCAGAGAAGCAACATAATAAACAAATTAAAACCAAATTATTATAAATACTATAATACAAGTTCATAAAACTTCACTCTAATTTCTGGGGCCAGATATATTTCAGAATTGACAATTTTCAGCTTTTAGAAAACATTTCTCTGATAGTAACCCACAATCGAAATCCATGAATATTTCTGCAAGAAAATTAATGCATATCCACACAGCATAGAATAAGATTACAAATAGCTTTAAAACAGTTCAGTTTGGGTTTGCCACCAAATGAGTTGGCACTAAACTTAAGAAACAAAATTCCAGTTTTCATAGTTGTTTGGACTTTGAAATTGCGAATAAGCAGTTGTTGACCTGTAGTTCAATATGTTATCTTTGGTTGAGTATTTTAAAAGCGAAGCAGTGTTTTAGCCCAAAGTTACCCAAAAATTCATAATCTATAGTGATAGACAATATGTCTTTGGGAACCAAGGAGAAAGATTTTGCCTAAAGAGAGCATTTCTGGTGACTCTTTCATAACCTATCAGTCACTTTCTGCAGGTTGAGCATCCCTAATCCAAAGGAAATCTGAAATGCTTCAAAATTCAAAACTTTTTGAGCCAACATGACACTCAAAAGTTATGCTCAAAGAAAATGCTCATTATAGCATTTCGGAATTTGGATTTTCAGATTAGGAATGCTCAACCAGTAAGTATAATGCAAATATTTCAAAATTTGAAAAAAATTCCAAAATTTTAACACTTCTGATCCCAAGCATTTTGGATAAGAATTATTCAACCTGTATTAACATTATTCAATTTATGTTCCTTTTTCAAAAATGTTCCCACTTAATTCTCCTTAAGATTATAGAATAAAGAAAGGTAAATTTCTCTTCTGCAAAACATAGTAAAATGTTGCTATTGCGTTGTTCTTACCCTAGGTAAGAAATTCTGTTCTTCTCCTCATCCAAACCATGTGTGAAAAGTCCTATATTGAAGCTCGGGAAGGATGGCCATTGATTGATTATGTCTTCTCCCAGTTTACAATGTTGAACAGGAATCTGGTATGCAGAGGCTACAGTTCTGAGTGATGCACTATAAAAAGTACAGTTTGCTCAACTATGTTTCTTTTTAAAAAACTATTAGGGTCCTTAATCTGTCACAGGAGTAGAGTTTAAAAAAATTGTAAAAAAATTAAAAATGACTAGAGTTCAATTAAATAACTGATTTTGAAGTAATATTTCAATCTTGTCACTTTTGTTGATAATTTTTACAGCCTCTAGTCTTCTCAGTTCTTTTTTTTTTTTTTTTTTTTTTTTTTTTTTTTTTTTTTTTTAAAAAAACCCCCTTTTTTTAAAAAAAAAAAAAAATTATAAAAATTTTTTTTTTTTTTTTTTTTTTTTTTTGGTAAAATGACCTCTAACTTATAATAAGCACAAGATAGGTTAAATCAGTTTTCTCTAAGTTAACCTAGCCACCAAAAGCTTGGATTGGGATTGTCTGGAGAGGGGCACAGAGACTGGATTGCTTCAGAGAAAGCAAAAGAGATATCAATACTTGCTGCAATGGTGTCTTAGTTCATTCAGGCTGCTATAGCAAAATACCATGGAGCAGTGAAGTAAGTTCTATGAAGTGCATTTCTAAAATAGCTACTTCTGAAATCATAAACAAGTTTATTAGGGTTCTAACCCTTTGCTGTACACAAACAGAAATGTATCTGTTATATAAATGAGAAAAAGCTGTATGCTGATGGAGCATGCTTTTAAAATCCTTTAAAAACATTCACCATATATAAAGGGAAATACCGTGAAATGATGGTTTATAAACAGAAAATATTTATTTCTCACAGTTCAAGATGCGGGGAAGTCCAAGACTGTCTAATGAGTGTCTCCTTCCTAACAGATGGTGCCTTCTCACTGTGGAAGGGAATAGCTAGCTCTCCAGGGTCTCCTTCATGAGGGCATGAATTCCAAACATGAGGGCCTTTCTCTTATGACCTAATCACCTTCCAAAGACCACACTTCCTAATACCATCACCTTGGGCGTTTGGATTTCAACATATGAATTTTGGGAAAACACAAACACTCAGACCGCAGCAACTGAGGTCAACTTTCTTTGGATAAATTGGCTGAAAAATATGCGCTTATGATCTCTGTGATTTTAGCAAATTAGTTGCAACTGAAATCACAGTTCCCTCCACAAAGAAGCATGCTTTGAAAATTTTGCCCTTAAGAAAATGACAAAGGTCTGAGAAAGAGAGGGGATATCTGCAGTTAAAGGAGCCTCACAATTTCTGTTTCTCTCTTTTGGCAAGGGGTGTGTTTTCCAACTAATTCCTCCAGGGGGCCCTTTCAAACAGGGATTAGATGTTGAAGGCCAAGATTTCTAGGTTCCATGAGCCACTTAAGTTGAGTTACTACATCCTTTACTCCAGAGTCTGAGAATGCACCCAAGGAAAGACAGAGGAGACCAACCTTAGGAGTCATTAACAAGTCATCTGTCTGATCTTTCTTAAAGGAGAAACCAGTGAAAACTAACTTTCATGAGAATGAAAAGGAAGAGGAATCTGTCCGAGAAACAAGCCTTGAGGTCTTAAAAACCCTGGACCCACTGGTCATTGGAATGCCTCAGGTAAGGGGTCTTTTGTCACCACTTACAGTTACTTTGATCACCTTCTTAAAGTCCAGCCTGTGTAAGAATAAAGGCATGAGTTTGTGCTCCATTTGTCATCAGCTTCCTGATGCTCTGACTAGAGGAGGTGTATTGCAATACTGTGTCCAGCACATAGTGCTTCCTCAAAAACAGATGTTGAATTAATTAAGATAATTAATATAAAGTATCTTACATCTGGATAGTTCATGACAATTTATATATATAATATTAGTATACTATTTCTCTTCTTCCTCTAATGCATACGGTAATATTAAGTAGTGGTTTTAATGCAACCAGTGCCAAACTTACCCTATTCCATCTGGGAAAGTGTTAAAAGCAGCCATTCTCAGGCCTCACTGGAGACCTGATTCACTTGAAGCTCAAGGGGAAGAGCCTTGGAATCTGTAGTACCCAGAAGTACATAGCACAGTCAGAAGACAAACAACAGACCACACCATTTAAGTAGTAGATCAGAGGCTTCATCTAGGATGATATGTGGTTCCTGAGTTATCTGGGATATTTACTTAAAATGCAGATTTCCAGGTCACATACCAGACCTACTGAATCAGCCAAACTGGACTTAGAGACCAAAAGTCTACAATCAGCTAAGTTCCAATATTTCTGATACATACTAAAGTTTAAGACCTTCTGATATAGAAGTAAATGATGAAAAAAATAATCTAGGGTCAAACCCTAAAGGGCCTGGAATGTCAAACTTTTACCTTATGGTTGATAAACCAATGAAAATTTTAAGCAAGAGCTAAACATTTAAAATGATAATTGTAGGGAATTAGTAGATTCACACATGAGTAGACTAAGAGCAAAGAGACTATATAGGAGATCAGATGCAACTTGTAGGAACTACAGCAATGTCATTACAATAGAAATGAGACATGGAAGGGCACAAGAGATCTTACAATGAAAAAAAGACTGAGTCTGGTAATTAAATATAGATGATAAAGAAGAGAGAAGAGTACAAGTTGACACCAAGGTTTCCATTAGCACAAGAGAGTTTTCTAAGGGACATAAAACATACTAAAGAAACACAATGTTTCAGACTTCCAGAGCAGGCAAGTCAGAGCCTGAAGCACAGAGGACAGTAGCAGCCCATTCACTATCCTTTCCCAAGCTTCTCCATTGGGGCAGTCACACTCCAATCCTGGAGTTTTAGGAAGTACTTGGGAGATTTTTGGTTGTCACATTGACAAGAGGAATACTGGCACTTGGTGAGTGGGGCCCAGGGATGCTAGCATTCCCCTAGTGTCTGGAGCAGTCCCTCATGACAAAGAATTGTCCTGCCCCACATTCCCGCAACATCCCCACGGAGAAACACTGACCAGCACTCACTACGGCTCCCCACGGAGAAACACTGACCAGCACTCACTACGGCTCCCCACGGAGAAACACTGACCAGCACTCACTACGGCTCCCCACGGAGAAACACTGACCAGCACTCACTACAGCTAACACCTGAAAACGAATGTGCTATGCAGAGGCTTCATTTAATGATCTCATCTTGACTTGGCCCGAAAAGCAAAATAATAACAGGAGAAAAGCTTCTACATCAGAGAAAGACATGTAGTGAGGACCAGGGAGAAGTAATGGAAAAGAATAAGTAATCCTTGCGTCTTGCCCTATTTTCCACAGGTGCTGTGGCCAAGGATCCTGACTTTTGTGGTACCTGCGGAATACACAGAAGCTCTGGAGCCCCTGTTTAGTATCATCAGAATTCTGATTATGGCAGAGGAGAAGAAGAAGCACAGTGCCAAGGAGTCAACAGCACTTGTCATCTCGACGGGAGCTGGTCTGTACATTCATAAACACAGAAAAGCTTTTCTATTATGAGGGATCCATTTCCAGGAAGGCTACAGTGCTTTGACCTTAAACCCAACCCCAATCTCTAACCCCTACAGTGATGATGAAAATTGCTTTCTCTTTCTAGTGAAACTTCCTTCACCACAGCAGCTACTGGCCAGACTTCTGGTGAGTGAGTTACAAAGAACCAAACTACAACAAATTTAAGCTGATAAGGATAATTCAGTTCCAAATAAACACTAATATAAATTACATGGAGACTCCAAACAAAAAGAAACACTAAAAGGCATAATAAATTTCTGCTATACTAGTGACATTCATGAGTATTTATTATTCACATGATTACCTTCCCACTCTGAAATACTTGTTAAACTTTACTTATAATTTTAAAGTGAGCATATACTGAATCGCATTCGTATGTACCATCAAACAAATTCCACATCTGTTGTTTGGATTTCCCATCTCTCTCTTTGGCCCCATATGGGTCATTTACTCAAGCACTCTTTCCTCGTGTTTTTATTTAATTAATTGATATATCTAAGTCTTCTTTCCATTTATTTTGATTAGTGCTTTCCACATATTTTCACCTTCATCCTTAGGGAAAAGAAATGAGAGATGGGCTAAGTATTAGCTTCATTCTAGAATAAATAAGAACAGACTGTGATGATTTGTTAAAAGATTATCCAATGCAGAAATCAAAGGAATTGGAACAATGATAAAAGGAAAAAATAAGTGGGCCTTTTAAAGGCCCCTGAAATTGATGAGCTTTTTCTCTTCTATCCTTCAGGTAATATCTATGCCTGCCAGTTTAGGGGAGTTACGTGGGGCTGGTGCAATAGGGCTTTTGAAGATACTGCCTGAGATCATTCACCCAAAATTGGTAGACCTATGGAAAATACGTTTACCTGAGCTTCTGCAGCCTCTGGAAGGTACGAGGGAGTGGGGCTAGGTCTTTACCCAGCAGGGCAGGAACATAAAGAAATGATGCACCATTTCTCTGTGTAAAGCCATTATTACTCGTTTTAGGCAATAAAAACAATGAACTTGATATACAAGGTAGATAGCTATTTTTTTCTTCTTGACTCCTTATGTTCTGTTTCTCTGCCAATATTCATACTACAAGAAGACCTAATGGGTAACATTCTTAGTGGGAATTTTACTTTCGCTCTTGTCTTTTCTTGTATCTAGAGAAATTCTATTTTAGTATTGTTCTAAAAGTTATTAATCATGTTAGAATATCAAAATATGGTCATTTCAGTAGTCATCGAAATTAGCAGAAAGCCTAGATTTTTATGATGGATTGAAGACCTTCTCTCTACCTAGCACTTTAATGTTGCCAATGTAGTAAATTTGATTTCAGATAAGCATTATGAGCAAAAAGAAAGCTTAAAATTGAACTCAAGCATCACTGGAGGCCTGGCAGGGAGAATTTGAGTCCAGGGGTGGTTTTTGTTTCTTTTTTTTTTTTTTTTTTGCGATTATTACATCAATTTTTGTTTCTAGGAAAGAACATCAGTACCGTTCTATGGGAAACCATGTTGCTTCAGGTAAGGCTGGCTTCTAGAATAATTGTTGATAATGGCATGATGAAATCAGCTAAAGTTACCCATCCTAAATTAAAGGGACTAGATTCCCAAGGATAATAACCTTTTCTTTTCTTTGGAAAAGAGCTAGAATGTTATAAGTGATCACTTAAAGATAACGTTCTTTAAATCGCCATAATTTGAACAACAATCTTAAATCCACTTGGGTAAGTTTCAGACAGTTTTGAAGATTTTACTTAGCAATATTTTTCCACTGTCTTTCTTAAATCTTCTCTAATTTTCAACTTTTTACTTCTTGCAACTTTACTCTTTTACCAGCCACATAATGAAGCACAGAGTAATATAATTTCCACTTCCGTGCACCTAAGCACAACTGTATTTCCTCTTCTATTTGTGGCTTCATGTCTTTTTCCTAATGTCTAAAAAACAAACGGCCACATTGTATCCCATTTCCAAAAACGAATTTCCTCTCTCACCCATAAACTTCTTGGAGCTTTACAACTAACAGCACTACAGGTGACAACAAATCCCAGAAATAGTAAATTGCAGACAGGCAGTGGACATTGATTTTACAAAGATGTGACTTCAGAAACTTGCAGGAAGGAGGAAGCCCACAGATAGGGAGCCTTTAATATAGAAGGTTTTCAGTTTATAAGGCACCTACCTAGGAATTACCTATGGCTTCTTAGAAGAGTCAGTTTTCAATGATCTCTCCACAGCACCTCCTCTACCTTCTATCTCCATCCTTCTAGATTTAGACTCGCTGGGGGTGGTACCTGAGAACTGGCATGTTTTAAAGGTTTCCATCAGTGATTCTTATCCAATATAAGATTTGAAAGTGACTGCTCTACTCTCCTGGTCCTCAATTCTAGGATCCACCTCTCTCCTATATTTATGGTTCTTTTATGTTCCATTCCCTCTCTCAAAATTCCTACCAGATTTCCTTCTGCTACCATTTTAAAATAACTGTCTCTACTAGGGAGAAAAATATTTTTTTTCTAATGGGAATCCTTGACAACAGTTCCTTTTCCTCTTCCAATTTTGAATATATTTCTGGTCTTTTTTTTCCCCAAAACTGTCTGCCCATGTCTTCTTCTCTTAAATTTCCAAAACTGTTTAGTTTCTTTAAAGAACCCATGAATGAGCTCCTATTAAGAGCATACATACACATCCTTTTATTGGTTTTGTTTGGCATTGTGTCCTTTTCTAAGCTTAAAGTTGAAAAAATATAGGAGAAATAATATATATATTGCAATGTGTTTGTCAAAAAGAAAAAAGAACACCTTTGTATGTATTGTAAAAGAGCGGACATGGGTTCAAGATTTGATGTGACCGTCCTCATAGGTATTTAAATGGGGTAAAACCACGAATCTTAGTTAATCCTAGAGTTGAAGTTTGCAGTAACAATGTATTACCTGCATTCAGAATGTGCCTTGTTCTTTAAGGACATTTAAGATATTGATTCCACCAAAAATCTCCATCCTGTTGGGTCCTTTTGTTTTAAGTTTAAGTATGCAATAAGTTAAATTAATATTAACAAATGGAGTTTTTCCAAATCTATCGAAACTAGAAAAATGCCAAATTTAAGTTTCAGATTAGATTAATTTCTATTTTAGGTCTTTTAACAATGTTTAAAGGAAGAAAAGGAAGTTGCTTTTCCACATTCTGTGTATCTTATTCTCCGTGCAAATTCAGAACATATCATAAAATGTTTTTTAGAATAAACTAACAGGAAAGTTTCAAAGGAATTAATTATTTTATAGGAAAAGTAATAATACTATTTAAAATAGATTTAAACTTTTAAAAGATAAGATAACCAAAAAAATACCAAGTAAGCACATGAAACTGTCATATTCATATCTAACTTCCACTTCCTACAACAGTTGCTGAAAGAATCCTTGTGGAAGATCGATGACGTGGCCTGGACCATTCAACTGACTCGGGATTTCAAACAGCAAATGGGCAGTTACAGCAATACCTCCATTGAGAAGGTTGGTTTTTCAGCTAAGGGGAAAACCTTAGCTTTTACCTGTGATCCAAAATGGCTTCTATAGCTCCATCTTGTCTATATTACAATCAAAAGGAGGGAGGCACATTTAGAAAAAAGAGTTCCTTCTTTTTAAGGCTACTAGCTGGAAGCTGAATACTACCTTCTCTGCACCTCATATTTGGCCCAAATTTACTTGTATGGCCTCATGTATCTGTGAGGAAGACTGAGAGGTAGATAAGATATGTGCCTGACTAATATTCAGAAGTTCTTTCTAGAGGAGGAAGAAGAATAGATACTGGAAGGCTAACAGCAATGCTTAATGTCCGCTTTTGTCTTGGCTTCCATTATGCCAGTCTTGTGACGCAGGCTATCAAAAAGAATCTACTACAATTTAACATAGGCTTATAGCTAAAATAATACTCAAAAGCTAGTTCTCGGAAAGGGTGCCCAAAGAAATATGTTTTAATTTCCAGCGACAAAGAGGTATGGCCATGGAGAACAATGATTAAAGGCCCCGCATCCATGTGTCAATTAACAGGACAAGTCAGAGCAATAAAGTATTTTTCAAACATTATTCCTTTCCATGTTTTTAAAGTCAGTTCTTCTATCCCTCTGTCTCTAAATGGCCCCTACCTAACCTTCCACCTTGTAGCCATCCATTCCCAATGGGGTTTGGAGCCAGTTTCCCCCTTACTTAATACTAATGGGGCTTTAGGTAAATTATATTATCTCTCTGGATCCTCACCATACTCATCAATAAAATAGAAACAATACCCACCTCTGAGGGTTGTAGTATTCTGAGGGTTCAATGACATAAAGTATATAAAGTCCCTGGTGAAGTGCTTAACACAGGGCATGTGCTTCATATAAAAGTAGCTTGGAACATGGTCTTTGAATATGGTCTTTATTATGTTAATACTGTTCATAAGTTTATTTTCCTGGAAAAATATTTACGTTTCTCAGTTCCAGTACTCAGTATTTCTTTCCACAAATTATTCATTATCAATCTTTGACTCACATATGTAATTTTCAAAATTCTCCTCGCATAGGTAATTTTCAAAACTCTCTAGTTTGGTGCAGAGTACTGATTTTCCAAATGGGTTTATCAAACCCACCAAGACACGTAAGAAAGATTTGGCGAGTAATGCTCCATCTTCTTATAACACAGACTAGCTCTGTGCACCTCATGTCATGCCATGTATTTTTTTTTATTATTATACTTTATGTTCTAGGCTGCATGTGCACAACGTGCAGGTTTGTTACATATGTATGCATGTGCCATGTTGGTGTGCTGCACCCATTAACTCGTGATTTACATTAGGTATATCTCCTAATGCTATCCCTCCCTCCTACCCCCTCCCCACAATAGGACCCGGAGTGTGATGTTTCCCTTCCTGTGTCTACGTGTTCTCATTGTTCAGTTCCCACCTATGAGTGAGAACATGCAGTGATAGGTTTTCTGTCCTTGCAATAGTTTGCTGAGAGTGATGGTTTCTAGCTGCATCCATGTCCCTACAAAGGACATGAACTCATCATTTTTTATAGCTGTATAGTATTCCATGGTGTATATGTGCCACATTTCCTTAACCCAGTCTGTCATTGATGGACATTTGGGTTGGTTCCAAGTCTTCACTATTGCGAATAATGCTGCAATAAACATACGTGTGCATGCATCTTTATAGGAGCATGATTTATAATCCTTTGGGTATATACCCAGTAATGGGATAGCTGGGTCAAATGGTAATTCTAGTTCTAGATCCTTAATTGGAGCACTTATAATGGTAATTCTAGTTCTAGATCCTTGAGGAATTGCCACACTGTCTTCCACAGTGGTTGAACTAGTTTACAGCCCCACCAACAGTGTAAAAGTGCTCCTATTTCTCCACATCCTCTCCAGCACCTGTTGTTTCCTGACTTTAATAATCGCCATTCTGACTGGTGTGAGATGGTATCTCATTGTGGTTTTGATTTGCATTTCTCTGATGGCGAGTGATGATGAGCATTTTTTCATGTGTCTGTTGGCTGCATAAACGTCTTCTTTTGAGAAATGTCTGTTCATATCCTTTGCCCACTTTTTGATGGGGTT
>NW_016812360.1:662386-712330 GCF_001698545.2 Rhinopithecus bieti | reverse complement strand
ATTTCTTTCTCTTGCCTGATTGCCCTAGCCAGAACTTCCAACACTATGTTGAATAGGAGTGGTGAGAGAGGGCATCCTTGTCTTGTACCAGTTTTCAAGGGGAATGCTTCCAGTTTTTGCCCATTCAGTGTGATATTGGCTGTGGGTTTGTCATAAATTGCTCTTATTATTTTGAGATATGTTAGATCAATACTGAATTTATTAAGAGTTTTTAGCATGAAGGTCTGTGGAATTTTGTCAAAGGCCTTTTCTGCATCTGTTGAGATCATCATGGGGTTTTTGTCTTTGGTTCTGTTTATATGCTGGATTATGTTTATTGATTTGCATATATTGAACCAGCCTTGAATCCCAGGGATGAAACCCACTTGATCATGGTGGATAAGCTTTTTGATGTGCTGCTGGATTCAGTTTGCCAGTATTTTATTGAGGATATTTGCATTGATAATCATCAGGGATATTGGTCTAAAATTCTCTTTTTTGTTGTTGTGTCTCTGCCAGGCTTTGGTATCAGGATGATGTTGGCCTCACAAAATGAGTTAGGGAGGATTCCCTCTTTTTCTAGTGATTGGAATTGTTTCAGGAGTAGTACTAGCTCTTCCCTGTACCTCTAGTAGAATTCGGCTGTGAATCCATCTGATCCTAGACTGTTTTCAGTTGGTAGACTATTAATTATTGCCTCAGTTTCAGAGCCTGTTATTGGTATATTCGGGGATTCAACTTTTTCCTGGTTTAGTCTTGGGAGAGTGTACATGCCCGGGAATTTATCCATTTCTCCTAGGTTTTCTAGTTTATTTGTGTAGAGGTGTTTATAGTATTCTCTGATGATAGTTTGTATTGCTGTGGGGTTGGTGGTGATATCCCCTTTATCATTTTTTATTGCATCTTTTCATTCTTTTCTCCTTTCTTCTTTATTAGTCTTGCTAGCAGTCTATCAATTTTGTTGTTCTTTTCAAAAAACCAGCTCCTGGATTCATTGATTTTTTTGAAGAGTTTCTTGTGTCTCTATCTCCTTCAGTTCTGCTCTGATCTTAGTTATTTCTTGCCTTCTGCTAGCTTTTGAATATGTTGGCTCTTGCTTCTCTAGTTCTTTTAATTGTGATGTTAGGGTGTCAATTTTACATCTTTCCTGCTTTCTCTTGTGGGCATTTAGTGCTATAAATTTCCCTCTACACACTGCTTTAATTGTGTCCCAGAGATTCTGGTGTGTTGTATCTTTGTTCTCATTGGTTTCAAATAACATCTTTATTTCTGCCTTCATTTCGTTATGTACCCAGTAGTCATTCAGGAGCAGGTTATTCAGTTTCCATGTAGTTGAGCAGTTTTGATTGAGCGTCTTGATCCTGAGTTCTAATTTGATTGCACTGTTGTCTGAGAGACAGTTTGTTATAATTTCTGTTCCTTTACATTTACTGAGGAGTGCTTTACTTCCAACTAAGTGGTCAATTTTGGAATAAGTGCAATGTAGTGCTGAGAAGAATGTATATTCTGTTGATTTTGGTTGGAGAGTTCTGTACAGGTCTATTAGGTCCGCTTGGTGCAGAGTTGAGTTCAATTCCTGGATATCCTTGTTAACTTTCTGTCTCGTTGATCTGTCTAATGCTGACAGTGGGGTGTTAAAGTTGCCCATTATTATTGTGTGGGAGTCTAAGTCTCTTTGTAAGTCTCTAAGGAGTTGCTTTATGAATCTGGGTGTTCCTGTATTGAGTGCATATATATTTAGGGTAGTTAGCTCTTCTTGTTGAATTGATCCCTTTACATTATGTAATGGCCTTCTTTGTCTCTTTTGATCTTTGTTGGCTTAAAGTCTGTTTTATCAGAGACTAGGATTGCAACCCCTGCCTTTTTTTGTTTTCCATTTGCTTGGTAGATCTTCCTCCATCCCTTTATTT
Source organism: Rhinopithecus bieti (assembly GCF_001698545.2). Taxonomy (NCBI): domain Eukaryota; kingdom Metazoa; phylum Chordata; class Mammalia; order Primates; family Cercopithecidae; genus Rhinopithecus; species Rhinopithecus bieti. The sequence goes on along the minus strand of NW_016812360.1, from coordinate 710,441 downwards.
TGAGCCTATGTATGTCTCTGCATGTGAGATGGGTCTCCTGAATACAGCACACTGATGGGTCTTGACTCTTTATCCAATTTACCAGTCTGTGTCTTTTAATTGGAGCACTTAGCCCATTTACATTTAAGGTTAATATTGTTATGTGTGAATTTGATCCTGTTATTATGGTGTTAGCTAGTTATTTTGCCCATTAGTTGATGCAGTTTCTTCTTTGCATCGAGGGTCTTTATATTTTGGCATGTGTTTGCAGTGGCTGGTACCAGTTGTTCCTTTCCATGTTTAGTGCTTCCTTCAGGAGCTCTTGTAGGGCAGGCCTGGTGGAGACAAAATCTCTCAGTGTTTGCTTGTCTATAAAGGATTTTATTTCTCCTTCACTTATGAAACTTATTTGTCTGGACATGAAATTCTGGTTTGAAAATTTTTTTCTTTAAGAAAGTTGAATATTGGCCCCCACTCTTTTCTGACTTGTAGAGTTTCTGCTGAGAGATCAGCTGTTAGTCTGATGGGCTTCCCTTTGTGGGTAACCCAACCTTTCTCTCTGACTGCTGTTAACATTTTTTCCTTCATCTCAACTTTGGTGAATCTGACGATTATGTGTCTTGGAGTTACTCTTCTCAAGGAGTATCTTTGTGATGTTCTCTGTATTTCCTGAATTTGAATGTTGGTCTGCCTTGCTAAGTTGGGGACATTCTCCTGGATAATATCCTTCAGAGTGTTTTCCAACTTGGTTCCATTCTCCCTGTCACTTTTAAGTACACCAATCAGATGTAGATTTGGTCTTTTCACATAGTCCCATATTTCTTGGTGGCTTTGTTCATTTCTTTTACTCTTTTTTCTCTAAACTTCTCTTGTCACTTCATTTCATTCATTTGATCTTTAATCACTGATACCCTTTCTTCCAGTTGATGGAGTCGGTTACTGAAGCTTGTGCATTTGTCACGTATTTCTTGTGTCATGGTTTTTAGCTCTATCTGGTCATTTAAGGACTTCTCTACGTTGGTTATTCTAGTTAGCCATTTGTCAAATCTTTTTTCAAGGTTTTTACCTTCTTTGCTTTGGATTCGAACTTCCTCCTTTAGCTCAGAGAAGTTTGATTGTCTAAAGCCTTCTTCTCTCAACTCGTCAAAGACATTCTCCATCCAGCTTTGTTCTGTTGCTGGCGAGGAGCTGCATTCCTTTGGAGGTCTACGGTAGAGATGCTCTGATTTTTAGAATTTTCAGCTTTTTTGCACCGCTTTTTCCACATCTTTGTGGTTTTGTCTACTTTTGGTCTTTGATGATGGTGGTGTACAGATGGCGTTTTGGTGTGGATGTCCTTTCTGTTTGTTAGTTTTCCTTCTGACAGTCAGGACTCTCAGCTGCAGGTCTGTTGGAGTTTGCTCAAGGTCCACTCCAGACCCTGTTTGCCTGGGTATCAGCAGCAGAGGCTGAAGAAGAGTGAATAATGCTGAACAGCAAATGTTGCTGCCTGATCATTCCTCTGGAAGCTTCGTCTCAGAGGGGTACCTGGCTGTGTGAGGTGTGAGGTGTCAGTCTACCCCTTGTAGGTGTATCTCCCAGTTAGGCTACTCGGGGGTCAGGGACCCACTTAAGCAGGCAGTCTGTCCATTCTCAGATCTCAAACTCTGTGCTGGGAGAACCACTAGTCTCTTCAAAGCTCCATGCCATGTATTCAACAGCTTCCAGACTCACAAGATTATTCCAGAATACTGGTGTTACTGGTAGGCAAAGCAATTTTAGTAATTAGCTGCTAGATGTTCTCAAGCCTTATGCTGAAGAAGAGTAAAGTAAGAATGTAATAATTAGCTTCTGCTGTATCACAAACTAACCCTAGTGGCTTAAAATAATAGCCACCTATTTATCTCACAATTTTATACCTTGACACTTTCGGCTGGGCTCAGGTGGGTAGTCATCTAATCTTAACTAGGCTTACAAGGTATACTTGAGGTTGGCTGGTATATGATGCATCTTTTTTTTTTCGAATTGGAATATTGCTCTGTCACCCAGGCTGGAGTGCAGTGGCGCGATCTTGGCCCACTGCAATCTCCGTCTCCTGGGTTCAAGCAATTCTCCTGCCCCAGCCTTCCGAGTAGCTGAGACTACAGTCACGTGCCACCACACCCAACTCAAATACAAATATATATTTGTATATAAAAATATACAAAACATATTTGTAAAATACAAATGTATTTGTTTGTATTTTTAGTAGAGACGGGCTTCACCATGTTAGCCAGGATGGTCTTGATCTCCTGACCTCATGATCCACCCACGTCAGCCTCCCAAATTGCTGGGATTACAGGCTTGAGCCACCACACCACCGGCCTATGATGCATCTTAAATAGCACAGTTGATTTCTGTTCCTGTTGTTCTCTCATCCTCTAGCAAGCTAGCCCAAGCTAACTCTCAGGGTGATAGCAACAAAGTATGCAAGGACTCTTGAGGTATAGGTGTAATAACCAACCTTGTATTTAACATGAATAGACTCTCCCTTAGATACCTCACCTTGTTTTAATATGAGTAGGCTCTCCATTAGCTGAGAAAACCCTTGGCTCCTTCATTTACAAGACATCAAGGGCTCCTTACCCACCCCCTTCCTGAAGGACTTAACTTGTGCAAGCTGACTCTCAACATATCAAAGAGTGCAATTAACTGAAAAGGTACTGAGGCAAGTAATGTCCGCAGTTCCCAGGAGTTCACTTGGGAGTACCATAAAGCCCCTGTGTTTGTGTCTGGCAAATAATACCCAGAGCCCCCACACCTATCACCCTGTGATGAATTTAAAGTCCCTGCACCTGGAACTGTTTGTTTTCCTATAACCGTTTGTCTTTTTAACTTTTTTGTCTGTTTTACTTCTGTAAGAATGCTATAGCTAGAATATCCCTGCCCTCTCTAAATCAAAGTATGAAAGCAAATCTAGCCCCCTCTTTAGGCCGAGAGAATTTCGTGCGTTAGCTGTCTCTCAGTCGCCGGCTAATAAAGGACTCCTGAATTCGTGTCTCAAAGCGTGGCGTTTCTCTCTCACTCGCTTGGTTACAACATAGGCTCAGAACTGACCCATTATCATTTTTGCCACATTCTATTGTCCAAAGCAAGTCAAAAAGCCAGCCCAGGTTCAAATAAATGGGAAAATAGACTCCTTTTTTGATTGAAGGAGCTGCAACACCCCATGGTAAGGAGACATGGAGAAAAGTAGGATAGAAAAGTTTCTATTTTTGCACCCTACCACATTTTCTCCCAGTGCTAGGCTCCTGATTTCTTGGATTCCATGTGAAGCCCCAAAGCAGGAATGTACTATGCACTGGACCAAAATCTGCAGAGAAGCAACAGGTCAGCAGGACTGGAAGGCACTAAGACTAATATTTTACACCTAAGTCGAACTTTTCCCCTCATGACATCAATTTTTTCCTGCAGCACAACTTTCCCAGATTCTTTCCACTCTTTCCTTCAAGGTGGGCTTAAATAGAGTTTAGCAGCTTCGTCCCCAATTCGTATTTATGTCTGTATTGTACACAGTTTTCTCTAGTATAATTTCCTTATTATAGGGACTTTGACCTGAATAAGTGAAAGTGAGGTGGATGCGACCTGGTCAGATTCTCACTCTGATTGAGGCTACTGTCACTCTGGGAGTTGAGATAACAGCAACTGCTCCACCTCTTTTTAACCTTATGCACCCCTCTCATTTCAAGCCAGACTGAGCTGCACATTTCTCCTGAATGTACTAATTTAACTTGGTCTGTGTCTATTAGAATGTCCTGTCCTCCTGCTCCACAGATTCTCCTATGGTCAATAATGACCACTCATTAGGAACAGTCCTGCCAGCTATGCAGAGTCCTTGAAGTCGACCACCAACTAGCCAGTTTTGTCTCTTGTGTGTGACAATATGGAGATTCTAAATAAATGCCAATCTGATACTATATGGCTAGGAATGATTTGAACCTTATAAAAAAAAATTAAAGCCATCTTCAAAATAACCGGTTGGGCAAGGTGGTTCACACCTGAAATCCCAGCACTTTGGGAGGCTAAAGCAGGTAGATCCCTTGAGGGCAGGAGTTTGACATCAGCCTGGCCAACATGGTAAAACCCCATGTCCACTAAAAATACAAAAATTAACCGACCATGGTGGCACACGCCTGTAATCCTGGCTACTCAGGAGGCTGAGGCACAAAAATCGCTTGAACCTAGGAGGCAGAGGTTGCAGTGAGCTGAGATCATACCACTGCACTCTAGCCTGGGAAAAAAGGGTGAGACTCTATCTAAAAAACAACAACAACAACAACAACAACAACAAAAACTCTCTTCAATGAGCATTTGTAGAACACATATAAACAACCAGGAACTATGCAGTGGAAATAATGAATAAGACCCTCTGCTACAATGAACCCAAATCCTAAGCATGGAGACAAGCAAGAAAATAAAAAATTACAATGGAGAGTGAAGTATATTTTAGGGGCAGGGCACAAAGTAGAGAAGAATATAGGAGAGCACAGAGAGAGGGCAGAGCCTGGAGGAAGGAAACACTCTGAAGAAGACAGAAAGCTTGAGATACCTGGTTATTAAGTGGTTATTAAGTCACCCCAACTTCTTTCCTTCAGATGATTATTTTAACTCTTTCCACTCTTCATCAGAGTCTTGCTTTCCAACCTTTAAAATCCTGTTGCTTATCTTTTGTTTTCCAGAAATTCCTTTGGAAAGCCTTGGGAACCACCTTAGCATCCTGCCAAGATTCAGACTTTGTAAACTCACAGATTAAGGAGTTTCTGACTGCTCCCAACCAACTGGGGGATCAAAGACAGGTGGGACCCCTTGCTCTCAATTTCCTCTTATGATGATAACAACTAATCCTACCCACAAAACATCTGACAGCTTTTATAGTAATGTTCTACTGAATCAGAATTATCAATTAATACACTCAGAATAGCCTAACAGAATTTTTCAGAAAAGTTAGGCTTTTCTATTTAAAAATCAATACTTCATTTTAGCCAAGTTTGTGAAAATATTGAAAAATGAATTTCAATAACTCTTACCTAATGAGAGTATCTTTGATATATTTTGACCTTGGCTTGACATAGAGCATGGTTGTGAGCATCGAAATGATTGAATTTATAAGCTGAAAGTTACTTATAGACTAATCTAGAGAGAATGTAGAGATAACCTGAAGTGTTTCTGCAAAGCTTTACCTACTTCCTACCATAGCCTGTGGCTATAGAGCATATGCAAATATGGAGGAAGCAGAAGATGTGTATTTTGTTGTTGTTGTTGTTGTTGTTGTTGTTGTTGTTGTTGTTGTTTTTGAGACAGAGTCTCACTCTGTCACCTGGGATGGAGTGCAGTGGCAGTATCTTGGTTCATTGCAACCTCTGCCTCCGGGTTCAAGCTATTCTCCTGCCTCATTCTCCCAAGTAGCTGGGATTACAGACGTAATCCCATGCCCGGCTAATTTTATATTTTTGGCAGATAGGGTTTCGCCATGTTGGCCAGGCTGGTCTTGAACTCCTGACCTCAAGTGACTCACCCACCTTGGCCTTCCAAAGTGCTGGGATTACAGGCATGAGCCACCACGCCCCACTGAAGATGTATATTTTTAAAACAAACAAATAAACCAACAAAAAATAGTTCCCAGGCTGATAAAGACCACCAGTATAAAAAAAAGTATAGTGTTATACTTTCTCCTCAGAAATGATGAGATATTTAGGGTTCTTTCTCACACATTAAATGACCAGAAACCACTAGACCTCACTGAACTTTTGAAACTGCTTTTATATTACTATTATTTCCTTTTTTCTTGTCAGATATTATTATCATTTATTGCTGTTGGCACCACCTCAATATCATTTTTTTCCATCTTAGCTCTGGTATAGGTTAGGAAACAAAGTAAGTTGATTTTAGATATAAGCATATAATAAGACTCTCATTCAAGGTCTGAGAGTTTCACAAACTTAAAAAATAAATCGTGACTGGGCACAGTGGTTTACGACTATAATCCCAGTACTTTGGGAGGCCGAGACAGGCGGATCACGAGGTCAGGAGTTCGAGACCAGTCTGGCTAACATAGTGAAACTCCGTCTCTACTAAAAATACAAAAAATTAGCCGGGTGTGGTGGTGTGCACCTATAATCCCAGCTACTTGGGAGGCTAAGGCAAGAGAATTACATGAACCCGGGAGGCGGAGGTTGCAGTGAGCCGAGATTGCACCATTGCACTCCAGCCCGGGTGACAGTGTGAGACTCCATCTCAAAAAATAAAAATTGTGACGTCCAATTGAGCTTCCCAAATGCCTTTTTTACTTAATTTTAAGTCCTTGAATATGTCTTACATACTCAAGTCGCTTAGTAAATGACCTCTGGATGAATAAAGTGTTAACACGTGACTTTCATAACCCACCAAACCTACTTGGTTTTCAATCTCCTAAGTATAATGTTTTCAATCATGTGATGCCAGAGCTCCAATTCTAGCTTCATACTAGAACAATTATTATCTAGACTCTACAAGAATGATCTAGTCTATGAGTTTTCACGATGGCTCTGGCAGGGTTATGCAACTGAATGACATATAACAGGTTTCAGGAACAAATTGCCACGAAGGAACTCTGGTGAAATCAGCTTTGGACAAGAGAGGTGGGGACAGCGGGAATATATAACCTGAGTGTGAAACAAGAGCTGCCAACTTTCAGAAATTTAACCTCTTAAGATACAATAAAGTTTCAGGAACAGAATGATTTTTTAAAAGCATCTGTTAATTCAAGCTGGAAAAAACCTCCATTAGCTTCCCAGCAATCATAGATTACAAGTCCAAAATCTTGGGGATAGCCTAAAAGGCCCTACTGTGATGAACCTCCCACCTCCTGTCTGACTCATTTTGCACTGCTCTCCTCCCTGACTGCTCACTCAGCCCTCTCAGTGGACTTCAGGAGCTTTGCACCTACCTTCTCTCTGATTGAAACTCTCCTTTCCAGATAGTCTAATGGCTCACTCCCTCACTCATTTCAGGGCTCTGCTTATTGTCACCTTGTCCATGAGACCATCTCTGACTATCCTATTTTAAAAATGCAAACTTCCCCCAATCCTCACTACCTATTCCTGCTTTACTTATCTTTATAGCACTCATCACCATCTGGCACACACACTGTATATTTACCTGTTTACTGAATTGATGTGTTTACTTTTTTCACTTCCCTGTTACTTCCCTGTCAGTTCTCCTGGTTGTATACTTCACAAAGATGGGGACTTTGGTAGTTGTGCAAACTACTGTGCCCTCAGCACCTAAAAGGGTACCTGGCCCATAATAGGTACTCAGTAAATATTTGTTGAGTAAATAAATGGTTAAACTCAAAATGTCATACCTTCTCTGATTTTAGGGAATAACATGTATTTTAGGATACTGTGCTGAGAACCATTTGGATATTGTTTTAAAAGTTCTTAAAACATTCCAAAATCAGGAAAAGTTTTTCATGAATCGATGTAAGGTAAGAAGAATCATCTTCTTCAAGTTTCTCAGTATTGCAAGGCCAGACAACCCTGATTTCTTCAGTGAATATCCTTTCTCTACATTATACTTACTCCTGTCGCCAGGTTCTTATTCCAGGTCAGAACTGTCTAAGCCTAATCTTTGCAGGATGATCAGCTATATGAAAAGTCTATTTTCTCTTACCCTAAAGCTGATCTGGAAGATCCTAAATGCGTTCTGCATGTGACTAGGTTTGTTGCTCTGCCAACCACTCAGCCCTCAGGAATAGCTCCTCTCATGTATACTCTGCTTACCTTGAAGGAAAGGGGCCTGATAAGTAAATAATTAACAAAAGCTTCTCCTAGTTATCTCTCAGAAGCCCTGATTGTCCCACAGGACCACCCTGCGTGTTTACATTTAAACAAGCAAAAGTACATTCATTTTAGACTTATTTGAATCATCCCAGTTCAGTTTCTTATCCCTATAGTGGTCCATGGGATTAGGAAAAAAACATGAGAGAAAATAAAACTCTTTCAGTCACATTTTTCACATCTCCCTTTCCTGGTCTTCAGAGCCTTTTTTCTGGGAAAAAGAGCCTGACCAAGACAGATGTCATGGTCATCTATGGAGCTGTGGCCCTCCATGCTCCCAAGAAGCAACTTCTCTCCAGACTTAATCAAGACATCGTATCCCAAGTCCTGTTTCTTCATGGCCAGTGCTCTCAGGTAACGCCCATTGCAGGGCTGCCTCCATTTCTAGGCTGAGGTTGCTAAAACTTGCAGGGGCTCAGCCCCTGGGAAGCCTTTTTCCTTCCCAGTCTTGGGTATGTTTTTATCATCAGCGTGAAAACAGACTAATATAGTAAATGTCTCATGGATTACTACGCCCCTTGGCAAGGCTCTACCTCCTGCTTTACTATTGTTCTTCAGGTTGATGGGTGGGTCATTTTGTTGGGTTGAGTGTATCTCTGACTACTACTCATTGAGAATCTAATTTTGCCTTTAATTTTTTTAGGTTCTGGGCATGTCTGTGATGAACAAGGTAGGAGATATAGAAGAAAGAAAGAAAGATAGGTAGATAGATAGATAGATAGATAGATAGATAGATAGATGCCCCCCTGAAGTGTACCAAGCAAAGATGTTCTTTTGATTTGATTCCAACTGAAAGGTTTCCAACATGTAACAATCCAATTCTGAAGTCAGAATCCATGATCCTAATCCAGGGCAGAACAAGGGATTATATTCTGGTTCCAGGGTCTTTAGAAGTTGAGCTATAAACTAAAGCAACGTTTTTCAAGCCTTGGGTTGTGACCTACCAGTTGAAATCAGTTTAATAGGTCAAAACCAGAAAAATTCTTTAATGAAATAACAGAGTACTTTACATATAAAAACTATAACTATTATTTCTGTTATATATTAAACATATTTGGGGCATATAGGTACTAGGTGGAATTGTAAACTGTTTTCTACTGTTGTTTATGGTCAAAAAGGTTTGAAAGCCACTGTTCTAGAGAACTTTCATTCTATTGTGGGTGGTAGGGAGGAAAAATGGCCTTTGTTTCTCACTTTCCCTGCAACTTAGACCCTAGTCTGGAGTAGAGATGGCAAAGGAAGCAAAGATCCTCATTCCTGTCTGGGAACATATTTCAAAGCTAGGTCACATGTTAATAGACCTGAGTGTGGTGCCTTAGACCTTGACTTGCATTGTGAATGCTTTTGCTTTAGGACATGGATCTACAAATGAGTTTCACAAGAAGCATCACTGAGATTGGCATTGCTGTCCAAGATGCTGAGGATCAGGGGTTCCAGTTTTCCTACAAGGAGATGCTGATTGGTTACATGCTGGTGAGTGTGCAGAGAGGGAATAAGGAAGGTCCTGAGTATTCTATTACCAAGACTTCAGGGCTATCTTTTTGAAAAGTGAATAGACTTCACCAGTCCCACATAACAGATCTCTGCCTTGTTTATGACCCAGGGCACCCAATGGTCCGATGAGATTGCAGCTGCATCTGGAAACTTTCCTGAGCCTTTCTGAAACATTTGATCTCCTTATTTGTGTTGTAGGACTTCATTAGAGGCGAGCCCCTGGATTCCTTAGCTAGCCCTGTTCGGTGGAAAGCCTTAATCGCCATTAGATATCTCAGGTAGATAATTGTTTGTTGTTTTCATTGCAAAAGTATTTTCCCACTTATCCTCCTCCTGATCAACTAACATCTATTAGTGCAGACTTCAGTACACACTCCCAAAACTGAACATAGTTCATTAATAAGAACTTCAAACTGGGGCTTTTTCTCCTTCCAAAGAGTTACGGATCTGACTGAGAGATTGGTCATTTGATGACTGACAGAGACGGAAGAGCTACTCAGAAGAATTACATGTATTGATATATGGACTAAAATTTCTCTGCAAAAGGAAATTCCTCTTTCTAGATCTTGGCCTCCAAGCAAATTTTAAACTTTCAATTAAAATCTTATGAAAGCTCTAATCACATTCTAGTTGGTTAGCAGCAATAATCCTGAAAAAGAAAATAACTTTTGGCACAATTTAAAAATAATATTTTCACCCTGCAGTAAAATAAATAGAAGTTAAAACCACAATAAGATAGCATCTCACGCCAATCAGAATGGCTATTACTAAAAACTCAAAGAAAGATGCTGATAAGGTTGTGGAGAAAAGGGAACACTTACACACTGCAGCTGGGAATGTAAACTAGTTCAACCATTGTGGAAAGCAGTTTGGATATCTCGCAAAAGAGAGCTACAATTCAACCCAGCAATCCCATTCCTTGGTATATACCCAAGGGATATAAATAGCGCTACCATAAAGACATATGCATGCATATGTTCATTGCAGCACTATTCACAGCAGCAAAGACATGAAATAAACTAGATGTCCATCAATGGTAGACTGGATAAAGAAAATGTGATACATTACACCATAGAATACTATACAGTCACACAAAAGAATTAAATCTGTCTTCTGCAGTAACACGAATGGAGCTGGAAGCCATAAACCTAAGCAAATTAATGCAGGAAAACCAAATACCACTAATTTTATAAGTGGGAGGTAAATATTGAGTACACATGGAAACAAATAAGGAAACAATAGACACTGGGGCCTAGTTGTGGGTGGAGGTTGGGAGGAGGGTGAGAATTTAAAAACTATCTATCTGGTTCTATGCTTATTGATGAGATAATCTGTACACCAAATCCTCATGACATGCAATTTACCCATAAAACAAACCCATACATGTACCCTCTGAACCTAAAATAAAAGATGAAGAAACAAAAAGAAAAAGAAATAGAAGTCCTCTGTAAAGATTGGGAAACTGGCCGGGCGTGGTGGCTCAAGCCTGTAATCCCAGCACTTTGGGAGGCCAAGACGGGCAGATCACGAGGTCAGGAGATCGAGACCATCCGGACTAACATGGTGAAACCCTGTCTCTACTGAAAAAATACAAAAAACTAGCCGGGCGAGGTGGCAGGCGCCTGTAGTCCCAGCTACTCGGGAGGCTGAGGCAGGAGAATGGCGGGAACCCGGGAAGCGGAGCTTGCAGTGAGCTGAGATCCGGCCACTGCACTCCAGCCTGAGTGACAGAGTGAGACTCCGTCCCAAAAAACAAACAAACAAAAAAAAAAAAGATTGGGAAACTGCAAAAAATTTTTTAAGAAATAATAAAAACCAACCATCTTGCCTCTGTTGCCAACACTCTGGTCTATTTCCTTGATGTGATTTGATTTTGTGTCCCCACCCAAATCTCATCTCAAATTGTAATCCCCAAATGTTGAGGGAGAGACCTGTAATCTCCACGTATGAAGGGAAGGGGGCGATTAGATCATGGGACTGGTATCCCCCATGCTGTTCTCGTGATAGTGAGTTCTCATGAGATCTGATAGTTTTATAAGTGTTTGGCAGTTCCTCCTTCACATGTTTACTCTCTTCTGCTGCATTGTGAAGAGGTACCTGCTTTCCCTTTGCCTTTGGCTACGATTGTAAGTTTCCTGAGGCTTCCTGAGCCATGTGGAACTGAGTCCATTAAACTTCTTTCCTTTATAAATTACCTAGTCTTGGGCATTTCTTTATAGCACTGTGAAAATGTGCTAATACATTCCTTTAAGTCTTTATTTCTAGTCCTCCATTTTTATAACAGAGTTGAGATTCTACTCTGCATATGATTTTTCATCCTGCCTTTTCTAACTTCACCTTACATATTTCCACATTATCACCAATTCTTCACAAACATCATACTTTTCTTAGTTTTTAGTTTTTGTTAATGTTTAATTGTGGCAAAATAAATACAATATAAAATTTATAATCAGTCATTTTTAAGTGTACAGTTCAGTATTGTTAAGTACATTCATATTGTTGGCTAAAAGTACTTGGCTTTATTTTTGGGTTCTCTATTCTGTTCCATCAGTCTAAGTGCCTATTTTCACACCAGTGCTATGCTGTTTCAGTAACTAAAGTTTTGTATAAAATCAGGTAATGTAATGACTCCAGATTTGTTCTTTTTTCTTACTATTGCTTTGGCTATGTGGGCTCTTTCTTTATTCCATATGAATTTTAGGATTGTTTTTCCTATGTCCTATGAAAAATGATGATCGTATTTTAATGAGAATTGTATTGAATTTGTAGATTACTTTGGGCAGTATGGGCATTTTCACAATATTGATTCTTCCCTTCCTTGAGTATGGGATGTGTTTCCATTTGTTTGTGTTATCTATGATTTCTTTTAGCAGTGTTTTGTAGTTTTCCTCATAGAAATCTTTCACTTCCTTGGTTAAGTATATTTCTAGGTATTTAAATTTTTTTTCAGCTGTTGTAAAAGGGATTATTGTTGGTATGTAGTAGAGCTACTGATTTGTGTATATTGATTTTTGTGACCCAAAACTTTGTTTTTTATAGCCATTCTAATGGGTATGAGGTGGTATTTTCTTGTGGTTTTGATTTTCATTATCCTAATGATTAGTGATATTGAACATCATTTCATATGTTTGTTAGCTATTTGTATATTTTTTATGGAGAAATGTCTACTCAAGTCCTTTCCATATTTTAAAAATCAAGTTGTTTGGTGTTTTGTTGTTTAATTATAGTATTTTTTAAATTTATTCTGGACATTAACCTCTTATCAGACATATGATTTGCAAATACTTTATCCCATCTAATAAGTTGCCTTTTCACTCTGCTGATTCTATCCTTTGATTCACAAAAGTTTTATTTCAGTTTGTTTTTTCAACCTTTATTTTATATTTGGGAGTACATGTGCAAGTTTCTATATTGCATGATGCTGAGACTTGGGGTACAAATGAATCTGTCACCCAGGTAGTGAGCATAGTACCCAATAAGTAGTTTTTTCACCCTTGCTCCCCACTCTCACTCCCTCTTTTGTATTCCCCAAATGCACAGAAGTTTATAATTTTTAAGTAGTCCATTTGTCTATTTTTCCTTTTCTTGCCTGTGTTTCAAGAAATCACTGTCAAATTCAAGACCATGAAGCTTTTCCCTATGTTTTCTTCTTAGAGTTTCACAGCTTTAGCTCTTACATTTAGATCTTTGATCCATTGTGAGTTGATTTTAGCATATGGTGTAACATAAGGGTCCAACTTAACTCTTTTGCATGTGGATATTCAGTTTTTCCAACGACGTTTCTTATAAAGGTTGTCCTCACATCAAAAGCCTGGCCTACAAAAGGAAAAATAAATAAATGGCACTACATCAAACTATAAAGTTTCTGCAGCACAAAGGGAATAGTCAACAAAATGAAAAGGCAACCTATGGATTGGAAAAAATATTTGCAAACCATGTATCTGATAAGGAGTTAATATCCAAAATTAAAAAGAACTCATACAACTCAATAGCAAGAAAATATATAATCTGATTTAAAAATGGACAAAGGACCAGAGTAGACATTTCTCAAAAGAAAGCATGCAAATGGCTAAAAGGCAAATGAAAAATACTCAATATCACTCATAACTATGGAAACACAAATCAAGACTGCTCTGAGATATTACCTCATACCTGCTAAGATAGCTGTTATCAAAAAGAAATCCTAACACATGTTAGCAAGAATATAGAGAAAGGGAAACCCTTGTACACTGTTGGTGGGAATGTAAATTGGTACATCCATTATGGAAAACAGGATGGAGGGTCCAAAAGAAATTAAAAATAGAATTACTATATGACCCAGCAATTTCTCTTCTGTGTATATACCCAAAGGAAATGAAATTACCACCTCGTAAAGATATCTGCACTCCCTGAGAGATGAAAATTTACCTATTGGGGTACAATGTACACTCTTTGGGTAACAAGTACACTAAAATCTCAGACTTCACTACTATACAGCTCATCCATGTAACCAAAAACCACTTGTACCCCTATAGCTTTTTAAATTAAAAAAATTTTAAGTTATCTGTACTTCCATATTTATTGCAGCATTATTAACAATAGCTCAGATGTAGAAACAACCTCGGTGTCTGTCAATGAATGAATGGATAAAGACATTGTGATATTTATGCCCATAATGGAATATTATTCAGCCTTTGAAAAGGAGATCCTTCCATTTATTACAACATGAGTGGACCTGTACAACATTATACTATGTGAAATAAGCCAGACACAGAAAAAAAAATATTGTGTAATCTCACTTGTATGTGGAACGTTTTAAAATGTCAGATATACAGAAATTGAGAATAAAAAACAGTGGCTACTGTTTTATTCTCAGTGGTGGGTAGGAAATGGAAAATGTAAGTCAAAAGATATAAAGTAGCAAGGAAGTCTGATGAACGAGTCTAAAGATCTAATAATGTACAACCTAGGACTATATTTAATAATAGTGTATTGTATTAAGGATTTTGCTAAGTGAGTAGATTATAGCTGTTCCTACTTTTGGTCTTGCCATGGGGCAGAGGTGGGAGCGGGTAGAAGAGAAATGGGTAACTATGTGAGATGATGGCTATGTTAATTTGTTTCAGTATGGTAACCTTTTCCTATATATATCTTCTAACATCATGTTGTAAACCTTAAATATACTCAATAAAATTTGTTTTTTAAAAAATTGTCCTTTCCCCATGGAATGGTCTTGGTACCCTTGTCGTAGTTCATTTAATGGTTTACTTATAAGCTCTTTATTCTATTCCATGGATTCATATGTCTCTTTTTTTGTTTTTGTTTTTTGAGATAGGGTCTTACTCTGTCACCCAGGCTGGAGTGCAGTGGCACAATCTCGGCTTACTGCACCCTTGACCTCCTGGGCTCAAGTGATTCTCCCTCCTCAGCCTCCCAAGTATCTGGGACCACAGGCGAGCACCACCACACCCAGCTCATTTTTCTATTTTTGTAGAGACATAGTTTTGCCATGTTGTCTAGGCTGGTCTCAAACTCCTGGGCTCAAGCTGTCAGCCCACCTCAGCCTCCCAAAATGCTAGGATTACAGGTTCCTACCACCACACCTGGCCTACATGTACATGTATAACTTTAGGCCAATTACATACTATTTTGATTACTGTACTTTTGTAAAAAGTTTTGAAATCAGTAAGTATAAGACCTCCAACTTTGTTCTTCTTCAAAATTGTTTTGGCTATTTGGGGTCTCTAGAGATTTCATATGAATTTTAGGATGAATTTTTCTATTTCTACAAAAAGCACCTTTGGTATTTTGATAGGAATTACATTAACTCTGTAGATCTAATCTTAACAATATTAAGATCTCGCCATCTTTACATTATTGTTTAATTCATGAACACAGGATGCCGTTCCGTTATTTGTGCCTTCTTTCATTTCTTTCAACAATGTTTAGTGGGTTTCTGTGTTTCACTTGGTTAAGTTTATTCCTAAGTACTTTATTCTTTTTGATGCTGCTGTAAATGGAATTGTTCATTTCCTTTTCAGTTTGTTCATTTCTTAACAAATCAGTTGTACGTAGAAATGCAACAGATTTTGGTAGGTTGATTTTGTATCTCGCAACTTTGCTGAATTCATTAATTAGTTCTCACAGTTTTTTGGTAGAGTCATTAGGGCTCCTACATATAAGACTGTGTCATCTCTAAACAGAGATTTTTTACTTCTTCTATTCTAATTTAGATGCCTTTTTAATTTTTCCTTGCCTGATTGCTCTGGCTAGGGCTTCCAGTACTATGCTAAATAGAAGTTGTAAAAATGGTATCCTTGTCTTATTCTTGATCTTACAGGGGATGTTTTCAGCCTTTCACCATTGAGTAAAATGTTAGTTATAAGCTTTTAACATATGGTGTTGATTACGTTGAGGTAACAAGTATATCTTTAATGGCTGCCTAATATTTTGAATAAATATGTCTCATCTTACTTAACCAACCTTCTATTGTTATATATAATTGTTGCCTATTTTAAAAACTATAAATGATACTTTGATGAACACCTTTGTGCAAAAAATTATTTTCTGAACTTTTAAGTATAATAGTTGATGGTTTTATTCAATAAATATTATTAAGTGGCATCTATGTCATATTAGTCAGTGAACTCGGTTGCAAAAGAGTGATGATGAACAAGAACTCCCCTGACAGAGTTTCAGCCTACTGGGGGAAACGGATGTAAGAAGCACCCACATAATTTCTCCAAATGTGGTAAGAGGCAAGATAAGAGAAAGTACAGGTTGCCATGTTAACAAAAATGAGGGAGGTTTGTAGAAATCTCAAATAAATCAATCTCAAAGAAGAATTAAGAATTAACCAGGCTCTAGAAGAGTGTTGTCAAGTAGAAACACAATGCAAGTCACATATGTCATTTAAAACTGTCTGGTAACCACTTTTAAACCAGTGAAAAGAAATGATAAAATTAATTTTAATAGTATATTTTATTTGATCCAATATATTTATTATATTATTTCAACATATATTCAGTATTTTAAAATTGGATAATTTATATTATTCTTCATACTAAATCTTCAAAATCCTATGTGTTACACTTACATTGCATCTTAATCCGGATCAGCCCACAACTCATGTTCACTAGCATATGTGGCTAGAGACAGCACAGCTGTAGAACTTAAAACTAATTTCTAATGACAGCAAGCAAATCAGTGGTTGTCAACGGGGAGGAAAAGATAACCTGGAAAGGGGAATAGAAAAAAAATAGAGTATGATAGAAATATTCTATATTGGTTACCTAACCGTCAGAGTTTTCATGAGTGTGAATCTCTCTCAAAATTGTTTTAATGGATGCAGCTTACTATACATAAATTATACTTTGATACATTGATTATCAGTGAACCAGACAATAAAGACGAGAATACTACATAGAGCTTTCCCAGCTGGTACTGAATTTTATTCCTCTCTAAGAGAACCTTATTTCCCTGATGGTGTCATCATTTTAATTGCTTTGCTAATTTGGTAGCTGACTAATGGTATCTTATTGTCTTAACTTACATTTATTTAAAAGTAAATGTGGTTTTCATGCTTATTGAACATGTACATTTTCCAAGTCATGTCTAGACTTTTCATATCCTCATGAAGTCTATAGTAAACATTTGAAAGAAAGGCAGAAAGGAAGAAACACTCCAGTGTCATTTGTTCACTTGTGCATTCATAAGAACCTATAGTATATGTGGCACTATTTAGAACATGAAAAGACACATGAAATCGATAAAAGTCACTGCTGCAGACCTACAATCTAGTTGAGGAGATACATGTATATCTCTCTGTCATTCTCTCTCTCTCTCTTTCTCACACTCTCTCTCTCACACACACACGAGATGGAGAAAACAAGTGGGTTAAAGCGGTCACAGATCATATAATAACGTGTTAAGGAACACAAAGTGAGGGGTGATTTGTTCATCAATCTAAAGAATGGAGGCGTCTTGACTATGCTCACCAATGCAGTCTGATTCTATGTTCCCATCTCTCCCTACTCCTGTCACCACCTCTCTCAACATCCCAACATGTCAGAAAATGTGACACATTAGTCACATGGTCAGATGTGATCGGCAGTTCTTGGGAACTCCACCGGGTATGTTCTGTTGGTCGCTGCAATATCCATTCCTCCACCTGGTTCTCATTTCAGTAAACTGAAACCTCAGCTCTCACTACAAGATCACCTTAACATTCTTGAAGAGAATACTCGGAGGCTGCTGCCCCTTCCACCTCTGGAAAATCTGAAAAGTGAAGGCCAGACAGATAAGGACAAGGAGCACATTCAAGTATGCACTAGTGAGGCCTAAGCAGAATGAAAATCTGCGGTGGGACCTTACTGTCTCACCCCAGCCTGAGACTTACACACACGAATTTGATTTCAGTTTCTCTATGAACGATCCATGGATGCCCTAGGAAAACTTCTGAAGACCATGATGTGGGATAATGTGAATGCAGAGGACTGTCAAGAAATGTTTAATGTGAGTAGAGCCTCCACTCAAACTGATTCTCATTCTCCCTAACCTGTTCTTCAATGTCCACTCCAAACTCTACTGCATTTTCCTCACATGAATACATCCAGCTGGACCCACCCACACCCCACATACAGCCATCTACTTAAAATTGTGGGGAAGTGAGCACCCTGTTACAGAAGAGGCAGAGTCAGAAAGAGAGAATATGAAACTAGATGAATATGAAGAATACTAAAGAAAGAACATTTATTCTTTGACCAACAGCTTCTCCGAATGTGGCTTGTTTCACAAAAGAGTGGGAAAGAGAAAGAGCCTTCCAGATCACAGCGAAAGTGCTGACAAATGATATTGCGGTAAGTAATCCTCTGGAATGAATAGACTTTATTCCTTGTGAACAGCAGGGATCTCTGAGACGTCTGGAATCCAAAACTCCTGCCTGGTGGATCTTGCATCTCAGAGCAAAGTGCTTTTGAAGTACTTTTGGAGAGAGCTCTAACTTCAGAGTGCAGCTCACACATACAAATTGAGCTATTGGGTTGTCTTTACATGCATGCTTACTTTTCCACTGCCCTTGAAAATAGGCATCTTTTAGGAGAAAGTGCAAGATCAGATTTCATTCTAAGGACCTGCAGAGAGAAAATAAGAGACTTGAGATCCAGTGTTGGGAATATCCTGGGATATGACCAAGCTACCTCATCACAACGGGATGCCTCCTTTATCCTGCAGGCACCAGAGAACTTTAAAATTGGTTCACTGCTTGGACTCCTGGCTCCTCACTCCTGTGATACCCTGCCCACCATCCGTCAGGCGGCTGCTAGCTCAACTATTGGTCTGTTCTATATAAAAGGTGAGGGAAAGGTGGGGAGCCCACAAATGAAGAAAAGAAACCCATCTTCTTTTATTCTCAGCTTTTCTCCTATGCACCTATGTCTCCTTTCTCCCCTCTCCTCTCTCCTCTTTCCTCATTTTCCTCCTTTCCTCCTCTCCTCTCCCCTCCCCATCTCTCTCTCTGTCTCTCTCTGTCTCTCTCTCTCTGTCTCTCTCTCTCTCTGTCTCTCTGTTTCTCCTTCCCTCTCCAGTTCAGCAATTTCTGTTTTAATACCTTAATTATATCACAGAATCTGTCTCCTAGATCTGAAACAAGTATTTCTTTCCTCGGTGGCTCTGTTTTCCCATTTTTTAAAATAGAGATAATAACACCAAAGCATGATAAAGATCCATCAAAGTAGGTAAGATGTTTTGAGAGTCTCCGATTTAAATCACTAAGCAATTGGGCATATTAGCAATGCTTCCTCTATCACATGGTTTTCTTCAGGAGAAAATTGCAGTATTATCATGGTACTAAGTGCCTTTCAAAGCTCTCCAAGAGACAGAACATTGTGGAAATTTTCAGAGCAGGAGCTCCTCCTGCTCTCCAAGTACGTGTGAATAACTGTCAATACTACAGAATATTAGGAATTTTTAAACCTCCGTCTCAGGCTGAAACCAACAATCAGGGCTTCCTGTCCAGGTTAATTGAGTCCATGTTTCATCAAGGACAGCTCTACATTGTGTGTGTGCAGTTCTGCAGAGCAGGCGCAGCCAGAAACAGTCTAGACTTAATGCTACCTCATGCCTGCCTATGTTCCACACATCATTCTTTTAGGTCTTCAAAATATTTGTTGAGTGCCTTTCCATGTGTCAGGCACTGTTCTAATGCTGGGGACACAGAGATATTACAGTACAAATATTCACATTTTATAAGTGTGTTAAAGCCAAAAGGTAGGATTTGGTTAGAGGGAGACAGATAGTCAGTCAAAAGAAAAGAAAAAACTCTTCAGCAGAGTCAAAGTAGGTATAAAAGTCCTTTGGGATATAGGAAGATAGTTAAGGATATACATTTTTACCAAGTCAGGAAAAAAGCAGAATTAAGGAAGTGAGAACTAAAGAACCATTCCAGGCTGGGCGTGGTGGTTCACCCTGTAATCCCAGCACTTTGGGAGCCCAAAGTCTATGGGTCACTTGAGGTCAGGAGTTCGAGACCAGCCTGGCCAACATGGTGAAACCCCATCATCTACCAAAAATACAAAAAATTAGCCAGAAGTGGTGGTGGATGCCTGTAATCCCAGCTACTCAGGAGGCTGAGGCAAGAGAATCACTTGAACCTGGAAAGCAGAGGTTGCAGTGAGCCGAGATCACACTTGTGCACTCCAGCCTAGGAGACTGTCTCAAAAAAAAAAAAAAAAAAAAAAAACCATTAAAAAAAAAAAAAAAATATGCCTGTAGGGAACTCATAGGAAAAAAAGGAATTTGGATTCTATTGTTGTTCTACCTATTTTCCTTTAGCCTACTTCGTTTTCCTAAAATATGAAAAATTCAGGTCCTCAAACACTCTTTGTTAATAAAACTCCCATACTTTGTAATTTACATTGACATTTTCCCTGATGGACCAAACAAGCATGGTGGAGAGAAAGAACATGTACTACTAAAATACCTACTAGACACAAGTAACAAGTGTGATGCTAAATTAAATACCCATCGATACTCATGGACATTTAGTTTTGAAAGGGGAGAATTTGAAATTAAGAAGTTTCCAGTTACTTGGACCACTGAAAGTAGAGTAGCTGGGTTTTGAGCTCAGGCGCATGTGACTTCAAAGTCCACGTGTATCGCGCTGGGCTAGGCTGCCTTCCGTAGAATGGTTCATGTGTTAGTTTCCATGATTAATATACATTCAAATAACAAACAGAAAATCTTTATTAGTTAGGCCTGCATTTACAAATTGATATCAACAATCACTTATACAGTTGCTGATGTAAACTTCTCATTACAATAGTTACTTTTCAGTTTCCCCAATGAGGGAGCTCACTGAAGAATAGAAATCCAAGAGAGATAGCAGCATAGCAGAGTAGTTGGAGCCTGGGCATTTGTGTCAGACAGACCAGGGCTCAAATTCAGACTCTCCTATTTTTATTCACCATGTGCCTTGGGCAATGTCTTCACATCTCTGTTCCCACCTTCTCATCTGCAAAACCAAGAAGGGAACAGGAGAGTCTACCTCAGATAATGCTTGTGAGTAATAAATGAGATCATTGTATGCAGAGTGTTTGCATGGTGCCCAGCATGTAGAAACCACTCAGTATGTGTTAGCGCTTATGTTCACCATCTCAACAGACAGCAGCTAATTTAGAGTCATATCAAAATGTAGCCAGCCTCGTCAATGCCTATCAGGTCTTTGAATGCTTAAACATTTCTCCCTTTGTTGATTTTAGGCATTCACCTGGAAGTGGAAAGACTGCAGGGTTTGCAGGAAGGGCTGGAAAGTGATGACGTGCAGGTTCAGATCAAGATTTCTTCTAAAATAGCTAAGGTAATAAATATGGAGGAGTGGCCAGTGGATATAAAGATTCTGGACTGATTTCCAAATGGGTAAGCTACATACTCCCCACTGCAAAGGAAGATAGATATTCAAGCTGATTGAAGGAGTCATGGTCCTGTCATTTTCTAACTCTGAGTACACATGCCTAGTCAACACTCACTACTGATCATTTCATATGGTGGGAAACTTTGTAGACCAAGTGTTCTTCCCCAGAATGTGGGATGCTGTGGGTTGGAGTGGAAGGAACAAGAGCTTTGGAGTTAATCAGATGTACTCTGTGTGCACTGATTGAAGTTCAGTCTCCTCATCCTCAAGAAACAAAAACAAAAGACCATTTTGTGGTTGTTGTGAGGACTGGCCGATCAATTCAATCACTCATTCAGTCATGCATTCACTTATCTCCCTTCTCCTGAGCACCTACCATATGCAAAGCTCTATTCTAGGCACTAAGCAGAAAATACAATTCCTGTTTCACTGAACTTGCATCTTAGTAAAGGAAATCCAAAAAATAAACATAATATCAGATAATGATAACCAAGAAAAATAAAGTCAAGAAAGGGAATAAAGAATAGGTAAGAAGTGATCCTCTGGAGAAGGACACCCTGAAAGAGATAATCATGGAAATATCTGGAAAAGAGAATTCCAGGCAGAGGGAAAACAGCAAGTGCAAAGCCCCTGAAGTATAGAAAGAGGGAGTAATGAGATCCAAGAGATAACCAGATGCTGATCCAAGGGCCTTCTGAGCCTTTTTAAGGAACTTTTTTTTTTGCTCTATTTGAAATCAAAAGCCAGTGGAGGGTTCTGAGAAGAGTCAAGCCACTACACATAATTATGCCAATTTTGAAATGCAAAAAGGCACCCTCATGTGTGACAACATCATTCATAATGTAGACATTACAGATTTATATTGATGTTAATGGCAATTTTCCACAGGTGGCAATAAAGGATCCAGCAAAATCAGTACGTTATGACAATATACTTAAAGAGAGAAGTGAAATATCTTGAGGACGGGGCTCATATTCCTAGTGTGCAAATGCCTCTTCTAGGCTAACAGTGGTTCTAAGAGGAAAAACACAACAAGACTTACATTTCTGAAGGGCCACTCTGGCAGCTATGTGGAGACTTGAATGTAGACTGTTAAGAGCAAAATTAGGGAAGTCAGTTTGGAGGAAACTGCAAGACTCTAGCTATCAAATGAGGCAATTAGGACCAAGGAAGGTGGCTGTAGCGGAGACACGAGTAGTTGATCAGCAAATGACAGAGAAGCCATTTGGAGACAGGAAGGGAACATATGTCAAATGCCTTAAAAGGTGCCCGACACATAATAGGTGCTCAAAAACATGAGCTCCCTTCTTTCCTTTGCTCCTGAATCAACATCCAACCCACTGTGAGACAAAACAGCTAATCATGAATCTTGGACAACAGGCAAGCATTTGGAGTTACATAGAATGGTAGCCATGGCATAGTCCTTTGATCTTAGAACCATAATAACTCAGCAAATGGCTTGGATGTGCAAATATTCAAGGAAAGGAGCTCATATCTTCTCAATATCATCTGGCCACTTAATGCAAGGGGAAGACCACTGTAAATAGGAACTTTCTCATGTCTACAAACTCATAATCATTGCCATTTTGCTTAGTTAATTCCCCAGATAATGATCCTGGAACTCATTCAAACACCAACTTTTCACCTGCCTTCCCACTCCTTTTTCATTAATGCACACACACAGACATACACACTGAAATTCACACACTGCTATCAACCAAGCATTCTGTATAGTACTTGCACCTAGAGACAACAATTGCAAAGTTCTTCCATTTTATTGACCTTTTATGGACTGTTCTTAATATTGAAATATGGAAGAGCAAGAAACAAGGCTCATAATAATCCATACTCCATATGTACATTGTCCACCACCTGACTATTCAGCATGGTACTTAGTACATATTGATAGGTTTTCCTGAATCCTCAAGGTTTAGGTATTATGTGGCAGATTCAAGACATGTTTCTATGATATATGAATGTATGTAAAAGGAATTTATAATGTATATATTGCTATATAAACATTCTGCATTATTTTTCCCTATGCAGTATGCTATAACTTTAGGCTTGGAGAGGAAATTGCCTTAGCAGGCTTAGGATTCAATAAATATGAAATGATAAAAAGGCAACTCCATGAAAAGTTTGCTTAGTAATAAAAGGTCATGTCTATGCCCTGTTCTAGTATTTTCTCTAGTTTCTGGGGCCTCAGTCAAAACTGTTGAAAAGTTCAGTGGCTTCTAATACCTTAAAACAAACCATAACAGCATGTTGTAAGTATCTAGCTATAAAATGGGGTGGTTGATTACATGAATCTTTCTGGGTGCATTTTCAGATTGTCAGTAAATTCATCCCAAATGAAGAAATTCTCATGTTCTTAGAGGAAATGCTGGATGGTCTGGAGAGCCTCAACCCCACATGCACAAAGGCCTGTGGCATATGGATGATCACTGTCCTGAAGGAGCAGGGAGCTGCTCTGGAAGATCAGGTGAACTGATAGCCAGTTTTACAACTGAGCAGAATTCTGTCACTTCTAAAATGCCAAGTCAGCCACTGCCTCTGTTTGTCCACTGATGGACAGCATGCAAAGGCTTGTACAGCCTCAAGAGGCCTCATTAGAGACCCACATTGTGTGTTTAACAACAAGGCTCATGTTGAGGTCCTGTCTCAATTGCCTCTCTTGTCTTTTAATGTAAAAGCTTTTCAAACTGTCTCACTCTGGCTAGAGGAAGCAGCTTTGAAACAAGGCCATTTGGATGATTGAAAACTGGGTTGTTAGAGCTGTAAGGATAAGAGTGACCATGTGGATGCCTTTGAGACAACCGCCAAGGGCAGGAGTTTCTAATTTCACTGCTACTCTTCAGGCTTTTCTCCCACACCCCATAGTGTTTATTGTCTGATAACCATTGGATTGGGGAAAGTCCTCAATTCTTCTTCCCAACTGGAGAGTTAAGCAGAGTGAACAAGATTTAAATTCAGGAAGCTTGGTTAAGAGCTCCAAGTGGAGATACCTCTCTTTTCCCTTCTGAAGTCAAAAATAGAATACAAGTTATTCAAATATTAATAAGAAGGGAAAAGTGGGCTGAGTGAGGTGGCTAACACCTGTAATCCCAGTACTTTGGGAGGCCAAGTCAGGTAGATCACTTGAGGACAGGAGTTTGAGACAAGCCTGAGCAACATGGAGAAACCTCGTCTCTACTAAAAATACAAAAATTAGCTGGGCATAGTGACAGGTGCCTGTAATCCCAGCTACTTGGGAGGCTGAGGCAGGAGAATCACTTGAACCACGGAGGCACAGGTTGTAGTGAGCTGAGATTGTGCTACTGCTCTCCAGTCTGGACAACAGAGCAAGACTCTGTCTCAAAAAAAAAAAAGGAAAAGTCTTTAACTAAATGAAAGCAATTCAAAGGGAGTAAGAGAAAGAAGTTCTTGTCCCTATAGTCCAGTCAACTACTCTCAATTTAAAGACTCTCCAAAGCACAGCTTTTGTGTTAAGGGCATTGAAAATTTCCTCTGTGCCAATTACTTTTCAATAAGTCTTTTTGAAAACATTTATTGAGTATATACTATGTGGTAGGCACTGGACAGTCAAAATAGATAAATTGATAAATGTGGAATGTTCATATATTTGAGTGTATAGCATAAAGAGTTGTTCACACAGTAGGCAAAGGCTTACAATAGGGACCTAAATACTCTCCAACCCTCATTGAGCTGGGAATCTGTAGTAATCATAAAGGGGGGCTATTTATAACTAAGGAATTGTAATTCAGATAAAATATATTTTAAATTAATGTCTAACTTAAATGTCTATCCAAAATAAGAGAGAGAAATGTCTACTAGAAGCAAAGTTACTTTAGCATAGATATATGCCTTTTTCCATGTCAAAAATCCAAATGTATGATATTGTTCCTTACTGCCCACAGATTGACATCCAAATCCATAAAGGTGGCATTCAGTACTCTGAGATCTGGGTTCATCTTTTCTATAAAGTCATCTTCCTTTTATTACCCTTATTCTCTCTACACTCCAGCCTGGACCATTCTCCTACACTAGAAATCTCAGCATTTTCTTATGCCCATGATCCCATGATTTTTTTAAAAATAGATTTTTTAGAGCAGTTTTAGGTTCACAGCAAAATTAAGCACAGTTCCCATCTACCCACTCCCCTTACATGCACACAGCCTCCCAACTATCAATATCTCCCGCCAGAGTAGATTTGTTATGATTGGTAAACCTACAATTACACATCATCACCCAAAGTCCACAGTTCCATGGACTTTAGGGTTTAGGGTTCATTCCTGGTGTTGTACAGTCATGGGTTTGACAAATGTGTAATGACGTGTATCCACCAGTATAAGATCATACAGAGTGGTTGCACTGCCCTAAAAATCCTCTGTGCTCCACCTATTCTCATGTCTTTTAACTTCACATCTTTATCTGATTTTCTTCTTTCTGACAAGGATGCCCTTCCCCACCATCTGTCTCCACCTTGCCTTTTGAAATTGCTACAAATGCTTCAAGACCCAAAGCAAATGGCCCTCCAGTGTGAATCAGTTCCTCCTGGATTCTGGTTGTATGCACCTCATGTATACCATTTGCCATAGACTGCCTTGAACTACAGGCCTTTAGGTCTATGATTGATATTTTTTATTGGGTCACTCACTCCTTTTGCAAAAGGGGTACATCTTTTTCATCTTTGGTAAATTCCAACAATGGCAAACATAGCAACTGTCATAATACACTCTTTCACAAAATGTTTCCTAAATTGAATTAGGAATAAATACCCAATTCATGAATAATCCTCCTAAGTGAGAAATAGGCCACATGTGAAATCAATTATTATTTTTAACATTATTTAGAATTCATCAACTGCCCACCCATGACAGGTACCTGTTCTGAGTCATTCACATAGAGGGAAAATGGCAACTTAATGTTTGACTTGGCTTTTTTCTCTTTAGCTATTGGAGATCTTAAGCACAATTTACCATCACATGCCAGTCCTCAGACAAAAAGAAGAAAGTTTTCAGTTCGTGCTAGAAGCCATCTCCCAGATAGCCAGCTTTCACATGGAAACAGTTGTTGTCAACCTTTTACAGAAGCCTCTGCCCTTTGACAGGTAGATCCTTATTGAACTGATTCCTTCTCCTAGGGAAGGCCACTCTGAAAGGCCTTGGGGAGGGATTTATGGTTTGAGAGCAAGATAGCAAACAAAGGTTGAAAATAGCTCATCTGAATAACAATTTAACAATTGGTATTTGAATCACAAATAAGGTTTTTCCAAGTGCTTTTCATATATATAAGATATATATGTATTGCATAATAATATTTTAACCATACACCATAGGAATAAGAGAATATTAAAAAGTGAATATTCTCCTTTTTCTGGTGGCCTAGAATGCACCTACATGAGAGGTTCCCATCTTAGTGGACTTTAACAAAGTTCTGTAACCCAAGGCTAGGTTGCTGAATTGTTATGTAAAACATCTTTCTTATCCCCAGGCATGGCAGCATGTCCATCTGCCCTTGAAATTATGTTTAGTCATAATGTGATTTTAGAGTGAGTCAGATGGAGAAGCTTAGAGCCTGAGGGGTTGTGCCTTATCTACCAATTTCCTGCTTTGCCACCCTAGGGACACAAAGACATTGTGGAAGGCGCTGGCTGAAAAGCCAGCCTCCAGTGGGAAACTCTTGCAAGCCTTAATAGGCAAACTGGAGACCGAGTTAGAAGATGACATCGCCAGGGTTGAGGCAATTTCAGTGAGTTGGACAGCCTAAACCCATCACTTGCCTGAGACTGTGCCATCCTCTATGATCTATCCCCACGTGGAGCTTGGTGCTCTCACATTAATGACACCTCCTTCTTCTCTGATACCCTAAATTTATTCAGTTTATAGTTATGGCTGTACTTTTGTCTGTGGCTGATCATTTTTAGAAGCAAATTTCTCATCAACCCCCACCCCAAAATCTATGTATCTATATTTCTAGATTAATCTGGAAGATATCCGAAGGACCCGTTTTTGTTGAAAAACCCCAATGCTGAAAACATTTTATTTTACATGACTAGTATCCCCTGGCAGTCACAGGACTAACATGGCAGTCCCTGAGTTGAGAAATTTCCAGACAATAAACCCTCCCATTTCTATGTGTTTTTACTGGTGGAGAAAACAAAGTTGAAAATCAGCCCAGAGAGAAGATGGTGTTGGAGGAAATGAGACTGCCTGACCAAGAGGCCCTTTCTCCTCTCAGGTGGCCTGTGCTATGTATGAAGTGATCTCAATAGGCACCTCTGTCACCGGCTTGTATCCAGAGCTGTTCACTCTCCTCCTGAAGCTGGTTAGCTGCACACTGGGCCAGAAGATGCCCACTTCTTCCTGGAGCCGCAGGCGGCATGTGATGCAGCAGGGAGAACAGCAGCAGATCCCAGACCCCTGCAGGTAAATGGCCAATCAGGAAGCATCTTCCACAGAAGTCCTAATCCCAGACTCCAGGAGCAGCATTGCAGAAGTCAGGGTCTGCCCTTTCTGTCATAACATCCATTGTCCATGAAGAAACAAGGCTCTACTGTCCCTAAGCCATGACACCATAGTTCTTCTTGAGCCAGTATCCAGTGTAGCTACACAGAATAGTCACTTAAAGAATAAGGGTCTATGCTTTCTTTCCTAGAGGAACTACTGTATTATCTTTGGTTTCTATCATTGAGATCTTCCTAGAGAGGCTGGAATCTTGTGATCTTCAAGTCCACCAGGGAAAGAAGAAAATAAAATAAATACCATATTTCATAAACTCTGAGACTTCAGCAATTGAAAATAAGCATTTTGCATACCATTGAGAAAACAGAAAAGGACTCCAAAGTAAGCAGTGAATCAATGCTTTCTTAAACTTTAAAATTTTTATTCTGTACTTATCAAAAGAACTCTTTTAGGACTGTGAGGTATAAATTTTCATTTTATATCACATCATTCTGTTTCCTTGCCTTTTGCATAACTTTTCAGTCCAATGTAAAATTATAGTGCAACATTTTTAAAGACACTTTAAACACCATTTAGATTCAACACATGTATTAGGTTGGTGCAAAAGTAATATCTGTTTTTACTATTAAAAGTAATAGTTCCAATAATACATGTAACTTTACTAAAATGATGGTAATATAAAGAGCTATACCTAAACAGGCAACAGATGTGAATGCACAGACAATAGTAACTACGTCACAAGTACTGTCTGGCCAAGAACAATTGTAACACACGTCTACTGCAAGATGCATCCTGATTTCAGAGATGTTGTTTTAGAATCAGTGAAATATGGTATTTTTCACTTTTTATTCTTATGGCTTATTTTTTCTTATGGGGGGAGTGTTGACAAGATTTTGTGGCATTACTTACTGGCCTACGTCATCTGAATGTCCCCAAGGATCCTAAGGCTAAAATGTGAGCATAGGGCTGCCTGTTTTTCCCTTACACAACATCCTCTAGTCCAAGGGTGGGAAAGCATTGTGAGGAGTGGGAAAGTAAACTTGGGAATTTGCAATTCCCTATAAGGGTTGACTTAGTTTTGTAATGCTGACTGTCTTCTTTAGGCTTTCAACTGCTACTCTAAGATGTTTGCAAGCCCAAGCCATGAGAGAAGGCCTTGCAAAGGAATCTGATGAGGGGGACAACTTATGGACTCTCCTCAGCAGTCCTAGTACCCATCACGTAGGCGTATGTTCACTGGCCAGGTAATGTGCAGACTTTCTAGAACCAGATACAAAGAAGAAAACAAAAACAAAAACAAACAAACAAACAAAAAAACAGAAAAAAAACGTGCAATACAGGCAACTTCACTGAGCATAATGATTCACTTAGGACTAATAGTCGAAGGAGGACAAACAGGGAAGAAGGAAAAGGGAGTGCGAAGAGATGGTAAGATCAGCCCCACATGCACCACTCACCTCAAGAAACATGATTCAGGTGAATATCTTTAGACAAACTATACTTATTTTTTGAAAGAAATATTTAATATTCACATACCTAGAATTCTGTTGAACATTTTTTTAATCAGCTTTTCAAAAACTTTTTTATTTTTTTATTTCAGTAGGTTTTTGGGGAACAGGTCATGTTTGATTACATGAATAAGTTCTTTAGTGATGATTTCTGAGATTTTGGTGCACCCATCACCTGAGGAGTGTACACTTTACCCAATGTGTAGTCTTTTATCCCTCACCCCACTCCTGCTCCTTCCCCCAAACCCCCAAAGTCCAATGTATCATTCTTATGTCTTTGCATCCTAATAGCTTAGCTCCCACATATGAGACAGAACATACAATGTTTGCTTTTCCATTCCTGAGTTACTTCACATAGAGTAATAGTCTCTAGTTCCATCTGGGTTGCTGTGAATGCCATTATTTCACTCGTTTTTATGGCTGAGTAGTATTCCATAGTGTATATATATATATATATAAATATATATATATATATATATACACACCACATTTTCTTTATCCACTCGTTGATTAATGGGCATTTGGACTGGTTTTATATTTTTGCAATTGCAAATTGTGCTGCTGTAAACATGCGTGTGCAAGTATCTTTTTTGTATAATGACTTCTTTTCCTCTGGGTAGATATACCTAGTAGTGGGATTGCTAGATTAACCAGTAGATCTACTTTTAGTTCTTCAAGAAGTTCCACTGTTCCATGGTGGTTGTACTAGTTTGCATTCCCACCAACAGTGAAAAAGTGTTCTCTTTTCATGGCATCCATGCCAACATCTTCTTTTAAATTTTTTTTTTTATTACGGCCATTCTTACAGGAGTGGGGTGGTATTGCATTGTGGTTTTGATTTGCATTTCCCTGATCATTAGTGATGTTAAGCATTTTTCCATATGTTTGTTGGCCATTTGTATATCTTCTTTTGAGAATTATCTATTCATGTCCTTAGCCTGCTTTTTGATGGGATTTCAAACTACATTTAAATGGGACAGTTGGATAGGTCATTTTAAAATTTAAGCCCTGGTGGGCTTTCATCAAGTGTCTCTTTTTTTTTTTTTTTTTTTTTTAGACAAGAGTCTTGCTCTTCACCCAGGCTGGAGTGTGCAGTGGGGCAATCTCGGCTGACTGCAACCTCTGCCTCCTGGGTTCAAACAATTCTCCTGCCTCAGCCTCCTGAGTAGCTGGGACTACAGGCGCACACTGCCATGTCTGGCTAATTTTTTGTATTTTAGTAGAGATGGGGTTTCACCGTGTTGCCCAGGCTGGTCTCGAACTTCTGAGCTCAGGCAATCCACCTGCCTCAGCCTCCCAAAGTGCTAGGATTACAGGCATGAGCTACCACCCCCAGCCAAGCATTCCTTTTTAGACAAATTACTTGCCTGATGAACAAATAGACTAAGATTTCCTCCATTGTTTAGAAAAATAAGTCTCTGCTACAACGTGCATTTTCTAGGAGCATGGCAGTGTGGCAACACGGAGTCATACTGGACATCATGGAACAGCTGCTCTCATCTCTCACCTCCTCCTCGGAGAACTACCGGATAACTGGCACCGCTTTCTTCTCTGAGGCAAGGGAGAGCAGCCCTCAGAGCACACTCACTGGGTCCCCTTGGGGTATTTCTCTTAGGGTCTGGAGCCCAATGTGCACTGGAACCAGGGAAGAGAGACTTCTAAGTGGGGGGCTTTAATAGAGGAGAGACCAGCTACTGCCAGAGATATGGTACCTAAGCAGGGGGTGAAAGAGGAAAAATAAACCACCTCACCCACCTCCTGCCCTCTAGTTTGAACAAGACAGAGAAAAGGGGACAATAAATCTGTGAGGGATGAAACAAAGCATTGTAGCACTGATGCTTCAAATTCCGGCCTAAAGACTATTCCAGCCAATCCAGAGAAGAAAAACTATCAGTCATTCCTGTTTTCCCTGCCCCATTTTCCACTGAGACTAGACATCTCTTATGCAGGTAACCGGGTTCACAGCACCATGTAAGCCTGACCTGTGCGCTGCTCACATCTAGAGCTCAGCTTCAGCAAGGCTTGCTGGTTCCCCAGAGGGCTTCCTCCTCTGCTCCACAAGCAGTGGGGTCCTCTCTTTAATTGTACTTATGACGTCTTTGGCACTCTCCTGAAGTGGGGGGCCACACCCTTAACTAAAGGGGAGGAGTGTGTTGGTTTCAGCTCATGAAGGAGCCAATCCTTTGGAAGCATGGGAATCTGCGAGATGTGCTGATCTTGATGGATCAAAGTGCCTGGGACTCCAACGCCACTCTGAGGCAGATGGCCATCCGAGGGCTCGGCAACACAGCATCTGGGGCTCCTCACAAGGTAAAAGGCATTCTAAGGGGAAATGGTTCACTTAAGTAGAGTTTTGAAATAATTACTTCCTAACCCACACCTAGTAGTTGCATAAAAATTAATTGGAAATCCAGATACATTGCTAAAGTAGTAGTTCTTGGGTTGAAGTACGTGTGACCCTGACAAAATTTCAGTCCTCTTGTCTGAGGACTGCTTCCCTATTCCAGATATGCATAGAACAATTTTGAAGATTAAGAGGTCTTATTTCAAAATAGGTGAAGAAACATAAGCAGTTAATGCTAGAATCTATCATCAGAGGCCTGTATCACCTGGCTCGCACCGAAGTCGTCTGTGAAAGCTTGAAGGCTCTAAAAAAAATCCTGAATCTGCTCACAGACCGAGACGTGAGCTTCTACTTCAAGGAAATAGTGCTGCAAACAAGGACCTTCTTTGAAGATGTAAGTGAGCCTGTTTAGGAATCTTCCCTCTCCAGAAGTTAAGGAACAGAAAAAGGTTCAGGTAGTGTTCACAGAAGACATTGTCAGTGTCCCACCCATATTCCTTGACCTGACCCAGACAAGTCACCTGCAGACAATCTCCATACAAGCTGATGGCTTCCTGTGTGTCTCTGCCTGAGGGTGCTCTGTGGCTTGGCAGTCATGATTGGTCTAAGCTGGGTGAGCCAGGATTGTTGGGGGAAGAAATGCCCTGGGAAGGACCCTCAAACAATAAGAAACAAGAGTTTGTAGATAAATTTCCCGGCTTCCTCACCCCTTAGAAAGATTGAGCTCCACTTGTTCATAACAGTAACACACTCATTAATACTTCCTTTCTTGGCTTTCCTCCCTTCCCTATCTCATTCCCACTCCCTGGCATGCTTCCTGGGCTCACCTCCCAATAAATTACCTGCACCTAAGTCCTCATCTCAAGGTTGCTTTAGGGGGAAGCATAAATTATGACAGTGCTCAAAGACGAACTAGGACCTGAATAAAGACAGTGTTGCTTCTAACACTTATCTTTCCACTTCCAACATTCAGAGACTCATTTTATCTAGGCATCAGTAAGCTGCAGTCCATGGACCAAATCCCACCCACAGCCTGTTCTTGTAAATAAAATTTTATTGGAACACAGCCATACTCATTGATTACTTATTGTCTATTGCTGCCTTTACACTCCACTAACAGGGTTGATTGGCTGTTACAGAGACCTTAGGACCTACGGAGTTTAAACTATTTACTGTCTGGCCTTTTAGAGAAAAAGTTTGCCTGCTCCATAATCCCAATTTCAAAAGAAGATCAGTGAGCAGTCCTAGGCAGAGGGTAATTTTCCCTTATGCCTTCCAGGAAGCACATTTTAGTATTTATTTTTGGTTATTCATTGCCATCGATGTAAAAATATTTTTAACCCAAACCTATTATTTTGTAATCTAAACCTGCTTCCTCATGGGCTATTGTCAGAGGAGATGGAAAACTGCTAGTTGCCTTCTCTAGTGCATTCTTCATAAACATTAAGGCTTTATTTGATTACCTGTTTACCTTACTTGAGCAGTCTTCATTTCCCTCATTATTCATCATAAACCTAATTTTTCTGCTCATTAAATATTTTGCAAGCCTGTGACTGAGTTGGACCTCTAAATGAGGCTCAAGAAGTATTGAATAGAATCTAAGGAAATATTAGCTCTCAAATCCAACCTTTTCCTATTTCTTTGCTCCATTTTTGTAAAATTTTGCCCTTTCTTCTTGATCTTGTCATGCTAACTATATGAACCTCTAGATTTTAGTCTGTAATATGTGCCCACATTATTCTTCAGTTTTGTATTTTTGCAGTTTTTCTTGTGTATGTGCTAGCCTAAACCTGGCCTTTGAAAATATCTTTCTGCTTGTTTCCAACTATTTCCTCCAATTAACCAATATCACTTTTAGGCTAGGCATGGTGGCTCATGCCTGTAATCCCAGCACTTTGGAAGGCTGAGGCTGATGGATCACTTGAGGTCAGTAGTTTGAGACCAGCCTGGCCAACGTGGTGAAACCCTACCTCTAGTAAAAATACAAAAATTAACCAGGTGTGCTGGTGCATGCCTGTAATCCCAGCTACTCGGGAGACTGAGACAGGAAAATCGCTTGAATAAGGCCAAGAATCGCTTGGAGAAAGGCCAAGATCATGCCACTGCACTAAAGCCTGGGCAACAAGAGTGAAACTCTGTCTCCAAAAAAAAAACAAAAAACAAAACAAAACAAAAAAACCCAGCAACTTTTAATTATCTTGTCCTCAAAATGCTTACTGGGGTAAAATAACAACGATATTCTTTTTCTTCATTGCACAGGGCTGAAGTCACTCCTTCAGAACCCCAGCTGTTAAGTTTCCTGGATTGTTGTTGATCTGATAATCATTCTTTTAGATCTGAGCCTCCAGTAAATCACAAGTCCACTTAACAATTTCGTGGTCAAGATAATGTTTCTCAGTGTCATCAGAGAAGGATAAAATGTGCTAAAGTCTTGCTGGTTGTTAGCTCAGACCTTGCTCATCTCTAATAGGTGTCAACTCCATCATGTGTGCATAAAAGTAAAGTTGGACAAAACTTTAGCTCTTATCTGTTCTCCAGTAATGCCATCTTTACATAAGTATATTTAACTCTATGATCTATTGCCCCGATATTTTTCTGTAGATTAAGCATAGCTCTCTATAATCTCCAAGTTTCCTTTCTTTGGTTCTTTCAATATTTAAATACTTTATTAGACTTTTCAAAACATGGTGACACTTGAATGAAATGATAGAACAGGAAATGTGGCTGCTGCCACATGCTCCATTCCCTTCTTGCTACTATTCCCCACCCTGTCACCCTGAGCAATCGCTTTACCCTCTGTGACTCAATGTTCTCAAGCAAACATGAGGACATTGGACTAGACGTTCTCTAATATTTCTCCCAGCACCCAAAACACTTTTGCCACTTTTTCTTTCAGATTTTTCATCATCTCGATTGGTTGATTGTTCCTGGACCTATCATTAGCTCATTGATTTTGCAAAATTCAAACTTTTTTAACCAGATGCTTCTCTACTTTTCTGGCACCTTGTTTTTGGTTAGCTTTCTCTTTCTAAAGAGGTATCTTTTAAAAATATATCCTGACCTTATTCCTCATAAATCTAAAGAATGTGTTTCTACTTTCATTTTCATTATACAAAGTCACATCTGAGCTTTTCCGGCCTTTTCCCAACAAACCATCATTTTTTTAGAAGATCTATATTAACTTTATTGTTTATCTAAATAATATTCTGCTATTCAGGACTGCTTTTTCTTTAATCCCTCTTTGTTCATATGGGTATTTTAAACTGGTTTTCTGGGCCTAAAAATAAAAAAAACTTCCATGAAATTCATCTCGCTTCGTTTCTTCCCTGTCGGAACTCTGAAACATAACTCTAACGAGATAGCAGGAGGCCATCTTCCTCCACCACCTTTCTCTTGTTTTCTTTTTTCTTTTCCTTTTTCTTTTTCTTTCTTTCTTTTTTTTTTTTTTTTTTTTTTTTTTTTTTTTTTTTTTTTTTTGGACACAGAGTCCCACTCATTCACCACTGGAATTCAGTGGCACGATCTTGGCTCACTACAGCCTCCTCCTCTCAGATTAAAGCAATTCTTGTGCCTCAGCCTACCAAGTAGCTGTGACTACAGGCACACACCACCAGAACTGGCTAATTTATATATTTTTAGTAGAGACAAAGTTTCACCATTTTGGCCAGGCTGGTCTCAAACTCCTGACCTCAAGTGATCCACCCGCATCAGCCTCCCAAAGTGCTGGGATTACAGGCATGAGCCACTGCACCCGGCCTCTCTTGGTTTCCTAAAATCATTGCTTGCCATCCTGGACAAAAAAAAACAAGAAAGTTCCATGACTTCACATACTCAAGAGTAGAGCTAAGCACTTCTGTGTTTAACCTCTCTAAGAACCAAGGCCCAAATTCCCAAACTGCCTGTAATCCCTTTAGAGAATATTTGGTGTCATGGAGAACAGTACTAGGCCTTGGACAATTAAGATTAGAGACCCCATAATTCTAAGCTAGTAATGCAACCAAACTAAGTAAAATACACAACTAGCAGAAGCCCTCCCTGGCTTTCTCTATGAGTACCCCTGTGTATCATTCCTGTGGTCATGGGCACACTTCCCCACTGGCTACTCAAAGACAGAAATCAACTCTCTGGCATCACATAAACCCCAGACCCAGGGTTTTTTTAAACTCATGTAGTGTGGAGAGAAAGCTTCAGGGAAAGAAAGCGAGTTCTTGGAACATTTAGACGCTGTGACTATGATGGACCAGTGCCTGGGTTCCAGCCTTCTTTTGCTGAAGTGGGAAGGCTGGGGTTAGAGCTGAGAGTGTGCTGGCAGGGAATGGCATCTGAGAGGATGTTCACCACGACATGCATTCATCACCACAGGAGCAGGATGATGTGAGATTGACTGCCATCTTCTTATTTGAGGACCTGGCATCCCTAACAGGAAGAAGGTGGAAGATTTTTTTTGCTGAAGAAATAAAAAAGAGCCTGATCTCATTCCTTCTGCATCTTTGGGATCCCAACCCCAAGATTGGAGTTGTAAGTGCTCTCCACAGACACCTGCACCTCCTGCTCTCCCCATGACTGAGAAGCACCAATAAGCCTGGTCTAGCTGCACCAGAAGCCAGATCTAAAGTGCCAAATCTAAAGTCACCCCTTAGAACTGAATCTGAAAACCTCTTCTCCAATTCTAGGTTCTTCTTGCCATCTCTTGCCGAGTTTACTCCTCCATCCTTGAAACTGGGAAGGTGCCAGCAATGACTATAAACCCATTCACACCGCTGATTTTTACTGCTTCTTTCCCAGTACTGTTCAGCACTTTTTCCCTTCTGGAAGGAGATCCTAATGTTCTGGACTGTGATGCAGAAAACTCTGTTTTCCAGGCTTGCCGTGATGTCTTGATGGTCTGCATTCCCTTTTTGGGCCTCCAGGAACTCTACAGGGTATTAGACCATCTTCTTGATCAGGATCTACCAAGGGTCAGGGATTTCTATAGGCAATTCTGTGTGAAACTGGTGAGTGTCCAATAGATTCCGCCTCCAAAAAAAGGCAGGACAAGGGTCTAGACAAATCCCGGAAGGGCAAACAATGTAGCAAGGAATCTCTGGCCAGAGCCAGAACTGCCTTGGAAGGATGACAGTGATCCTTGGTATCCTGCCACAGGACCCTCTGCTCCATTCCCAAGTCCTGACTGGGATATATTCTCCTCGGTTCCTAAAATTCATATCAGTTGATTAATCCCTTAAACTCTGGTGCCTTCCTGATTAAATGTAGATCAGCATACGCATAAGACAATTTTCAGTCAATTAATTTATGGCTATATGAGTGCTCACTGGCCTTTACAGATCCATTCTGAGGACCTATAGGATGCCGAATGTCACAAAGGTTCACTTTCCAGTTGTCCTCTTTGCAATTCACATCTCTTCTAGGCCAAGAAAAACCAGGAAATTCTGTGGATCCTCCACACACACTCCTTCACCTTCTTCACTAGCAGCTGGGAGGTGATCAGGAGTGCAGCTGTCAAACTCACAGGTGAGTACACATTCCCATTTCCTACCCAGATATGTCTGCTCTTTCCATCTAGTTTTGCTTTGACCAGAAGCTGTCCAGTATAAACACTAGTATGACCAATATAACTTTTTAAATTAAATCCCAGGAAGGGCTTTTATCTTACATCTTGTAACATCCTCCCTCAAAGAAACCTGCTTCCTTTTACAGTGAAAACTCATGACCTCTCTTGACTCACCTACACTAATTCTCCTCCCATCTGAGCCCTTCATGCTCCTTCTGGCTCCAAGTCCTTGCTCCTTCTTTTCCCCAAATCTTTGCTCCCAGCTGCTGCTCTTACATAAATATTTTTCTTCACCTCATCTCATAAGGTAACCCACACTCAACATCCAAAGCTCAGTTCAAGCTGAGAGCTTTGGCAACATGATACAAGTGGGAAGTATGTTCATGTGGGGGCCAGCAACCACTCGCTCTGCCATGTGATTCTGGAAATTGACTTAACTTTATGTTACCTCTCTGTCTGATGTATAAAATAAAACATAAGTAAATCTCTAAAGATCCTTCTATCATGAAATTCTAAGTCTTACTTTGAAGCCTGTTCCAACTAATTTAGCCCAGAGACTACAGACCCACTCCCTTCACCACCTTTAAGACCAAATTAAAAATATGAGGATTCCTTCTTGACTCATATATATGATCCCCCCAACTACATTATACATTTTTTGAGGACAGAGATCCTATCTTACACACATTTGAAATCCCAACAACTAGCCTCCTCAGAAGATCATTCTGTGAACTCTGCCAAATATTCTGGATAAGTGACTACTTGCAGACATGGCACTCTGGACCCAATAGAAGTCACCCTGACATCATTTTAGGGTGTGCAAAGGAAGTCATATAGTTTGCTCATTCACCAGCCTACCATCTACCTTCTCACCAGGTGCAGAGTCTAACCTGATCTACTTTTCATGGCTTCTTCCTCTATAATGAAATCAGTAACATTGTCTCCTATTAACTTTAGATGCCATTATTCTCAATTTGACCAGCCAATATGTGGAGTTACTAGACAGAGAACAACTGATCACACGTGAGTACCAACCTAGTTTCTTCCCAGCATATTGTTACTTTCTTAGGAAAAGAGAAAATATTGCTACTCTAAGTTCCACGTGAACCCAGAACTTGAAAATCTTAGCACCAATTATTGTATCTGATGCTCTCTAGATACTAGAATTTCTCCAGGGTATAAAGCAACCTCCAGCTCCAGCTCTTTGCAGGCATCAGAAACACCAATAGACTACAACTTTCCAATTGCCTAAACCTACTGATCACAGGGTCAGGGCTTCTCTTCCCTTATTTCAATGTTAAAAGCAGTTCTTGTAGTTCCACATCCTACCTTTTAGGATAAAATGTGAGCATGAGGACCTCAGTCCCACTTGGGTCTGACCCTCAGTGCTGGGCCTTGGCTTGGTTTGCCCTTCTTGCTAGGCTCTGACTCTCCTCATGTGCTTATTTGCTATTCTTGCCATTTCAGGGCTCCAAGAACTTCGTCGAGATCCATGTATTAGTGTCCAGAGAGCAGCTGAGGCTGCTTTGCAGACCCTCCTGAGAAGGTGTAAAGAGACAAGCATTCCTCTGTAAGCCATCAAGAAATAAACTGCTGGCTTTTCCTATATCTGACTCCTGTCTTCATCCTATTACCTCACAAACTTGCAGCATTTTGAGGAAAGAGATGCTGCCTAGGATGCGGATATTGAAGTGGTGGTATACTTCTTCCTCTAAAGAATCTCCTTGGTGGCTTCCATTAGCAAAAAGCAAATCCCACAAGTTCACTTCAGGAATAACCTGTGATTTGGATAGTGACAGCCACATGGCTTTGCCTAAGATAGCCCTCTATCTTGAGAAAGTAAGTCCCAGCAGATATCAAAAAGTGGCAGAACTTGACCCACACAATTCTGCTGCCACTAAAAAGAGGTCCACTGTTGTTTTCCACATGTAGCCCTTTCCTCTCAGATCTTTGTCAGCTTTGAATTACTACCCACACTCCTCTTTTTAAAATCAGTCTTATGATAAACTTTAACCTATCTATTCTCTCCCAGGTTATAATTTATGTGTCAAGACTATGCCAGGAACTTTTCTACAAAAGACCCTGTCTGACATCTATTAAATGTCATCATTTCCTTTCTACTTTTATCCCAGAGCAATAGTGCATATGAACACACACAAGCACGTGTATGTGTGTGTGCATGAGTGCATTCATTTCTTCATAGTATCGAGATCATTATTATTTCTTGTTTTTCACAATGCGTAAGTGAGAGGTCACATACATGAAATTATGTACTTAAAAAGAAGTTTCCTTTTTTTTTTTTTTTTTTTTTTTTGAGATGGAGTCTGGCTCTGTCACCCAGGCTTGAGTGCAGGGGTGCAATCTCGGCTCACTGCAAGCTCTGCCTCCTGGGTTCACGCTGTTCTCCTGCCTCAGTCTCCTGAGTAGCTGGGATTACAGGCACCCACCACCATGCCTAGCTAATTTTTGTATCTTTTAGTAGAGACAGAGTTTCACCATGTTGGTCAGGCTGGTCTTGAACCCCTGACCTCAGGTGATCCACCCACCTTGGCCTCCCAAAGTGCTGGGATTATAGGCATAAGTCACAGCCCCCAGCCCTAAAATGAAGTTTCTAACACAGATACTGGCACTCACTTAAAAGCACTATCATGATCATTTATTAGCACCATTGTTAATATATTACTTTAGAATGTCCCTGCAAATTTTTATTACTTATATTCTAATATCTTCATCTCCAAGCTCTTTGGGGAAACATCTTTGTTTATGTAAAACTTAGAGAGCAATAGAATCTTTTGGGTAAGAGATTATGGACTGGGAGTTAATTTCTTTATTCAGTTAGCAAACATTTATTGAATACATTTTATATATTTTATAAGGCATCATTATAGCCACTGGAACCACAACAGGGAGGGAAAATAGAAAAATTTTGCGTTCATGGAGCTCATATTCTATAAAATCTGTGTATAAATTCCAAGGAATTGAGCCAGCCTCCCAGATAGCCCCAGTGATTCCTGCTTCCTGGTATTCATGCCTCCAGGAAGTCCCCTCCTACAATGAATAAAACTGACCTGTGCAACCAATACAATATTTCAGTAATGATGGAATATGGCTTCCAAGACAAGGTCATAAGTGATAGTGCATTTTCTTGATTCATTCATGATGTGTTGTAAGGACACTCAAGCGTCCCTGTGGAGAGGTCCATGTAGCAAAAAAACTCCTGCAAGCAATGAGCACTGAGCTGCAAGGCATGTAAGTGAATCATCTCCGGAATGGACCCAAGAGCCCATTAGTCTACAGATGATTGAAACCCCAGCTCACTCACACATTGATTGCAACCTAGGATTTTGAGATAAAATACACCTGCCCAGTTAAATTTGAATTTCAGATAAATGTTGAATTTTTTTGGTAAAAATATAACCTAGTTATATATTACACTAAAACATTATTTCTTGTTTATCGTGAATTCAAATTTAGCCGAGCATCTTATATTTTTATTAGCAAAATCTAGCAATTCAAGCAAAATCTAATGAGAATCTTTAACCAGAATCATTAACCAAGCTATTCCCAAATTCCTGAACCATGAAACTGTGTGAAATAATAAAACTTTGGTGTTTTAAGCCACTAGGTTTTGAGTTAATTTGCTAGGCACTAGTAGGTAACTGTTACACAGAGAGTCCATGATCCCACCAAAGTTGTATAAGAATTTCTGCATAGAATTGCATAGGTGCATTTTCTGGGTAATGGCTTTCATTAACTTCTTAATGGAGTCAGAAGATATTCCCAAGCACAATATATGTGAAACAGAGCAAAAAAAAAAAAAAAAAAAAAAAGAAGGCAAAAGAGATGGGTTTAGTTGAAATCTTTTGGCAGATATTTTAAGTCAGATGACCTTGCAAAATAGTGCTATCCAATATAACTTCTGCAATGATGGAAATCATTTTTTCTTTCTGTACTGACCAACATGGTAGTCACTAGCCATGTGTATCAACTGAGCATTTGAAATGTAGGTAGTTGAGGGATTCTATTTTTAATTTTATTTAATTTTAATAATTTTATTATTTATCATTTTTAAAAAATCAAACCGAATTAATTAATTTAATTAACAGAAATTTAAATAGTCATGTGTAGCTAGTAATTATGGTATTGCACAGGACAGTTTCAGAATGTAGGGCAAAAAGTATTAATAGAATTTGGGTTGAGCCACCCCAGAACTATAGGACATCCTCGACAAGAGTGTAAATTCACTCACATAGGACTTTGTCGGGTATTGATATATCTCCACCACAGCCCCCATCCTGGCATGCAGCATAGGGCCTTTCTCACAGATTGATTGGTAGAGATTAGGTAGAATGGCCACACATAACACACATTGCCTCTGAAAACTTTAACTGTCTAAACCCTCATCTTAGACAGTTCTAAGACTTGTTTTAAGACTCTCTTTCTCACAAATCCTGGATCCACCACTTACTAGCCATTTGACTTTGAAAAACCCCTTAACCTCTCTGTACTTCAATTTCCACAACTGTAAAATCAGGATAATAATTTGATTATTATTATCTGACTAAATATGTTAGTCCATTCAGGATGCTAAGACAAAATATCTTAGTAATCTGCAAGCCACAAAATTTATGCTCACAGTTCTGGGACTGAGAAGTCCAAGATCAAGGTGCCAGTAGATTTGGTGTCTGGTGAGGACTCGTTCTTCATATGTTCCTTCTTGCTGTGTCCTCATATGGTGGAAGAGGCAGACAAACTTCCTCAGACCTCTATTATAAGGGCACTAATCCCATTCATGGGGGTGGAACCTAATCAACTTCCAAAGGCTCCAACTCTTAATACCATCACCTTGGGCATTAGGTTTCAACAAATGAATTAGAGGGAAACACAAACATTCATTCTATAGCACAAGTAAAGCATTTAGAAGCCCGGCACAGAATCATTGTTTAATTAATATTTGTATTGTTAACTATGCAATATAAATATTAATGATATTAGCAAATTTATCATTATAATCACAAATATTAGCATAAATTTAATGGTTGGTATATAAACCCAGCTGATGATCTCAGCCCCATGTGGCCATATTCCTGACCCTGTGAATATTGCTGCCCTTCATAGGAGACTGAAGATGAGGTGGCCCCTCTAATTCAGGAGATCTCAGCTCAGCATCTGGTGCTCCTGCTCTGGCTTCTTCATAGTTGTTTCTCTTGCCAGACCCCATCAAAGTCTTCTCACTTGCTCTCATAACATATAGTACACCACAGTCAGGCTTTGTAACAGGAGACACATTTAGATCTCTTTTTCATCCTCAACAAATATTTCTACCATTTCCCCCTCAGAGAGTTGTCACTAGTCCTCCTCCTCGATACTTCTCTTCCTAGTCACTCCCCCAAGGCCCTCTGTGGTTCATTTCTATAGTTCAAACACAGGCAGGTTACTCAAGTGAGAGAGTCTCTGATATGATTTTGCTGTGTCCTCACACAAATATTATCTTGAATTACAGTTCACATAATCCCAATATGTCGTGGGAGGGACCCAGTGGAAAGTAATTGAATGATGGGATGGTTATCCTCATGCTGTTCTTGTGACAGTGAGTGAGTTCTCACAAGATCTGATGGTTTTATAAGGAGCTTTTCTCCCTTTGATCAGTACTTCTCTCTCCTGCTGCCTTGTGAAGAGGGACATGTTTGCTTCCACTCCCATGATGATTGTAAGTTTCCTGAGGCCTTTTCAGCCATGCAGAACTGTGAGTCAATTAAACCTTTTTCCTTTATAGATTACCCAATCTTGGGTATTTCTTCACAGCAGCATGTGAAGGGACTAATACAGTAAATTGGTACTGCAGAGAGTGGGTTGCTGTTGTAAAGATACCCAAAAATGGGGAAGCGACATTGGAACTGGGTAACAGGCAGAGGTTAGAAGAGTTTCGAGGGCTCAGAAGACGACAGGAAAATGTGGAAAAGTTTGGAACTTCCTAGAGACTTGTTGAATGGCTTTGACTAAAATGCTGACAAGTGATATAGGTAAAGAAGTCCAGGCTGAGGTGGTCTCAGATGGAGATGAGGAACTTGTTGGGAACTGGAGGAAAGGTGACTCTTGCTATGCAGATACTGGCAGCATTTTGCCCCAACCTAGAGATCTGTGAAACTTTGAACTTGAAAGAGATTATTTATGGTATCTGGAGGAAGAAATTTCTAGGTGGTGAAGCATACAATAAAAAGCGGAACGTATGCCGGGCGCGGTGGCTCACGCCTGTAATCCCTGCTCTCAGGGAGGCAGAGGCGGGAGGATAGCTTGAGTCCAGGAGTTCGAGACCTGCCTGGGTAATACAGCGAGACCCCGTTCTCCACAAAAGGAAAAAAAAAAAAAGACAAAAAAAAAAAAAGCAGAACATAAAGTTTGGAAAATTTGTAGCCTGATGATGTGATAGAAAAGAAAACCCTATTTTCTGGGAAGAAATTCAAGCTGGGTGCAGAAATTTGCATAAGTAACAAGGAGCTGAAGTTTAATCACCAAGACAATGGGGAAAATGTCTCCAGGGCATATCAGAGACCTTCATGGCAGCCCCTTCCATCACAAGCCTGGAGGCATAGGAGGGAAAAATGGTTTCGTGGACAGGGCCCAGGGTCACCCTGCTCTATGCAGCCTCGAGATATGGTGCCCTGCATCCAGCTGCTTCAGCTCTAACCATGGCTAAAAGGGGCCAATGTAAAGCTCAGGCTGTTGCTTCAGAGGGTGCAAGCCCCAAGCCTTGGTGGCTTATATGTGGTGTTGGGCTTGCAGGTCTATAGATGTCAAGAATTAAGGTTTGGGAACCTATACCTAGATTTCAGAGGAGGTATGGAAATACCTGGATGTCCAGGCAGAAGTTTGCTGCAGGGACGAAACTCTCGTAGAGAATCTCTGCTAGGGCAGTGCAGAAGAGAAATGTGAAGTCAGAGCCCCCATACAGAGTCCCCACTGGGGTACTGCCTAGTGGAACTGTGAAAAGAGGGCCACTGTTCTCCAAACCCCAGAATGGTAGATCCACTAGCATCTTGCACCATGCACCTGGAAAAGCCACAGACACTCAATGTCTGCCCATGAAAGCAGCCAGGAAGGGAAGCTGTATCCCACAAAGCCACAGGGGCAGAGTTGCCTAAGGCCATGGGAACCCTCCTCTTGCATCAGCATGCCCTGAATGTGAGACATGGAGTCAAAGAAGATCATTTTGAAACTTTAAGATTTAATGACTGCCCTATTGGATTTCAGATTTACATGAGGCCTGTAGCCCCTTTGTTTTGTCCAGTTTCTCTCATTTGGAATGGGTGTATTTACCCAATGCCTCTACCTCCATTGTACCTACAAAGTAACTAAATTGCTTTTGATTTTACAGGCTCATAGACAGAAGGGACTTGCCTTGTCTCAGATGAGACTGTGGACTTGGACTTTTGAGCTAATGCTGGAATGAGTTAAGATTTGATAGGACTTTTGGAAGGGTATGGT
This sequence comes from Rhinopithecus bieti, assembly GCF_001698545.2. Classification (NCBI taxonomy): domain Eukaryota; kingdom Metazoa; phylum Chordata; class Mammalia; order Primates; family Cercopithecidae; genus Rhinopithecus; species Rhinopithecus bieti. The sequence goes on along the minus strand of NW_016812360.1, from coordinate 665,894 downwards.
TGTGTTTTATGTGAGGACATGAGATTTGGGACAGGCCGGGGTAGAATAATATGGCTTGGCTGTGTCCTCAACCAAATCTCATCTTGAATTGTAGTTCCCATAATTCTCATGTCATGGGAGGGACCTGATGGGAGGTAAATGAATGATAGGGGCAATGACCCTCATGCTGTTCTCATGATAGCAAGTGAGTTCTCATGACAGCTGATGGTTTTATAAGGGGCTTTTCCCCCTTTTCTCAGCACTTCTTTTTCCTGCTGCCATGTGAAGAAAGATGTGTTTGCTTCCCTTTCCACCATGATTGTAAGTTTTCTGAATCCTTCCCAGCCATGCAGAACTGTGAGCCAATCGAATCTCTTTCCTTTATAAATTGCCCAGTCTTGAGTATTTCTTCATAGTAGTGTGAGAAGGGGCTAATAGAGTCTCCTTTAGGGTCTCGGGGAAATAGAGTTGCAGAGGAAAAGCATGTTCAAGTATTCTTGGAGAAATTACAGATTTCTTTTAGTCTCACTCCTGTTGTTTTTCTCACTATTATTTGCACACATAATCATTTTTCAATTTATGTTTACTTTAGGATGGAGATTTTGTAATGTTCATGAACTGCCTAATGGCTGAGCACTGCTTTGAAGAACTCTGAATTATGGTATTTTGATACTCAGAACTCTGCCCTTTAACCCAACAGTGGAAGCCAATGTTCTGCTGGTAAATCAGGCCTGTTTAGTTTGGCTGACCCTGCCGTGAAGGCAGTTTTACCAGAAAAAAAGAAGAACAAAGATCACAGACAGGAAGAAACAAATAGGCTTCCAGTGAAAGAAGCCAGAGAAATTGCTCAACTGGAATTGTCCCAGTACTGCCACTGTTTCAAAGGATAAAGTACAGAAAGAGGCACTTCTGAAGCACTCACCAGGCTCTAAAATTAGAGCAAAGTTTTCTAATGGTGCTTTACTCTTACTTGAGCTAGTCTCCAACCCCACCATCATCCTTCAGAGTTCCTGAGTATAGAAGTAGAGAATGCATAGTCAATTAGAGGGGCTAGTAACCTGTGAGCTAATCAAGAGTCCTGGCAGAGAAAAACTTTCTGATAAACAATTTTATGTAGCTGCAGCCTGGGAATTATCATTTCTTGGGATTTCTCTTTCTTATTCATTGCTGGTATCCCTTAAACCAGGGATCTTATTCATTGCTGGTATCCCTTAAACCAAGTAGAAAATGTGACAGAATGGAGAGGAACATGAGGGAGGGACAGTGGAATTCATTACAAAAATGTGTGTGTGTGTGTGTGTGTGTGTGTATGTACATGTGTGTGTGTGTGTATAAAATCACCAAGTCATGACCTGAAAAAAGGACATTTGCTTTCTACTTCTACTTTGTCAGACTTTCTTTATCCAACAAAAACATCCTTACTTATTTGTATTCCTTCTGGACAAACTGTCCTGGATTTTATTTATTGAGTTATGTGGTTATCCTAAAGGCAAGATAAATTTGGGGAATATAACTTTCCAAATATATGTGACTCACAGCTTCTTTTCAGTTTGAGAGCCACTGAAAACACAAGATAAGAAATTGCTTCTCTTACATTACCTACCACTTCCTCCAAATACTCTGGGTCTGAGGATTAAAATAGTCAATACCCTAGCACTTTCTTAACTGCACTGTGGTCAAAAGAGGCTCTATCATGGAGATGAAGAGCCTGGGAAACTGCTTATTAGCTTGCAGTACAGGTTAACCAGGACTTTTTCAATTTTTCAAAGAGAATAGGGGGTGTTCGAATCTATCTTTACTCTGCTTCCAGTAGAATTGTAAGAAAACCATTCATTATCCAATCCTGAGAGGCTGTGCTCAGGGTTGAGACAGTGGGAATGTGCCTGCCCTGTGGATGGGGCAGATAGGCCTGTGGGCAGGGCTTGATGGTGGCAGTTTCCTGATCTGTTACATTCAACAGAGGACAAAGTGAAGCCCTTTTGACAATAGCAGAAAAGTTTTGTTAAGAGATAAAGATGACCAAACAGCAAAGGGACCAAACGTTGAATGACAAATTAAGTTAATCTTTATTCAGAAGACAGTGGGCAACCAAAAGGGGTTCTTGATCAAGATAGCAAAATGATAATATCAGCACTTTAGGACATGATTAACAGAATAGATAAACTGGTAAATCAGACACTACCTGAATGGTTTTTAGACTAAGGAAATATATAAATAAATGACAGAGGTGGCCAGGTGCAGTGACTCCCGCACGCCTGTAATCCTAGCACTTTGGGAGGCTGAGGTGGGCAGATCACCTGAGGTCAGGAGTTTGAGACCAGCCTGACCAACATGCAGAAAGCCCATGTCTACTAAAAGCAAAATTTGCCAGGCATGGTGGTACATGCCTGTAATCCCAGCTACTCAGGAGGCTGAGGCAGGAGAATCATTTGAACCCAGGAGGCGGAGGTTGTGGTGAGCAGACGTTGCACCACTGCACTCCAGCCTGGGCAACAAGAGTGAAACTCCATCTCAAAAAAAAAAAAAGAAAGAAACAAAAAAGAAAAGACACAGAGGCGGTTCCAAGATGGCCAAATAGGAAAAGCTCCAGGCTACAGTTTCCAGCATGAGCAACACAGAAGACGGGGCATTTCTGCATTTCCAACTAAGGTACCGGGTTCATCTCACTGGGGCGTGTCAGACAGTGGGTTCAGGACTGTGGGTGCAGCCCACGGAGTGAGAGCCAAAGTAGGGTGAGGCATAGCCTCACCCAGGAAGTGCAAGGGGTAAGAGAATTCACATGCAGAGACACACACCAGCTCAAAGTAAAAGGATGGAGGAAGATCTATCAAGCAAATGGAAACCAAAAAGAGGCAGGGGTTACAATCCTAGTCTCTGATAAAACAGACTTTAAACAGAAAAAGATGAAAAGAGACAGAGGGGCCATTACATAATGGTAAAAGGATCAATTCAACATGAATAGCTTACTACCCAATACAGGAGCACCCAGATTCATAAAGCAAGTCCTTAGAGACTTACAAAGAGACTTAGACTGCCACACAATAATAATGGGAGATTTTAATACCCCACTGTCAACATCAGACAGATCAACGAGACAGAAAGTTAACAAGGATACCCAGGAATTGAGCTCAGCTCTACACCAAGCAGACCTAGTAGACATCTACAGAACTCTCCACCCCAAATCAACAGAATATACATTCTTCTCAGCACCACATTGCACATATTCCAAAATTGACCACATAGTTGGAAGTAAAGCACTCCTCAGCAAATGTAAAAGAACAGGAATTATAATAAACTGTCTCTCAGACCACAGTGCAATCAAACTAGAACTCAGAATTAAGAAATTCACTCAAAATCACTCAACTACATGGAAACTGAACAACCTGCTCCTGAATGACTACTGGGTACATAACAAAATGAAGGCATAAATTAAGATGTTCCATGAAACCAATGAGAACAAAGATACAACACACCAGAATCTCTGGGACACATTTAAAGGAGTGTGTAGAGGGAAATTTATAGCACTAAA